>NW_028249872.1:600000-1063222 GCF_964263255.1 Lissotriton vulgaris | reverse complement strand
CCAGCTGTATGCCTGCATCGCACACTGCGTATCTGGACATTGTGGGCCTGGAGGATGACCAGAAGGACACTTGACTTTTTGACTGAGACATTTTGTTGACAAAGATTTCATTTACCCTTTGTAAATAGACTGGTTTCCTTGACGCTCCCTGACATATTTTTTTTTGCCCCATCCCAATGGAGATTTCTGTGGGCCACCCCCTCCTTGCCCCAAGAGGCCTAGATGGGCAGGGTGTTTCTACCCTTCCCCCTTTTTTATTGTTTTTTTCTTCTGACTCAGTTCTAATAAGTCACAAGATGGCTGCCAACACTTCCTGGGTCAAAGGGTTGGCAGCCAATCAGATCTCAACACAGGATTGGGAGGGGTCTCAGATCCACAGCATCTCCATATATACCATTAGTATTTTTTTTTATTTCTCAGCAAGTCCTGATCGGATTTACACCAAATCACAAAAAGGCACTTCCTTGAACCAACGTCTACTTTTCTGACAAATTTACTGTAATTCCGTTCAGCAGTTTGGGCTGTAGCTGTGTCTAAAGGTCCTATGGGAATTTACATGGGAAAACACGCTTTTAAGCACCCCCCTATTCTCGCCCCTTCAAAACAGTTGAAATATCAGCGGAAGGGAGCATTCTATGAGTTTTGAAAACTTTGTGAAATTTCATCAAATGGCGCCAAGGTTATTGGCAAAACAATATACTGTTTTCCTGTGGAAACTAGGTCCTAAGTATACCTACATACCTCTATGTGCACAAGAAAGTTTGCCATCAGACGAAGGTGCACTCTCAAACATGTTCTAGTCATTTATTCTGGAATGCAGCAAAGCCAGCAACATACAGAGAATTCTTATTTTCAGAGGCCTAACGTGTTTCAGACTTCCCCAATCCTTGCTCACACGCCAACTGCATGACAGTACAGCAGACTGTTTGTGGGCACCTGCTCACCAAGTTCCTCCCTGAAGAGGGCCTCTTGAGTATCACAACAAGTGGAGGCCGGTATAAGTAGTCCTGTGTGACTTTATATATTTTGTCAGATTAGGAACAACAGGTGCAGGAGAGTCCCAGCAAACCCAGTAATGTTACTTTGAATTTTCACACTGGAGGGAGATGAACTGTGTTTTAATTTCATGTTTGGCTTCAGCAAACCCACCTGGGATAAAATGAAATGTGTGGGACTACTTATACTGACATGCTTTTGTTGCCTCTGCCTCCTTCAAATTACCTGTAAACACAAATGATAGATAATCTGCTTTCAGTCACCATGAGCCGTGACACTCACAGGCCACACTGAGCCTGTTTGCGCCCTGGTGCACCTTCAAATTGGTGCATAAAGTGCAGACAGGAACAGTGCCCTCTATCACTGATATCTCACTGCTCCCAGGGCAGGTGCAATCTACCTGCTGCCCTGGGGGCAGGGATTTGTGATATACCGGGCAATAGGAGCAGCCTGTCGCCTCTCACAGTGGAAGCGGCACCTGCCTGAACTTCTAAGGGGCGAGAGATGCCCACCTTCAGAAGTAATTTTGGAATTAAGGGCCTCATTTAGATCTTGCTGGCCGGTTACAATGTTTTTGTACCCAAAACCCCAATACTCCTAGCCCCCATGAAGAGCTTCACCCAAACTCACCATATGTCAATGCTATCTGTGATAGGGAATGCCATTTGCCACATGTTTATTAATTATCTTTTCTTCTTCACATGCCCAGAATAAGGGCTTGATTTTGACTTTATCGGGCAGGTTACTCGGTCACAAACAAGTTAGATATCCACCCACCCACTGGTGTAACAAAACCTCTGGGCTCAATCAGGTGCTCTCCGGCCAGGGTGCTGCGTGGAGGGGGCCCCTTTATTTTGGCTACCCCACACCACGGGGGCAGCGGGGGCCTGTGAAACACCCCTGCACCCACCTTATTACAAGTGACATAAGGAATATCAAGGATAAAGTACCTCCTGCTGTACCCTATAAGGATATTGCAGGTCACCTAGGAGTTACATAATCATACAAAGGAACCGGGCTGAGGGCTGAGTTTCTTTAGAAAGTCATGGAACTCTGAGGTGACTTGCAATATCCTTATCGTATACACCAGGGGGTAATTTATCCCATATAATACTTGATCACACCATCACCTTTACCACAAACCACTTAAAATCTTGGTGCACAGCTATTTCAGATGATAGAATGTGCATGTTTGCATCACGAAGTTTAAAAATTAAACCTCTGGTCCAAAACTAAACACATCAAAACCTGTTAGACTCTTTTGCAAACAGACAATAAAAACAGTTCAATGCAAGCCAGTTTTTAAAAAAGCATAAATGCTGCTGTAGCTCAAAATGTGTTCGCGCAGGTAGATTCTACCTTTTCTCTAACTATCCAAAGAGTACATAAAATAAACATCTTCTCTCTCCTCGTCGTTGTGAACTAGATAAATAAGCTGTAGGAAAAGCTCTGATTTGCCAATCAACTCTGCTGTGGCAGCAGGCAGTGTCACATCAGAACTCGACTGTAATAATTGAATGCTAGTTGTTACTTCTTTACTTTATAATCAGCGACTGAGGGCGCCACAAGTTGCTGAGTATTACGAAATTAGAGACTGATGTTTATATAGGGAATACAGAATTGCATGAATTATTAGGAGGTAAGAGACTGTTGTTTATACAAGTGTTACAGAATCTGACGAATTCTAAAGAAAGACCGACTGCAGAATCCTATGTATTAAAAAGGAATTAGAGACTGGTGTTTAAACAGGTATTACACAGTGCCATGCATTGTAAATGAATGAGAGACCGGCGTTATACAAGGATTACAGAGTGAAATGTATTATAAGGGTTTGTTTCTTTCATACTATTTCTTCTGGACGGGGTTTTTACATGTGCTGTAATGTCAGTCTCCACTAGAGGCCAGTATTGCACTGAGAAATGTAAAATACTGGGTGGATAATTACTCTAGTTGAAACGGTTGGTACAAATGTGTGTAATGTGCTCAGGTCTGTTGTGAGTGCATTTTACATATTTAGGGCCTCATTGACAATAATATTAACAATAATAAAACATCTTGTATTGCGCCTGGTTACAGTAGGAACAGTGTGTCCCCACGCTGTATAGACAAAGGACTGGTCCGCACCAGAGAGAAGAATCAAAGAGAAGTTGGGAGGCAAAGACATGAATCTCATAGCTTCGGGAACAGATAGGTTTTTAGTTTTTGACAGAAGCTCCTCTCCGATGGCTCCATCCGAAGTTAAATGGGTAGGGAGTTCCATTGTTTACTGGCCAAGTATTTGAAAGACCGACCACCCATACGCGCCCGGTAAATTCTAGGCACTTGGAAAAGCATACAGCCCAGGGATCTCAAATGGCGTTTGGGTTGATACTTGGTCAGTAATTTTTGGAGATATATTGGCCCTTTCCCTTGGGCAATGCGGTGAGTTATGCACATTGTTTTGAATACAACTCGCTCCCGTATGGGCAGCCAATGGAGAGTGGCTAAGGCACGTTTCCCTGAGGACTTTCTAGACAGGTTAAGTGCCAGTCTGGCAGCTGCGTTCTGCATGCATTGCAGACGATGAATACCCAGGCCCATGTACAATGAATTACTGTAGTCAAGATGGGGAGTTACAAGGGTATGGATTAAAGTGTTCCTACTAGTTGCAGGGAGGGAATCCAGGGTCTTATGCAGGGTCTTAAGGATGCCGTAGCATTTACCTGCTATCCCTCTAGTGTGGTGTTCGAAGGACAGAGTTGCGTCTAAACTGACCCCTAAATTTTTCACCTGCTCTGAGGGCTTTGGGATGGCGCCAAGTTCTGATGGCCACCATGCCGACGACCAGATGGATGGAGTCTTCCCAACACGAGGAGCTCCGTTTTATTCGCATTAAGGCGCAAACAGTTGGTATTCATCCATCCAGCTAATTCACTAAGACATGCCGAGAAGTTAGCTGAGGCTTCTTCAGGACGCCGAGACAGTGTCACTACCAGCTGGGTGTCATCCGCGTATGACACTATCTCGACCCCATAAGTCTCAACTATCTTGGCCAGGGGTGCCACATAAAGATTGAATAGCGTAGGGCTTAAGATTGAGCCTTGCAGTACCCCGTGCCTGAGTGATCGTACTTCCGATTTAAAAGGTGGGCAGTGGACTTGAAATTGCCTAGTTGCCAGGAACGCGTGCATCCATTCATGAGCCAAGCCCTCAATTCCAGCCTCGCTAAGACGAGAGAACAGTAGGGGGTGCGAAACAGTATTGAATGCCGCGCTCAGATCTAATAGGAGTAGCGCAGCTGTCATCCCCTCATCTACTCTACCTCTTAATAGCTCGGTGGACAAGAGGAGAGCTGATTCAGTAGAATTATGTGCTCTGAACCATGACTGCGAGGGGTGGAAATAATGGCCCTCTTCTAAGTGTTTTATCAGCTGAGCATTAACTATCTTTTCCACCACCTTGGCACAGAAGGGCAGAAGCGATTTAGGGCGATAGTTATCTAGCTGGGTTACAATGAGATTGGCCTTTTTCTTTATAGGGATAACCTGCGCTGTTTTCCAGTCTTGTGGTACGTGGCTTGTCTGGAAAGATAATTTAGCCATATGGCTTATATGATTTACAAGAAGTTCAGCCTGATTCCTGAAGATCTTGGGACAAGCTACATCTTTAGGAAAGCCCGATTGGATACTGCGAATAATTCTCAGCAACTCAGTATTATCTGGCACTGTAAAGTGATTGATGCGACAAGTGTTTGTCAGCTCAACAGTAGTGGTGTGGTCTGTGAGTGGGCCATCCATTACCTCCAGAACATTTTTCTATATATTCTCAACTTTTTGTACAAAAAAGTCCGCAATTGCTTCGCAAGTTGCTATAGAGTGCGTATCTGGGGCTATGGTCCTCTCAGATGAGGTGATTCCTTGTAGATAACATAGAGTTCCTTGGCAGAATTCTCGGCCAATTCAATTCTTTTATTTAGAAAGTTTCTTTTGGCTATTCTGATCATCCTATGATAATTTTTTATGCTATTTTTATATTCGAGTTTGGCTGTTTCTTCACATTTACTGCGCCAGATGCGCTCTAGCTTTTTGCACTTCGATTTTGTTGCTTTTAAATCAGCATCAAACCATTGTGCCGAATTAGAGCCCCTTACTGGCGCCTTGGTTGTCCATGGTGCAGCTGCGTCCAGCGCCCTTGTTAGCCAATTCTCGTAATCCATCCAAGCTTCCTCCACACTTTCTTTCAGTGGGGGACTACCTGCCTTTAGGGCGAGCTCTAAATCAGCTTGCTTAAGTTTCCCCCATTGTCTGCGCTTAGATGCCGTCGGCTTGGTTCGTGGGGGTTGTTTAGGCCCTCCTGGAATAGTAAACTTGATCAAGAAGTGGTCTGACCATATTACCTGGATAGGAGGTTGGACCACCACTCCCTCCCTTGACAAGCCCATTGTGCCACTGGTGCATCGCGGTTTTTTATGCACCAGTGGCGCAATCGGCTTGCCTATATTCATAACGACACGTGAAGTCACCCTACGTGACTATTCATGGCCCTGTAAATATAGGCCCCTTTCACGTATTACTCGGTGTGAAAGTGGCCTTCCATGAGCATTCCATGTGTGTTGCTGTGAGTGTTCCCATGCAAGATACATGAAACCTGACACATTCCTTGATTTACAATGATTTGTAAAGCTGGGAATGCGTCAGAATCCTACGCCTCTCCAAGGGAAGTGTACGAAGGGTGCAACAAGGAAAAATATTTGTATTTCTCTTGGTTTCTAGTGAATTGCACAAAGAAGGATTTGTTTACACCTTTTAGGAAGCCACGCCCCTTTCTCCACCACTCTGCAAATGCACCTTCTGTCACAGTACTAGCTGGGAGATGAAGTCCTCTTCGCTCTGGGTGGCTCCTGGGAGCCAACTAGCCCTCCTGTTACCTCTAGTAAGACCCACGCAGCTGGATTTCAGAGCGGTTGTCAGAGGCTATGCCTCCTTCCTCTCCTAATCTGCAAAGACACCTCCTGGCACACTCCTTGTTGGGGAGGAAGTCCATGTTGGTCCTGAGGCCCTCAGGAGGCAAGTGGACCTCACCCCTCATCAGCAATGCACTGAGAGGCATGTTTACAGATTAATAGAGAAAGGGCATGTGGCCTCCGACCAAATCTCAGCAATCCCACTGTGTAGGGTTTACTGGAGGTAACTGCAGGCCTTATTGGCCCCTACGGACTCTCAGCAGCGAAGGGTACTTCATCCACCAACCAGCAGTGTGCCAGAAGACTCATTTGCAGATTAGGGAAAAAAGGAGGCCCGTTCTCTGGTGAGTTTCCAGCTTTTTTTCCCCAGTGTATTTTTTGGGGAATGGTGGCTGTGTGGCCCCTCCTTATCTAGGCACATTCCCTGGGGCCAGACCCTTTTTTTAATTAAAAAATAGGGGGCCATGGGGCCGCCCCTCCTGGTCTTATTTCGGTCCTGGAGACCCCATACCACAGGACCTTTCTTTTAAAATATAAAAAAAACGGGGAACATGTGGCCCTCCTTCCCTGGGCCATTGCCTGGGGTCCAGCCTTTCTTTTAAAAAATAAAATGTTTTGTTTAAAGGGAAGGGGGCCAAGTGGCCCAAATCCCAGGCCATGTTCTGCTTGGGGGACCTCATCCCCTGGGGTTTGGCCTGTTGTGTGGGTGCTATGATCCCACTCAGGACACCTACATTTAATTCATTGGGGACCATGGGGGTGTCTGAAGACCCCGATGGCCCCTGACAGTTCCCTACCTATTGCGGGAGCCAGAATTGCTTTGAAACCCAGAGAGCAGCTCCCGGAACCCAAAAGAATGTTCTTTACTCTGCTTGCTTCACAGCGGGCAAGGAAACAGACACATGCTCTTCTTTCAGCAAGCAAGCTCATTTTGTGCTTTCGAATTTGTTGAAGTAAAGCCAAAGGGGATGATGGATGGAGTGTTGAACATTGCAAGCACTCACCCCATGCCAAGTAATCTGGGTTTAATCCATCATCATTCTTTAGCTCACTCCACCACCGCAGTTCAGACATGGCCATATGCAAATCAGTCCGACCCTGTGCCTCATGGGAACAGTCCAGCCCTAACTGCCAAGCCATGTCTTCCCTGGACCAGAAACAAGCATGCTGGGACCGGTAGCCGTCATCAGCCAGGCTAGCTTGAAACCAGTGGCAAAGTGAGCAAGGGACCCAAGTCTGGGCATACCCAGCCAACTTAGGGCAAACAAAGCAAAACTAAAGGGGATGATGGACGGAGTGTTGAACAATGGAAGCACTCACCCCTAGTCAACTGATCTGTGTTTAATCCATCATCATCCTTTAGCTAATTCCACCACCCCAGTTTAGACATGGCATATTGAAACCAGTTTGACCCTGTGCCTCATTGGAAAAGTCCAGCCCAAACTGCCAAGCCATGCCTTCCCTGGACTGGAAACAAGCATCCTGGGACCGGTTTCTGGCTAATCAGCCGTCATCAGCCAGGCTAGCTTGAATCCAGTGGCAAAGTGAGCAAGGGACCCATGTCTGGGCATACCCTGTCAACTTAGGGTGAACAAAGCAAAACCAAAGGGGATGATGGACGGAGTGATGAACATGGCAAGCACTCGCCCCCAGTTAACTGATCTGGGTTTAATCCATCATCATTCTTTAGCTCACTCCACCACCCCAGTTCAGACATGCCATATTGAAACCAGTTTGACCCTGTGCCTCAAGGGAACAGTCCAGCCCAAACTTCCAAGCCATATCTTCTCTGGAACGGAACCAAACATCCTGGGACCGGTTTCGAGCTAATCAGCCATCATCAGCCAGGCTAGCTTGAATCCAGGGGCAAAATGAGCAAGGGACCCACATATGGGCATACCCTGCCAACTTAGGGTGAACAAAGCAAAACCAAAGGGGAAAGCAGAACTGAATGTGCTGTGGCATGTCGGGAGCTATGGTCCAGCCAAGCCATAGCAAACTGCAATGTCTTCAGGGAGGGCACCCCCAGACATTTTTGGAGTCGGCCCATTATGTGGTCGTCCCTAGGGCTGGGGGTTTGCACCGAACCCCCTTCCTTGTTGTGTTTTTTTACACCTGGTAGGTGGTGGCCTCTGTGACTATGGGGGTGGCCGTAGGGTCTCCCCCTCATTTTTTAGGTCAAGCCTAGAGTCAGTGCACAAGCACTGCTCTAGGGAAGATCTCTGGTAGTTCATTACGTGAGGTAAGCACGCCCATTACCCCGTTCATATTTTTAATTGGCTTGTGTCTCTGTCATTTGTGAATGCTGCCTTCGGATTCGTTTATAGGCTTGTTCGTCCCTCCGTATTACACCCATGTACTCATTTGTATCCTCCCATGGCTACTGGCCCCTTTACTTCGAGTGTTACACGGTCCATGTTATTTACACTGTGAGCACTATTTTCTGTAATGAGGTTTCCTACTCCCCCTCCCTCCCCTTGTCCATGCCATCTCACCCCCTCCCCCACCCGCAATCCAGTTGTCAGCGCCTTTTCGCACCCTTCTCACCCACCCACACTTCCATTGTCCGTGCCTTCCCACCTCGCTCCCATTGTCCGTGATGTAATGCAATAGGTGTTGCATAAATGTGAGTCCCATTACATTGCAAATACTTGTTTGATTTGTCACTGATTGTTAACTCTATCACACCTCATTATCTAGTCTTTGATCTTTCTCTGTCTGCCCTACTCATTCTTTGCAGTGTGATCTGTTTTCCATTTTTATTGCATGTCTTCCTCTCCTTGTGGTTGTTGTCCGTCTTTTCTGTCCATAGGATTGCCTCTGGTTCTCCCTGTTCAGCTCCTCATATTCAGCTCTGATTCTGGCAGGAAGTGGTGTTGGATCGATATACTCTTGTGCCTTCTCTTCCCTTGGATAGATCCCTTCATAGCATACACAGGCAGAAGGCCAAGGCTTCCATGATGGAGGGCCGTGCCTAACCGGGGAACAGCAGATCCAGAGCCTGGAGGATGGCAGGAATTTAGCATGACTGGTAGCCTGCACTACACCCAGCACGAATGGGTGCGCTTTGAGGCTGAGAAATGCTGTTAGGAGGCAGAACGGGCCGAGATGCAAGAAAGCTTGGAGGAAGGGTGGTTGCCTCGAAAGCTGCCCTGTAAAGTACAATTATGGGTAAGATCGGTTGGGAGCCCCATGTGAGGTAAGGTGTTAGACCTGTTGACCCTAGGGTGGTCTTTCCCTATTTTTTTCACCCTTGCCTCATTTTTTCCCACCTTATTTTTGTTGGTCTTAGGTCTCCAGGCACCTTCCCATTGCTAAACAATGCTACAGATCAAGCGCTACTTAAAAAGTTTGGCCTCAACCCAAAAGGTATCGCCAGAAGTTCATAAACTGTCCACACAGAATTGGGTGGATTTTTTCCATTATGCCCGTAAGGCTCTGGATGGTTGGGTGCGTGGCAGCGAGGTACATGATTACGACGGCCTGTAAAATCTTTTTTTGAGAGGGCACCTCTTGGATAAGTGTTTTCCAGAGCTGCTCCAACATCTGGTGGACCGCAGGCTGACTGATCCCCCTGAGCTTGCGGAGGAGGCGGATACTTGGGTTAGCACCCAGGTGTCTCACAAGAGCCCCGGGGGAGATGGCCCGAAAGGCGGAAAGGGTTTCCCCCAGAAGAAAGAGGGGGGAGATAAAAAGAAGGAGTCTCACGAGGCCTAAAAAACAGACAGTTTGGAAAAGGAGTAGGTACCCCACCTCAGTCCAGTTCCCCAAAGCCCACTTACCCTGACAAGAGTCAGCAGCCAAGAATTGTCCGGTGCTACGAATGCAGGGAGGTTGGACACTACAAGGGAGATGCCCAGTGTCACAAATGACCCCCAGGCCCCTAAGGTGGCAAGAGTCCCAGGGTGGCTAGTGTAGCGCTTGGGATGGAGCTGCCCCTAGATAGGGAAGGGGAGTGGACAGGCCTGACCCTGGTTTCACTCGGGGACAGAGAGATGGTCCCAGTGACGTCCTTACCATCGAACACTGCTAAGTACCAGCAGAGGGTGAAGGTTAACGGAGAGGAGGTGGAGGCTCTGGGGGACACAGGTGCCAGCATGACCACCGTAATGAGGCGGCTGGTGTCCCCTGAGCAAGTAGTACCTGATGTGTTCCATCCGGAAGTGTTGGCTGACGGCAGTCTGAGCTACTATCCTGTGGCTCAGGTTTCCTTTGAGTGGGGGGGAGTTAAAGGCCAGTTTAGAGTTGCTGTGAGCCCTGCCTTGCCTGTGGACTGTCTGCTAGGAAATGACCTGAAACATACCGCCTGGAAGGAAGTGGAGTTTAAGGCCCATACTGAGATGCTGGGGTTACCAGGATGGACTTGCGTGGTCACAAGGTCCTTGGCTGCCCAGCAAAGAACTCAACCTGGTTTGGAGCCTGAAACTACGGCCCTAACCAATGCCAGTCCAGAGGAGAATGGAGTGGAGAACACACCCCACATGATGGATTGGGAGCCCACAGAGAAAACCCCGGAGTCCGTGTAGGTGGAGGTTGTTCCCGTTGGGGACTTGCCGACCCTTACCGAGTGGCATGTGGAAGGAGGGCCTATGCGGGCGGAATTCTGTCTGGTGCAGAAGGAGTGCCCTATGCTTGATGGTATGCGGTGGCAGGCCAAAGCCCAAGCAACCAGCCAGGAGACCGGCAGTTTTCATGTGTGCTGGGAGGATGGCCTCCTTTACAGTGAACCTAAGGTTCCGGTGCATGGATCTTCGAGGGCCTTAGTAGTCCCCCAATGCTACCGGGCCTTCCTATTGGAATTGGCGCATGAAATACCTTTGGCTGGACACCTGGGGCAGGACAAGACCTTTGCGCGGCTAGGCCCGCATTTTTATTGGCTCAGGATGAGAGTTGCCTCTGAAACCTATTGCAAGACCTGCAAGACTTTCCAGGTTAGTGGCAAGACTGGGACTAAAGTGAAGGTCCCTTTGGAACTGCTCCTGGTGGTCGGGACCCCTTTTGAGAGGGTCAGAATTGACATTCTTGGGCGGTTGGACCCTCCGACCTCTGTGGGACACCGGTACATCTTGGTGTTAGTGGACCATGCCACTCAGTACCCGGAGGCCATTCCTCTGAGGACCGTCACTGTACCTGTGGTGGCACAGGCTCTTATGGGGATATTTACCAGAGTGGGATTCCCCAAGGTCGTGGTATCAGATAGGGGCACGAACTTCATGTCGGCCTACATGCAGGCCATGTGGAAGGAGTGCAGAGTGACCTATCGGTTCTCCACTCCTTACCACCCCCAGACTAACGGGCTTGTAGAGCACTTTATTAAGACTCTGAAGGGGATGATCCGGAGCCTGCCAGAGGACTTGAGGCGGAAGTGGGACGTCCTTCTCCCTTGACTGCTGTTTTCATACCGCGAGGTACCACAAAATGGAGTTGGGTTCAGCCCTTTCGAGCTGCTTTATGGCCATCCCATTAGGGGGCCCCTCAGTCCTGTCAAGGAGGAATGGGAGAAGACTTGGAAGAAGCTTCCCTGTGATGTCGTCAGCTACATGCTGGCATTCCGCAGCCAGATGGCCAAGCTGTGAAAGGAAGCCTCAGACAACTTGGAGGCTAGCCAAGCCATCATGAAGGAGTGGTATGACCACAACGCTCAGACGGTGGAGTTGGACGCTGGACAAAAGGTGTGGATCATAGAGCCTGGGGAGCTTAGCGCCCTCCAGGACTGGTGGACTGGTCTGTACGAAATTGTGGAGCGTCGAGGCCAGACCACCTAGGTCGTTGACTTGAAGACCCCAGTCAGCCCCATTGGGTGCTCCAAGTCAACCACCTGAAGCCTCACCATGAGCGATCTGAGCTTGCTTTCCTCATGGTGACGGATGGGAGTGAGGAGGTAAAGAGTGAACCTCTTCCTGACCTTCTGGCGGCCCAGGAGAAGGATGGATCGGTGGAGGGAGTTGTCCTCTCCCCATCCTTGACTCCAGAGCAACAGAGGGACTAATGCCAGGTGTTGGAGCAGTACGCCTCGTTGTTCTCCCTCATGCCTGGAATTACACATCTGTGTACCCATGATGTGGACACAGGGGACAGTACGCCTGTAAAAACCAAGTCTTACTGGCTGTCTGATAAAGTTAAGAACAGCATCCAGGGTGAGGTGGCCAAAATACTGGAGCTAGGGGTGATCGTACCTTCCAGCAGCCCTTGGGCTAGTCCGGTTGTGTTGGTGCCGAAAGCGGCCCCACCGGGCACCACACTAGAACTTCGGTTCTTTGTGGACTATCAGGGATTGAACTCTGTCACCAACACAGACGCTCACCCGATCCCACGGGCAGATGAGCTGATTGACCGGCTGGGAGCAGCCTGGTACCTCAGCACCATCGACTTAACATCAGGGTACTGGCAGATTGCCATGGCCGATGGAGCAAAGGTGAAAACAGCGTTCTCCACCCCCGAGGTTCACTTTCAATTTAGAGTGATGCCCTTCGGGCTCAAGAATGCTCTGG
This sequence comes from Lissotriton vulgaris, assembly GCF_964263255.1. Lineage (NCBI taxonomy): Eukaryota > Metazoa > Chordata > Amphibia > Caudata > Salamandridae > Lissotriton > Lissotriton vulgaris. The sequence continues at coordinate 1,050,793 of NW_028249872.1, read as the reverse complement.
TCACTTTCCAGCGGTTGGTGAACCAGGTGCTGTCTGTCCTGGAGTCCTTCTCAGCGGCGTACCTGGATGACATAGCTGTCTTCAGTAGAACCTGGGAGGACCATCTGCAGCATCTCCAGGAGGAGCTGCAGGCTTTGCAACGTACTGGCCTGACCATTAAGGCTAGCAAGTGCCAGATTGGACAGGGATCTGTCGTCTAGCTGGGGCATCTGGTGGGCGGGGGTAAGGTGCAAACCCTCCAGGCCAAAATTGAGACCATCTTGGCCAGGGAGCCCCCCAAAACCCAGACTGAGGTCCGAGCTTTCCTCTGCCTCACTGGCTATTACCGCCGGTTCGTCAAGGGATATGGTACCATCGTAGCCCCCTTGACTGAGTTGATGTCCAAGAAGCAACCACGAAAAGTGATCTGGACGGCTGCTTGCCAGGAGGCATTCGAGACAATGAAGCACGCGATGTGCACCGCTCGGGTGCTTGCAACACCTGACTTCTCGAAAGAGTTCATCGTGCAGACGGACGCTTCTGAGCATGGCATAGGCGCGGTGCTTTCGCAACTCAACAACGATGGCCAAGACCAACCTGTGGCCTTTATCTCCTCTGGAATGACGATGTAGTACCATCGAGCGAGAAGCCTTCGCTGTGGTCTGGGCCTTGAAGAAGTTGAGGCCATACCTGTTTGGCTCTCACTTCCTGATTCAAACAGACCACCGACCCCTTCGCTGGCTCATGCAGATGAGATGCGAAAATCCAAAGTTGCTAAGGTGGTCCATTTCACTACAGGGGATGGACTTTAGGGTGGAACATCGACCCGGAGTTGACCATGCCAATGCTGATGGTCTCTCCCAGGTTTTCCGCCTTGGTGACGAGAACTCCCTAGAGTTTGGGTAGCTCTCCCCACTTTCAGCTGGGGGGGACGCATGTTACACCTGTCAGCCCTAGGGTGGACTTTCCCTATTTTTTTCGCCCTTACCTCATTTTTTCCCACCTTCTTTTTGTTGGCCTTAGGTCTCCTGGCTCCTTCCCATTGCTAAACAATGCTAAGGTGCAGGAGCTCTCCCCTACCAATATGGTTGCCACAGGCCCCTGCTACTGCGTAGTGGACTTGATAGTAGCACCCTAGTTGCCAGGAGCTGGCTGGAACCCCTAAACATTATTGCCATACGAGCCTGCCTTCCCTGCCCACAGCTAGAGTGAGGAAGCTCCTGGAACCTTCCGGAATAGGGGAGTGGTCACCAACTACCATCTCAGAGAGTGGTCACCTGACCTGGGACTATAAAATAAAAAGGAGGGAAACTTTCCAGTCAGTTGGGGCATCGCTGACCTGGGGGACCCTATGCAGGAGACTTAGGTGGTAGGGCCTAGTCAGAAACCTATACTACTGGGGGTGACAGGGTTTAGGCGCTGCCCACCAAGCTGTGTGAGCGACACTGAACTAGCCCACTGATCTGGCCCAGCGGGAGGGAAACCCAGGGACCACCTACAATGACCTGCTGAGGAAACCTGTCAGCAGCCTTCAACTCAACGCCCCCCTCTTCAAGCAACCAAGAATCTGCTTCCACAAAAAGGGTACCAGAACCACCAAGCACCAAGAAGAAATCTAACTGACCAGGACTACTGGGGATCAACCAGGTACTGGGCTGTGCCATCTGTGCCCCCTCTGTTTGCAACTGTGGCCCCTGCACTGTCCTGCCTTCACTGCCTACCCAGCGCTACCCTACTGAGCCCCCTTGAGAAGCGCTGAGGTCCTGGAAGGTATGGTGCCTTGAAGTGCTGTACCTGAGAAGCGCTATACTCAGACTGCCTGTCCTGCTAGAACTGCTGTGACTGCCCCCATAGCGCGTGTCACCCAAGCCCTGGGCCCCCAGGAGAAGCGCTGCAAAGCCTTGCTAGCTCTGTGCTTTGATGCGCTGAGGATAAGCGCTGGTGGCCCCACTCACCGCCGCGGCCCTTGCCGCCCTGCCAGAGCCTCAGGTGCCGTTGGCGGCCTCTGCCGGCTCAGGAGCGCCGACCTCATCACCCCCACGATGGCCCTCGGGGGCCAAGAGAGGGCTGCCGTAAATCTTAGTCAGGTGGCGATCTAAGGAGAGGACCACGAGTTGGTGGAGGCCCTGAAGCCTGCCTCCACCAACACGTGACGGGGGTACCGTCCTGGATCCCGCCCCCTTCAAACGCCGCACAGCCATTGGTCCTGGCTGGTGCACCCCCATTATCTGCGCCCCTATTGGCCGTGAGAGCTAGGTCCCTCTTATAAGCCTTCCCATTGGTCCCCCACACCGCTGACATCACGACAGGCCCGGGAACCAGCAGCTTCACTATCGGAGGGCTCCGGAAGAGCCTGAGAGCCCCTCTGAGCTGTGACGCTCTCGGGCCGGCCCTACCATCAGTGCGGCCCCGTGCCGCTCTGCTGTGCCTGCAGCCGGCCCCTGTCACCCCGAGGCCTGCTGATATCGCCGCAAGGTGCCGAGGAGACCTGAAGAGACCAGGTATCCCCCGGGGAGTAGGGCGAAAGGCTACAGGAGGCCCCGAGTTCGCCCCTCCCCTGTTGTTGGGCCCCGTTGGCCCAGTGAAATCCTTCCAAAGTACTGGAACTGGGCCGGAACCCCAAGAGACACCTTTGAGGCCTAAGTTGGTCCAAGTTCACCCCTGGTTGGGGAAAGTACTTGGTTACAGGCGACTGTTAGACCCTACTACCAGGAGTGTGGCGATTGCCTTACATAATGTTACTCCTGAGTAAGGAAATGTTTATACCTGCCGTAAGAGGAGGTTCACTCTGCTTTAAGGATGTTGCCTGTTTTTTAATGGAAATGTCTATCCTGGCCTGATGAAATGTTCATACTGCTTATTGATTGAGAAGCTGATTGCGACCTCATGTACCAGATCTGCCCCTGCTAAATGCAATATTGATGGAGGTTCCCACTAGTGAATTCCTTGCAGGGGTGATACGATATAATTTTGACAAAGAGGTTATTACCATTTATTTTCTTACAGGTGCTGACTAGGAGCAAGGCTGATGCCAGGCCTACAGTTACTTACTATGTATTATTTATTTATTTATCTATTGATGGCTGAGAAATGAAAAGTATACTCTTTCAAGGAAATGAGAATGGAGTTAATGCTATCTTGATTACCTGATCGCCCCAAATGGTCTATCAGCCGTGACCTTAATCCAGATAAAAGTACATTGTTTTAATCAATCTCATTGGTGTGGTCACAGTCTTTGTGTGTGTTACCTGTCTCAGTGGATGTGTGTGCTGTGTGGTCACTTTACACCTAAGCTTCGGGTGCCTACCTGCTCGAGCCAAGCTACCCCCGGGGGAACTGGTGACCCCAGTTCCTACATAAGGGTTGGCAGACGTTGGCCGACCACAGACCCAGGATATATCTGATGGCACCTCCCACAGTTATATGCAGCCAATGTGTTACTTTAGCAAGTTGGCATGGAGATTTGGAGGCCATTGGGGATTGCTTTACATAGTCCTTGTGTTGACACCTTAAGGTACGGAAGACAGGGAATAGGATCTCATCGATCCAAATATAAGTAGTGGCCCCGCAACCTGCCCCCGCATAGCAAAACACCATCCACTCTCTCACTGCTTGTGCACAGTTCTGTACAGCAGCAGACTTACCCATCGCCATCATTAAATATAGTAATTCTTGTTACCAGGGATCAGAGCCTTATACCTCCTCCACTGTCTGAGCGAGAAGAGGCTGATGCACTTTAGCATTTATGGATTGCAGTCTGCACATCCAAAGTAATCTATGGGAGGGGAGTGATACCTATATCTTGGTCAAATTTGAGCTAAAGTCCTCAAGCAGAGAAAGATGGTGGTCATGCTTCATTCTCCAGCAGCAAGAGATATGAGATGTTGTGAAGGTATCCATAAATGTAGTGCCCCCCCCACCAGTAAACTAAAAACTCAGTGCTGTGTTGTAATATCTGGTGGCTGGAACCACCCAAATGTGTTGAATAGAAGGAGAAACATCAGTCTTTGAGTAAATTTGTCGGGTCTGAGAAGTGTATATGGATGTGAAAAACTCAAAGTTTTGTATGAAACATGTACATCCTCCTGCTCCCCCAATACACAAGCATTTGCAATGCATTTGGTCTTGCATTTACGCGAGTTTAAGCTATTTGCATTGTAAATGACAATGCCTTTTATTTATGCTTCAAAATCCAAAACGTTAATAAAAGACATTGTCATTTACAATGTCAATATCTCAAACTCTTGTAAATGGGAGACCTTTTGCATTGCAAATGCTTGTTAAAAGAATGTATGTGCCCCAAGGAGGTGACGGTACCTGGGGCTGCAGGAGGGCTGGGCATACCCCCACATTCCTAATGTTAAGTGCCCCGGGAAGATGGTGTCACCCTGGGCTGCGGGGAGGCAGCATGCCCCTGCATTAGTTACTATTGAAGTCCTGGTAAGGTGGTGGTCCCCGGGTTTGTGGGGGGGCCCTACAGCCTCCCCCACATTATTTTTGTGTTTCATCTCTGCCCCTGGGAGGGAGCAGTACCCGGGGAAGCGAGGGAGCTGCATGCCTCCCCCACATATAGTTTTATGACTACACCAGGGCAGTGGTGGTGCGTCCATTGTGGGCGTTGGGGCGTTGCCCCACTATCCATGGACGACCGTCACATCACGCAATCGGGCGATTAACAAACAATCGAAAAATAAATTATTGAGCACACAGCGCACTCACACACACCGTCTGTACAGAGCTGTACTGGGACAAGCCCAGAATCATTGGACGTCATTGTCATCGTCATCATCACGGAAGGGTGGGGGGGGCCTTCAGCAATGGGTGACAGTGACAGCAGAAGATAGCGCAGCAGGCAGGGCGCAGCAGTGTGTGCGCATTTTGGACTAGTCATTTTTAGGATTTGCCCACGCATGCACACACACGCAGTAGTACCTTCCCTCCTCCTTCTTCCCTAGCACTCAGACAGCAGGGACCTGGGTCCCCGGGTCTCATTATGGGCAGTATTAGCCCTGCTCTTAGCCAATCCTGGCGCAGTGGCGCTGTTAATGCTGCACCAGGATTGGCTGAGTTACAGCAGACTTCAGCAGGATGGTGCTGCACGTGGGTGGTGGCTGTGCTCAGTGCTGCCGCACTGTATGGCCAATCACATGTGGATATTATGGAAGCCATGAGCAGTGATTGGCCACTGTGGACATGTCACCGCGCCTGGCGTGCCACACAACAACATGAGTCAGAGTCATGAGGAGAGTGAGCGTAGTCGAAGACCTCGTGACTCGTGCCTGCTGCAGTCAGACAGTGAGTGTCTTCTTCATCATCGCACTATTGTGTATACTATCGACTTTGACTCGAGTGACCGTAAGTATTTTAACACAGTCAGTGACTGTGTTTCAGTTCAATGAGTAGTAGAGTGCGTGTGCCGTGCGGTGTGTGTGTGGGTGTGGCTGTACTGTACTTCTGTAAAGTCTCCACTATGAATGGATGAGTAGATGGATGGGTGGATAAGTGAAAGGGGGATGGAGAGAGAAAGGGAGGATGAATGACTGAAAGGGTGAATGGGCGGAAGGATAAGTCACTGGGTGGATGGATGAGTAAGTGAATGGGCGGATGGATGAGTAAGTGAATGGGTGGATGGATGAGTAAGTGAAGGATGCCTGGATGGGTAAAAGGGTAAATTGCTGGATGGGTGAGTGAATAGATGGATGGGTGAAAGGGTGGGTAGATGAATAATGGATTGATGAGTGAAAGGGTGGATGGAGGGATGGATGAGTGAAATGATGGATGGAAGGATATATGGTCGATAGGTTTGAAAATGGTTGGATATGTTTGGATATAGATGGGTACACAGATGGAAGGACAGAATGAATGGTGAAAGACTGAATGATGGATGAAAGAATGATTACACCTTGTAGCACCCATTATCTTAAGTAAGATTTCCTATACATTGACTTTCATGTTAATATGAGTCATTGTCTCTATATAATGTGTGTGTGATGTAACGTACTCCGACACCCTGCCCTACATAATTGGGATGAGTAACACTATAAAAGAAATTAAATACACATGAGATACCGTCTAAGTGAAGATGTAGGGCACCATTGGAGGGTGGTAGCAAGGCCGGACCGGGCATCGGACGTTTCCCTAGGAGGCTGGAACTGGGGAGTGGTTCTGTTCCTGGGGGCTGGCACTGCAAAGTTCCTTGTATATCCAGTAGTTTTCAATCAACAATAAAAGCGGCCTCGCTTATATTCAGGTGTGGTTCACCATTCTCTGGTGACTAATGTACCTGCTGGAGCGAGATGCGAATTTTGAATCGTCTAAGGTAGCAAGCTGCGGCCATACTGAAAAAACGTGAAGTGCATGATTCTCTCAACCTAAAATAAATTTATTTAGACTTGTATTTAGGTGGTTGTTTATGTACTTACTTATATACTATTGCACGACCACCTCTAATGTGTCTGTTAAACGTACATTTTGTCCCGATGTTTTGTCCTGAATTTTGACCTTTTGTCCTGAATTTTTGTCCTGAATTTAGTCCCTTTGTCCTGAACTTTTTATACTCACCGTCCTGAATTTGCACCTATGTTAGTTGGTCACCCTAATGCCATTGCCAATGCCATTCATGTGCTCGGCCTATACCAGCAGCTTCGCTGTTGAGTCGCACAACCATGAGGGGCCGTGACGCCTTCGTGTCTGGCCAGTGCCAGCTCCTGTTGTCTAATAGCCATGGCTCTCCTCTTGTTGATGGCTTGTGCTTTGCTAGGTCACTGTTTTTGGGTGTGTTTCTGGTGTACGGATTTTCCTGGTCCTGGGGTCACTCACTAATACAAGTCCTGCCACTCGGGGGAAGTGCTCCTTTCGATATGTGATGTCTGAAATTTTCTTTCAACTTAAGGAGTCACAGTACAGATGCATACAACAATTTCCCTAGCTGTGTATAACTACTTGTCAGTATCAAACCAACATGTCATGCTCTTCTGAGCAGCGATAAGACACCATTGGGTAGATGCTGAACCCAAAATACAAAAGGTTTTGGGGAGGATAACAATATTTCTGGATATTTATGTATGTTCTTTGGTGCCCGTGTAGACAGGGCACTTAAGGGGCCCTGGCTGCAGACATAATTTTAGGCCATTTATTCATAATATTTAGATTTTGTTGGTGTTAGAAATTACGGAGATGTGTGTGTAGAATAGAAGAACAATTTGAGATATTTAAGAGTTTTGGTAATTACATTATTTTAAAATGCAGGATATATTCAGGACCACTGGAATTTGCGCTATTCTCGGGCTGAGTATATCATGCATAATCTTGGATTTACCACAAATGCCACCTCACTAAAGACTGGATCCATAAAATGCAGATTTCACCCAAAAAGGGTTTTATCTAAAGCAGACCAAAGGTTACTAAGCAGTAAGCACGCTTCACGTGGAGTGCAACAGTTTCTGACATATTTGTGTAAGTCAACTGGCCACCTTACACCACTGTTTTCTCTATTCAGACACAAAAAGTCACCTATATTAATCAATTCAATTTCATTTTATTGTTTGGTTAATAAAAATTGTTACAATATTCGGACAGGTTAAAAGTTACACATTTTAACCCCTTGTCTGCTGATGACGGAACTGCTCTGTCATCAGCTGCGGTGGCGCTGTGCTGATGACGGAGCGGTTCCGTCATGGCCCGCTCGGAGCGCCTGCGCGGCGCGAATTCCGCGCCTGCACTGAGCGTACCATTGAGCGGGGTGGGCCATGACGGAACCCCTCCGTCATAATCACAGCGCCACCGACGCTGGAGACGGAGCGCTTCCGTCACCAGCATGTGGCCGACGCGCGGCCGCCCGCCCTCTTAGCACTGCGGCGGAATAGCCGCCGCAGTGAAGGGGTTAAAAAGATAGGAGAATAAATATTCTATCCCTGGTAGGGACAACACTGATCGTATTTCATCCATTATAATACATTGTTAAGTTCATTAGCAAAGTTTTCAGTATTGTCCTTTCTACCACCACAGACTTCCTTCCTTGAAGCACTATTTGCGCTATGCCTTAGGAGCCTTTATCAGTTCAATTTCTTGTATCAGTTTTGTTACCTTGGTCATAAATTTAACTCCCCAACATGCCAAGATGGATGATGTGCCTCCTAGCCAGTGAGTCACTGCTTGCCGGCAGGTGCGGATGTTTAACGTAATAAAGATGGCCTGTAGGTACCGTCTTTTTAAAGCCAGTAGAGCTGGACATGCACATAGCAGATGCATCAAAGTTTCCTTCTGATATCCACACAGTCTACAGTTGGAACTTTCGACTTGATGTTTCCAAGAGGGCCTTAAGTCCTTTGAGTAGTGCATGCCCATTCGGTAAGTTACAAAAGCTTTTTTTTAAATGTTGACTATAATGTGAAGCTAAATATCCCTGTGGTTTTTGGTGGGTGTAAGAGTTGACTACTGTCCATGCGTGGCGCCGTTTCGTTAAAGATGTTTTATCTTCTAACAAGGAATTCCTTTTTGCTGACCCGTTGGCTACTTTACAGAAGTGCACTTGGTCTATTTTTTTTTCCATACTTCTTGTAGATCCAATGTGGCCAAACAGGTGCTAAGGTAGCTTCTCCATAAGGTGGTGTTAGGCTGGTTTTCCTGATAATTTATTTCCTTCCAGCAGATGTTGTCCGTTGACTTGCTTGGGGTAGAACGAATTTTATGACACAGCTTTGCAAATATGGACATTGACCGGAATTTTTCGTTCTGTAGGCCAAATTCGAGGCGGACTTGGGCGGGCGCGGCTGAGTGCGGCAGATTAAACACTACTTAGTAGTTTTTGTTTTGTAGGTTGTTTAACATTTTTGCCTCCCCTCCTAGCCACGTGGTTAACCCATATGACAAAGTAGGTATGATTTGTGAAGCCATTACTTTCAATAGGTGAGCATAATTTCGGCCGGCCATTTTTTGTTGCAGTTGCCTATAGGCGTAGATAATGATTGGGCCTTCCCTTTTAATACCAGAAAATGCTTCTTTTTTTAATTCCCTTGCTCAAGGGTCATCCCCAAATACTTATATGAGTCCTGTTCTTCAAGGACTGAGTTGTTGATTGACCATTTAAAGTTCAATTTCTTTCCCTCCACTAGCCGTAGCACTTTTGTTTTTTCTTTGTTCAGCTCCAAATTTTCTTGTGCTAAATAAGACGATAACATATTTACTAAGCATTGCAGGCCTATTGGTGTTTTGCTTAGTAGTACTATATCGTCTGCATACTGCAGAATTGGAACTGAAACGTTGCCAAGTTTCGGGGCGTGACTCTCGATTTTTTCTAGATTGCATCCGATGTCTGCAAGGTATAAGTTGAAAAGGCTGGGGGCTAGGACACAGCCTTGTTTTAAGCCGTCCTGGGTCTCGTTTTTTTTTTGTTAGACTGGTCCCATTCCCTTGTTTTACCTTTGCCCATGTGTCACTGTACAGGCTGATTATTGCGTTTAATAATTTGTCCGGCAGCCCCCATTTTCTTAACTATCCCCAGAGTCTTGACCTACTTACGTGGTTGAAAGCTGCTTTTATATCGACAAAACACCCGTATAGTCGTTGGTTCTTTTTTTTGCCGTTCTCCATTAGCAGGCCCAAGGTGGTCAAGTTTGTGATCGTCCCCATCCCTTGTCTAAATCCAATTTGGAAACTAGGGATTATGTTAATGGATTTTGCCCAGTCTTGCAGCTCTTCCAAGAGGCATGAAGCGTAGAGCTTCGCTTCGACATCAATTAAGGAAATCAACCTGTAATTCCCTGGATTTTTTCGATCCCCTTTCTTATGAATTGGGTGAATGATGTTTCCTTTCCATGAAGCAGGTATGTTTCCCTTTGTAAAAATGTGGTTGAATAACACTGTTAAGTGTTCGGCCCAAAATCTTCATTGGTTTTGAATACTGCAGTTGGGAGACCATTTGGTCCAGGAGCCCCCTCAGCTTTGAGTTTTTGAATTAGCATTTTTATGTGGGTGCGGGTAGTCAGAATGTCTTGGTGGAAAATGTCTTTTTCAGGGTTAGCGTTTTTGTGCTTTCTATTACTAGTGCCTATGACTTTTAGTTTATCATGTTCGGTATTAGTTGATAGACCTCGGCTATTTTTGTTTCTATGTGGATTCTTTTTTAGATAAAGGTTCTTCACATAATCTCCCCAGGTCCTGTTCCCGGTTCTGGGGTCCTGTTGCAGTACTATGCCTGAGTTTAGATCATTAATGATGGCCCAAAAGTCTTGAGAGTTTGAATTTTTGCTTGTAAACAGTAGTTTTTCCCAGATCGATTCTTTATATTGTGCCTTTGCCATCCATAGTTTTTTCCTGTATTTTTTCCTCATGCTTCCAATGACGTTATTATTTAGTTTGTTTCCCTGTGCAGCCGATCTTTGTTGGGTCTTTAGTGCCCTGGCTAGTTTTCTCTTTTCTAGTTTTAATTCGGAGTCGAACCATGGTGCTGACTTTACTTTTCAATCTCTTTTCACCCCTGGCAGAACCGAGTGCTTTTCCTTCAGGTCCTCCAATAAATTTTCAAAGTTGTTCACAGGGTCTCCATGTTCTAAGCTCCCGAGTTTAGTCACAAAGTTACTGGCTGTGGACTGGATGTTCTTTGTTTCTCCTCCCTTCCACTTTATTTTCCGGAGGTTACATTTTTCTGGTTTTTGCTGCAGCGAGCATAATTTTTCAGCTCTTGGAACTGCGAAGATCATCCGTATGATTTGGGGGAAATGATCACTTTCCAAGCGCTGAACTATTGAGTAATCCACTATAGAGTTTGTTTTACAGGCACCTACTATTGTAAAGTCTATAGTAGATTTAACCTTTCCACTCATATAGGTGGGTACCGGCAAAGACTGGCCATATTTTTGCTATTTAGAATTGTTACGCCCATTGATTTTATATTGCTCAGTGGAACTTGTTTGGACCCGTGTGCTGCTCTTTTCTCCCTGTTGGGTCTACCTTTGTCGGCGCTCAGTAGGTTACAATTAAAGTCTCCCTATTTTATTTTTTTTTTTTTTTTTATTTTGATATGCTTCTATAGCGCCTGACTAGATCCCCGAAAGGATATCTCTGCGCTTATGATGGAACAAGTATATTTGACCCCTGCCTGATCATAAACAGAAATAGTAAATCATAAGCTGATTAGTTGGAAGAAAAAAGGTGGGTCTTAAGGTGTTTGCGAAAGGATAAATGGTTGGTAATCGAGCTTGATTCGTTGGTTTTTTGAAGGGTTTTAATGAGTTTGATTAGCAATCCCATTTTTTAATTTTTTGCTTTTGGGTCTGGATGTATGTAGATGTTTAACAGTAGAAACTGGTACTGGGACTTTATTGTGATTTTTGTGGCTTGAACCCAGTTTAGCCCGACGTCCAGTTCCTCTTGTTCCCAGTTACATTTTTGTGACGCAAAAGTTGATAGCCCGCCTCGTGGATGCCCATGTTTTGACAGCCTCTCTGTTAGTATGTGATAATAGGTGAATCCTGGAATTCCTGGGTGGGTCGAGTTCCAGGTCTCTTGTAGGAGTATTATATCTTTTTCACCAAAAAATTATTGGGTTTCGTGGTCCTGCTCCATACTACTAAACCCGTGCACATTCCATGAGCATATTCTAATCGTTGCCAGGTTTATTTCTTCCTTGTGTCGAACTTGTATTTTAATCAGATGTTATTAATATCCCCGTGATATACCAAATAAAGGGATTTTGCATGAGTGAAGAAACGAAAAACATATATTTTAAATGCAATTTAATCAGGGCAGAATAGAAATAGTGATTCTTTATCATAATAAACATGTTCTCTTTCACTATTTCAGCAACATTTTGTTTACAACACACTTTACCCAAAGGGCCAGTTATTTTAAAAGGGCACTCACACTTTAGATTAGATGAACCCCAAATATTTTGCATCTCTTTTTATTGTCTAATGTTACATACTCTCCTAACAATTGTGTAGTGTTGAAGGACTGGGCTATTCTAAGGCCCAGCGGTGCCAGGGGACAACACCTGAAACCTTCGTGGGTTACCTGTTCCGGCGTACAAATGACAGAGACACGGGACACTTCTTTCGGCGTCAAAGATCAAGGTTTATTTACTGCAGGGAACACAGAAGTCACAAGAAGTACAACATGTGTAGGTTCTAGGAGACTGCTTCAAATTGCTAAAGTGGATCGCTCCTTTTATACAGTTTTTAGTCATTACACAACATGGTGAACAAACTTTACAATTCAGTTCCCACAGTAAACTTCGAAGGGTTGCTTTCATGTATTCAGGGGTCCGGAACATAATTACAGTAGCATCGTCGGTTCCCAACTGTAAAAGTGCATCATCTCACCATTAGTACATTCCATTCCGGCTGTAAACGAATTAAGGAAGAGTCAGAAAACAGGTGCAAAGGAAGACAAAGATGAATAACAGATTGAAAAGAGTGTAGGGGGGGGTGATATCGGAAACACGATTGCTGATAAACTTTAAAACATATACACTGAAAGAAAGACTACTTAGTGAAGGTCTAAAACAGGGTACTTTGAAAGAGGACAACTGGTCCTTCAGGATTCGCTCAGACATATCCAAGACTACCCAAGACAGACAGTGGGAGTTAGGACAACATATGCAGGAACTAAAATCTCTTGGAGCCAATGTCCAGATGAAATTTCCTGCCGCATTAAGGATAATGTGGAAAAATAAGATGCACAACATCAGAGACCCCAGAGAGGTAGAAACCTTTATTGAGCAAATAAAAGATCAACTACGAACTGAAACAGAACCCCAAGCAAGATGAATATCACAAAATCTAGGCAAAGCAACGAGCTTGAATAGGGCGAAGAATACCGCCCCAAAAGAAGAAGGGAGGCTTCCTCAGGGTGGGAAACAATGAACCCCACAAAAAACGCAAATATCTCATAAAAAGAATGCACGGGTGGGGAGCAAAATAGGGAAAAAAATTGAAAAAATGTCCTCAGCGCTCACAGTAAAAGGAATTATTGGGACCCATAGAACACGGAGAAAACAAGATGCTCATAACAGGAATGGCGACAAAATATAAACAATTCAAGGTACTCTCTTGGAATGTTAATGGACTCAGGACAACTAGCAGAAGGAGAAGGATTCTTGAATATCTGAAGGAAGTAGACAGCGAGATAATTATCCTACAAGAGACGCACCTCCTAAGTACGGAATGGGAACAAATAATGAAGAATTTGAAATGGGTTGACACCTATGTTTGCACAAATCAAGAATGCAATATCAAAGGCATAATAATAATTCTTAAAAAAACACTTAAAGCCAAAATTGAGCACAAATCAGTTGATAACAAGGGAAGATGGGCTTTTATTAAGGTAAGAATATACGAAAATGCATATACCTTGGCAGGGTATTATGGCCCAAATATGGATGACCCAACCCCCCTACAAAAACTGTACACAGAACTACTGTCAACAACTGCCCCGATAATATTAGGTGGAGATTACAATATTTTAATAGATCCGAGCCTAGACAGACATCCCCCAGGGAAACAGTCAAATCTCCCAAAAATGAGAGAATGGCTAGGTAATTATAAAAATGACCTGGGTTTGCTGGATATGTGGAGAGAGAAAGGAGACAAAAAATATCCCTACACTTTTAACAATAAAAAACTTGGTCATAGATCACGAATTGACTACTTCTTAATAAATGGTACATTGCGAGACAAAGTCAAGAACATAGAACATTTACCAGAACATCTATCTGATCACTCGGCGGTACAACTAACCATGCAAATAATGAAAAACAATGTACAATCAAGATGGACAGTAGACCGCACAATATTACTAGATCCACAGGCAGCAGAAGAACTGGAGACAACAACAGCCAATTTTTTTAAGGAAAACCAAACTGGTACATCAAAACAAAATATCTGGGACACATATAAAGCGGTTATTAGAGGCAAGTTATTAAGTTTGGGTTCACACAGAGCCAGGACTGCAAAATTGGAAATTGGAGGTATGGAAAGTGATATTAAAGAACTTGATCTCAAGATAATGTTGGACGCTACTCCAGATGTAAAAGAATCGATAGAGAAACAAAGGCAAGAACTAAAGGAAAGACTGGTAAATCTCCTGGAAAATAAAGTAAAGACTAGATGGGAAGCCAGTAAGTTATCTAATCATGAATATGGAGAAGGATGTGGAAAACTGTTGGCCTGGAAGACAAAAAAAGAGCAAACTAGAAACAAAATAATCTGCATTCAACGAAATAATATAAACGAAACTGAGGACTCCATAATAATGCAGGAATTTGTGAAGTTTTTCTCTAATTTATATAAGGAGGATGTAAATCCCACAGAGGAACAGATCCAGAAGTACCTAGAACATATACCCCTTCCACAACTAACCGAAATGGAAAAAGAAGAGCTAAATAAAGATATCACAGTAGAAGAGGTTAGAACCATCATAAAAGGCCTAAAAAAGGTAAAGCCGCTGGCCCGGACACCTTACCAAATGAGTTCTACCAGATTTTAAGAGACTCTCTGGCGTCACCATTAACAGATTTGCTAAATCTAACATATAAAAAAAAAGAAAACATCCCAGATTCCTGGAACGACGCAACAATTAGCATTATTTTAAAGCCAGGAAAAAACCCAGCAATATGTGAGTCATACAGACCCATCTCACTGCTTAATTGTGATTACAAAATTTATATGCAGGTCATGGCGCAAAGACTAGCAGTGATAATGACTAAACTGATAAATCCTGATCAAAAAGGCTTCATAAAGGGTAGGCAAATACAAGAAATCACACACAAACTTTTTGCCGCAATAGATATAGCCATCGCAGAAAAAGTACCACTAACCATAATCACCTTCGACGCTGCCAAAGCGTTTGACAGAATAAACTGGTCATTCCTTAACAAAGTCATCAATAAATATAATCTAGGAGAAAATTTCGGCAACATGGTGGCAGAGATATATACCAAACCAAGGGCTAAAATATTAGTCAACGGGAACCTCACAAACAACATTGACATACAAAGAGGGACAAGGCAAGGATGCCCACTGTCACCCCTGCTTTTCAATTTATATATTGAAGCCCTTGCAGTCTCGCTAAGAAATCATGCCACAATAACCCCATTTCAGCATCAGGATTGGTCGAAAAAAGTGGCACTATATGCCGACGACTTGATGATTTTTACAAATGACTATAATAGCTCTTCGGTTGCAATAGAGTCCACAATAACCAAGTTCGGAACAGTATCAGGATACCTTACAAATCAAGAAAAAACCGAGGCTATGAGCTGGAACACAACTGTCAACAATCCATATACAAAAGAAAAAATAAAATACTTAGGTATCACATTAGTGAAAGACATAGAAAAAATACCACAGATAAATCTGAATAGAATCACCATTGAAACCACGAAATTACTCAAAGTATGGGATGGGCTACCTCTTAGTTTCCTGGGGAGATCAAATATAGTTAAAATGTCTATTGTGCCTAAATTCACCTATCTATTTAATACAATTCCACTGGAATTCAAGAGAGATGCCTTGAAGAAGATACACGGAAAAATCACAAGTTTTATTTGGTCATCGAAAGGAGCAAGGATATCTTGGAAAAAACTAAGGAGAGGAAAACTTGAAGGGGGAATAGCAAGTCCTGATCTTATTGAATACTGTAAGGCATTCCAATTTAAAAATATGAGACCACTTCTTAAGACCTCCCAGTTTCTCCCTGAATATATGCAAATCATGACTGACAGGTGTGATCATTTCCTATATAAATTTGGACATCCAAAATTCTTCAAGAAAATAAAACTGAAGATATTAATTAATGCAGCAAAAATATGGTACCAAGTTAGAAGCACCTTAAACATACCATACCATACTATAGCTCACATGCCCCTATCTGGGATTCGCCAGGCACTCCAGAATGTGTAAAAGACTCCTTGGCCCTCCCTTTAAAGGAAAATGGAATTGTGAAATGGGGTAAACTGATGATAGGAAGTATCATAATCCCCTGGAACCAGTTAGCTATAAATACAAACGAAACAGTGTCCAAATTTAAGTACTATCAATTGACAAGCTGGGCAAAATCAATCACAGATAAAAAAGAAGGAAATGAAAACATGGAGAAAGAAATGCTGAAATCCTCCCCAATAAAAAAGGAAATATCTAGGTGGTACTGGGCTTTAATCACAGCAGGAGAAGAAGATGTACAGATTCCAGATACATTATGGAGAAATGACATACCAGATGTAGATGTATATAACATTTGGACAAAATCGTTGGAAAAGTGTTGGTCTCACATAAAACCAGCCGCGCTGAAGAGAAATCATCTTTTTACAATACATAGGGCATATTGGACCCCTAAAAAATTATCTAAATTCAAGGGTGCCACCGTCAAAGCTTGCCCAAAATGCGGACTGGAAAGGGCAAACGATCTACATATGTTTATAGACTGCCCCATGATAGACACCTTCTGGAAAGAAGTGGGTAAGATGATATCATTGGCTCTGGGAAAACAAGTAAATGTAAGTATAACTCTTATTATTTTTGGGATTGACTTGAATAACAAATTGGTTAAGTTAACTAAAAACCAAGAAAGCCTATTGTTTGTACTGATACTTCTGGCTAGACGTCAAATTTGTATAAATTGGATTAAACCAACACCGCCTCAGCATGGGGATTGGCTAAACTCAGTAATAAAAACTAATAGAAATGACAGACAAGGGAAACCGGGTAAAAAGTTTAATTTTTGGGAAATCTGGGAAAACTTTTATAATTTGGAGCAGGACTCTTAATGAGCGAATGTGGTCTCGAAAAACAAAGTCCTTTGATTAAAGCGAAGACAATAATTCAGACTGGAATCATTCCCGTCGAGTAGCCAGGAAGGCTAGCTCATTCTCACGTAACCAGAATTATTGATTATGGTAAAGGTCACAGGAGCTCCCAAATCCTAAAAACAACGGATGTGAGAAAAACCCCTCCTCAGATAGACCAATAAGGGGTCGTGAAGGTATAAAATGTTTGGATGGAATGGGTTCCCGAGTAAAACCTTAAACATATATGTCGCAAAATGAGGACAAAAAAATAAATAATAATAATTACAGTAGCATCGTCGGTTCCCAACTGTAAAAGTACATCATCTCACCATTAGTACATTCCATTCCGGCTGTAAACAAATTAAGGAAGAGTCAGAAAACAGGTGCAAAGGAAGACAAAGATGAATAACAGATTAAAAAGAGTGTAGGGGGGGTGATATCGGAAACACGATTGCAGGATCAAAGGAGACATGCCTAATGTATGCACGGCTGAAACAATAGACCGGCACGGCAAGATGAGCCTCGAGCGGGGCCATCTGCCTTTACAGTGCCATCCCCCTCGTCATAAAGACACCCTCAAAGGAACACGTGTCTTCCGCAAGAGTTTAGAAATCCCAGGGTCACGAAGCGGACAGTGTCAGTTCGCTGGCTACTTGAGGGCAAGAAACAAAATGGATGCAGTATCTAAAATGGAACCCGTGGGCTCAGATGAAGAAACCCACAAATAAGATAAACGGTTCAGACTAGCGTAGCGAAAACGCGTACACCCACTAAACTCATCATTTGCGGTTCATAGATACCAAACTCGTTCATTTTCGAGCAAGTAAAAAACACCACTTTAATTGTCACGGAACCTCTGACGCTCCTTTTGCCCTCATGTAGGCAAGCACTAGTCGATATCAGAATCGATCTCGATATAATCATCAGATCATCCAGATGCTGCTGCAACATTATTCTATCCATCAATGCTTCCTTGGTAACAGATGGCCGTCTTATACACGTCGTAGCACAGAGGCCACATAAGGCAGGACCACACTGTACACAAAGACAACACGTGAACAGAAACGCTACAACAACGCCAATGATCATCAGAATCTTCCAACCCCAAGTCGACATCAGGCCCCAAAACCATCCTAGTAGCGTCCAATCACCTACGTCCACGTGTATGGACACGGAGATCTTATGCAACTTCGAAATGGCTTGATAGACAGTTGGAGCGTTATCAGGGATGAAAATGCAGCAACTCGAATGGATCACCTTACATACACCAGCTCTATCTGCAAGAACAACGTCTAAAACCATACGGTTTTGCAACGTCATAAGCCTGTCCGCCTAAAGCTCTGCTGTTATATTACCAAGGGCACTTGCAGTTATATTAGCAGTCGATTCCACCACGCGAGTCAACTGTCTCAGGTTCCTACTATTGATCATAGGTCCCCAAAACGACAAGAAACCCTTAAAGAAGTCTCCTGCTTCTTGACCGGCAGTGTCTTCTTCGCTAATAACACCTCTCACAACTCTAGTCTTGTGATAGTCTGACCCGACTGTGAAGGTCGGTGGCAACAGATTTGCAATATAACAGGTGCCTGAGAAGTCATGAGGCAACCATGCATATGCGCGGTCATAACATACAAAGTATGTACCCTTGGCAGTCAAAAGAACAGGGGAAGAGGCCGTTGGTAAAACATACGTTTCAGTACAAGCACTCCTCCGAAGCTGAGCTCGCGGGCTTTGGCCAAGGCCTTTCAAACAGAAATTACCGAGATGGGGTACGATCCAGATCGGAGACGAGCTTTTAAGCTGCCTATCACCCACTGACATACTATACTCAGCCTCACTCAGATCTCTGTATGCTCGCACCTCTTCCTCTGGAATAAGCGATGCGTCAAAAATATCTCTATCTAAGTCGGCAATCGCTCTTGCCAAAGGTTTGTGGTACAGGCCAGGACCATGATCTGCAGTGCGTGGCTCTCAATGGGGGTAGGAATCTAGTGCGATACCGAACATAGTTTGGAATGCTCGAGCTGACCCCTGGGAACTATAAGGAAGCACCAAGTACGGAATTCCCCTATCCATGGTATGTGGCATTAAACCACACACCCAACAGTTAGTAGTATTCATCACCAACTGATGTTGATGAAGAAGCTGGACAAAGGAGTTATTCATGAATTCCGCACGTCTAACCTGTTCGTTTTGAGGCAGAGGGTGAAAGGAATGTGGAGAAACAGTGGGAGTAGATTTTGGTTCAGAAGAAGAAGTAGGTAAAGCAGAAGGCAATAACGATTGTATTCCCAAATATACTCCACCCACTAATAACATGGAAACAGTCAAGAACAACAGGAACACCTGAAACAGAAAGCATTTAGTTCGGACAACCCTATGCAGTCTAGATCTTTGAGCTAGAGTCTTCTCCACTTCCGACAACTTTGAGAATTCCATCCTCTAAAAACCGTCCGCAATGTTCTTGACGCACTTCGTTCTGAGTAGCGATTATCAATTCCCAGGAGTTCCTAGGAATTGACAAAAGTACCGACCTAGTGTCAGGAACCTGCTAAACAGAAGGAAGTACCCGCGCGGCCCTACAGTCAACCCGGATGTGAGGTTCTTTAATCAAACATTCAAGTGTAGTACAAAATCTCCTAGCTGCGGAAAAACACACGTGGAAAAGAACTCACGAATTAATAGCTGCTACAATGGTTCATAATGTTCAGAATTACAATAAGGGGTAATGTGAATTTCACAAAGGGAGAAAAAGGCAAAAAGTGCTTTATTAGTCTTTGTTGTGAGAACGAAGAAAATATCTGCTTCTCCCATGACGAGTCTGCTCTTCGAATAATTGTTCAGGTTGTGGAACAGAGTCCTGTCGATCAGATGATAGTTCAAGTCTTGAGTTTTCCAATGATGAAGGTTCAACAAATTTATCTGATTGCACTGAAGTGTCTCCTACAGGCTGAGCATCACTGAACGGCACAAATTTCACCGGATTTTCTGTTTCTGTTGCGGCAATGCCTGTTCTCACCCACGAGTCTGCTGGTAAAGGTATTGGTACCTTTTTTGTATGAGTGGCATGCACCCAATTTTTCCGGCCTTCCAAACGAACTGCAGTTCTCGTGGCGAGAAGTACCTGACAAGGGCCCACAAATCTCGGCTCCAAGTTGTGCTTCCTGGCGAAATATCGGGTGACAACTCAGTCACCCGGTTGGAGCCGATGTCCAGGACCCTCTGTCTGTGCCGGCAGTGCTTCAAAGACCTGTTGATGAATTTACCTCAGTTTAGCAGTCAGATCATGAAGATAATCAATTAACATTGGGTACTCAAGACTATCGAAGGACTTAGGCCTAGGAACCCCCCAAACATTCGCAGGACGGCCGAACACAATCTCATATGGGCTAAGCCCTACTCGAGAGTGTTCAGTCGCCCTGGTTGACAAGAGAGCCAGAGGCAAGGCATCAGGCCATGCTAAACCAGTAGTAGCATGAATCTTAGCAAGTTTTAGCTTCAGAGTGCCATTGTACCCTTCCACTAAATCCGCTGACTGGGGATGGTTGGCGCTGTGGAATTTTTCTCTAATTCCAAGGCCTTTACACACACTCTGCATCACACTCCCCACAAACTCACTTCCGTTATCTGACCATACAATCCGTGGCATTCCATACCGAGGAAAGTGTTCCTTCAGTAGGACTTTCGCTGTGGACAAGGCAGTATTATCTTTCAGAGGATAGGCTTGGATCCATCTAGAAAATGCGCAAACCACAACTAAAACGTACTTCAGGTTATTACATCTCTCCATATGGATGAAGTCCAATTGGATAACCTCAAAGGGACATGTAGGAGGAGCAAAATGGCCAGGTGGTGTAGGGGTGCCCTTGCCGGGATTGTACATCATGCATACCATACAATTCTTAACCGCTCTCTCAGCACATTTAGCGATACCATCATTCTTCCATACAGGGGACAGTAACTTGCATATACCTTTCGCACTAATATGCGATAAGCCGTGCGCCATAGTCACAACAGCTAGCACATATGCATCCGGCAACATCCACTTCTGACTTTCTGACAAATCAATCCAACATCCGTGCACATCCAACTTTCCTGTGCTCTCTTTCCACTTAGTCTTTTCAGTTTCGGTGGCCTCATTCTGAATCGCTTTCACACTCTCAACAGTGTCCTCACACATACCAGTCTCTGCAGGCCACATTACTGAACTCGTCACGTACATTCGGGTTGCAAGGTTTCTAGCTGTTTCTTTAGCAATCTCATCCGCAAACGCGTTACCACGACCAACATCATCTGTCACCTTAC
Source organism: Lissotriton vulgaris (assembly GCF_964263255.1). Classification (NCBI taxonomy): domain Eukaryota; kingdom Metazoa; phylum Chordata; class Amphibia; order Caudata; family Salamandridae; genus Lissotriton; species Lissotriton vulgaris. The sequence goes on along the minus strand of NW_028249872.1, from coordinate 1,029,726 downwards.
GGTGCGCACTACATTTAATAATCGCCACCTGCTTGGGCAATGTAATTGCATCCAAAAGATCGTTCACAAGCTGTCCGTGTTGGATCTTCTTGCAATGCGATGTCATAAAGCCTCTTTCTCGCCACAATCGACCAAAGCTATGTGCAACGCCAAATGCATACTGGCTATCGGTAAACACATTCACTCGCTTTCCCTTCGACAAAACACACGCTCTCGTCAACGCAATCAACTCTGCCGCCTGCGCAGAATTCTGATTCAATCTCGCAGTTTCCACAACCGTATTCAACGTTACCACAGCATACGCAGTCATCACATCACCATTCGGCAACTTAAAACACGAACCATCAACATACAAAGTACCATCGGGATCTGCCAATGGAGTTATTTTTAGGTCAACACGACCCTTCGTTTCTTCCTCAGTTCGCAAATAACAATCATGTGGTGGTACATCATCTGACTCCATATTAGTCGGCAACAACTGCATGCGGAACCATCACCGTAAGCATATTATCCATGACCAACCCTGCAGATTGTCGAATGGACACCTCAGCCGCCGCTGTCGCTCTTAGACAACTCGGCAATGCTCTAGCTACCGGATCTAAGGTCGAGGAAAAATATGCACATGGACGCTGCTTACCACCAAATTGCTGCGTCAAAACACTCAACGCGCAACCCTCTCTCTCGTGAACGTATAGTGTAAACGGCTTACTGTAGTCAGGAGTACCTAACACAGGAGCCAAACACAACGCATCACGCAATTCAGAAAAACTTTTCTGACACTCTTCAGTCCATGGCAAAGGAGTAGGAACATCCTTGCACGTGAGGGCTACCAATGGCTTCGCTAGCAATGAAAAATTTGGAATCCATTGCCTGCAGTACGACGTGATACCTAGGAAGGCACGCACATCTCTCTGAGTTGTTGGCACAGTCATTCGAGCGATCGCTGCAATTCTCTCTGGGGTCAACCTTCTTCCCTCCTTTGACAATAAGTGACCTAGATAGGTTACTTCTTGACAACAATATTGCAGTTTAGAAGGTGACACCTTGTGATGCAAGTCACAGAGATGCTGTACCGTAGCAGTTTTACAGATCTCCTTTGTGTCAGCAGCCACCAGCAAGTCATCAACATATTGGATCAAGGCAGCACCAGCCGGTAACACAAACGCATCAAGTTGACTCTTCAGGGCTTGGCTGTATATCGATGGACTCTCACAGTAGCCCTGAGGAGCGCGTTTAAACCTAAAGCTCCGACCACCTAATGAGAAACCGAATAGATCTCTGCTTTCCTCAGCAATTGGAATGCTAAAGAAAGCATTCTTCAGATCGATCACTGAGAACCAAGAAGCAGAGGCTGGAATCAGAGTCAGTAAAGCCGTAATGTCAGGCACCACAGGAAATTGTGGAATCACAATTTTGTTCACCTTCCGTAAATCAATAACGAAACGGTAAACAGGAGGCTTGGATGGATCAGTACATTTCAAGATAGGTAACACAGGACTATTACACACGTTTCCCCGAGTTTCCTCGATAACATCTTTCTCGATCAAATCATAGATGATCGCTAACAACGCTCGTTCTCCATCAAGGGAGATACGATATTAGGGAATACGTGGCAATCGCACATTCGATTTCAACTGAACAACATAGGGAGAGATGTCAAGCAGGCCCACGTCATTGGGACCTGTTGCCCACAAAGATGCAGGAAGAGAACTCAATTCCGGTGGGAGCTTATCAGATGACAAATACATAGGAGAGATCACTCTCTGACCCAAAGTAAGCTCCACTCCCGCAGGAGAACAGTACAAGGTCGCATATAACCGTTTCAGCAAATCCAGGCCCAAAAGATTTTCACCACAACCAATAGTCAAAATCAAAGGAGCTTTCAGCTCGCAAGGCCCAATTGTAAGGGGCAAAGGACTAGAAACTGGATTGCTAACGGGGGCGCCAGAGAATCCAACGGAAACATTCGTTAAGCCAGACAAAGGTGCGCCAGGGAGTTTCGAATACATGATGGAACTTTTCGCTGCACCAGTGTCCAACAGAAAAGGCTCAACTACGCCCGATGTGGCAACTGCGACGTAAGGCCCTCTCTGATCAACCGGAACTGATAGTACTCCCTCTCTTTGTCTGTGGCTGTCCTAGTAGTTACCGTCATCAATATCCTGCTCGACATAATAATCATCCACATGATACTGTGCGGATCTACCTGATGATGAACCATGCTGATCAAAGCAATTATTGGAATGAGACGAATTATTAGAACGCTCATTTTGATTCTGAGTAACACCGCGACCTCTACCACGTGAAGCCTGTTGGGGACCACTACGACCTCCTCTAGCTGAACCACTACTATTTCTGTCCCGCAAAACCGGACAATCAAACTTTAAATGGCCCTCACCTCTACAGTATGAACATTGATTATACCCGAGCATAGATCTCTGCGTGGAAGAGTCATTACGCGACTGTGACCTAGCAGATTGTGATTGCGGTCTATTCCGCTGCTGAGAATCATTTTGATTTGAGCGCGGAGGATACGCTTGCTGTAACAGAACTTTTGTTTTAAGATCTTTTGTTTTCTTATCTGCACAATCATTTTCCTCCTTCTCCCTATTTTCATAATATTGAGCCGTGGCTAATATTTGAGCAGAGGTAGAAACAGCCCACGAACTCTCAGAATTTTTCAATTTGTTGCTAAGGTCAGGCAACAGATTCAATACGAAATTATCTACAAACAACCTCTGACCTCCCTCTGTGCTCATATCCTGACCACTGTGATCGATGAATGCCTCCTCAAATCTCGTAAAGAAATCGGAGACACTCTCGTCCTTCTTTTGCTTGCACATAGACAGTTTATCCCAATTAACTTTCATAGCCGGCATAAGTGTCTTCATAAGGGTAATGATTCTTTGAGGCAGTGCCGTGATTAACTGCTCAGGCTTAGCCCCACCAACCTGTAATGCATCGGCCGCTACAAGTGCAGCCCAATCACCACCTAACTCAGCTGCATGATTTTCTTGGCGAATTTTCACCCAGACCGGTTGAGGTACTACGTTTCCGAACAACATGTCGATATCGGCAAAATTCATGATAGTAGCATCCACTAATTGGGACAACTCTTTAAAGTATCCTGCAGGATTTTTGCGGGGGTCGGGCAAAGATTGTTTCACCTGCAAGACTTCCGACCGCTTCCATGGGAGGTGTATCCAAACCCTCTGGAAGTGTGGCAATATAGCAGGATTGACAGTCGCATCACCTGGCATCCTCACTGGGGGGACTTCTCGCATGGGATACTGACCAGGCGTTGCTATCCACTCCTCAGTGTCATCTTTAAACAATGCTCGAGGTATTACAGTAGGACAAAAAGATAGAAGATGTTCTACAGAACATTACTACCCACAATCATACCACTCGAGAACTGATGCTGAAGTTCAGTTACGTTGGGAGGAACATTGTTTACCTCATCATTATCTATCGCTTCACGAAAACATTTACACATTTCCTCAAACACAAATCTCTGTGTTTTTTACGGGATACAATCCAATTACGCGCCATTCTAATTAACGTATCACGTTCCCTACCACCAGGAAGTTGACTTCGTTGTTGGGTAACATCACAAACATCGGACCCAAGAATCGGTCCAAAAGGGGAGTAAAGATTAGCGACAGTGTTAGGAATGTGTCTCCAAACAGACAGGGAAGAGGAGAAAAGGGGCAACAACATGAGGACTAAACACAGGAGCAGCAGGAGCAGTAGGAGTAGCTACAAGGGCAGAAGTAGTGGGAACAGCAGACTGAGAAGGTATAGGCAGTGGAGCAGTAGGAACAGGAGTAGGTAAAGGAATAGGGACAAGAGGATTCACAAGAACAGGACCAATGGCAGGCTGACCAGCAGCTGCCGGAACAACAGGTTGAGGAACAGGGCGAACTACAGGAGCTGTAGTATCCTGTGCGTATGGAGGTGGCGACTACTGTAGGTAGGACAACAAAGTGTCCTCTACTGCTCCCTCTCCCTTCTTATCAGCACTCAACGGGTAAAACGAGATATCACTTATCCACCGCCATACGTTGCAATCTATCAAAGACTTCCTTTTCCTTCTCTTCTTTGTCTCGCTGAAACTGCTCTGCATTTCTCATCGTCGTAACGATACCTTCTCTCCTATTTTTCTTAAGCTGTTTGATTTCTTTCTGCTTGGACTCTTTACGCCATAACCGAAAGGAATCAAACATGGCCGGCCTTGAATTCTTCTTGAACAATTTTGTTTCTAGATTATCCAAAATTGCTGTTTCGAAACTACCATGAGGTGGCCAACTAAGGACACCGTCATCTTTAGTGTAGCGGACCCAGCAATCATTATATGCAATAGGACCCACTCCATGTCGACTATATAACTCATAGACCGGAGTTCCAACTGGAGGTATTGGACATGAGTCCTCCAATCGGGAATCCGCACCACAACCATTAAAGCAACTAAACAAAGTACTATGGCCAGGCATCGTGCACACTAACCGAGTTTCACAAACTTCAAGGGTTATCGTACTATGATATCTTTGCAAAAAAAAAATGCAAAACCCTCGGTTTTTGGCGATTGCAATTGTCAAATAAAACAACTAAGAACCAGATACTAAGAACCACAAATGCAATGGAACCATGCAACAACTAAGCACCAACAACAACTAAGGACTCTGGGAGCGACCCACAAATACTTAACTGAAAGAACAATGGCGTCACCAGGAAGGCCCGTCAATCGTCTCGCTGTACAAAGGACTATGCCAGGAGCCAAAAACAGGTCGACAGTCAGGGCATCAGTCCGTCGCAGCCGTCAGGAGGCGGGGATCTTCGCGGGAAAAGTCTTCGGGCCACTTGTTTCGACAACAGGATCGATGAAGCGGGGTGCACCTTCCCTCGGAGATTTAACACGAAGTTCCTCACGATCGTCGGGCTTTGGACCGGTACCGCTGATGTCGTCCCACATTGGGCGCCAACTGAAGGACTGGGATATTCTAAGGCCCAGCGGTGCCAGGGGACAACACCTGAAACCTTCGTGGGTTACCTGTTCCGGCGTACAAATGACAGAGACACGGGACACTTCCTTCGGTGTCAAAGATCAAGGTTTATTTACTGCAGGGAACACAGAAGTCACAAGAAGTACAACGTGTGTAGGTTCTAGGAGACTGCTTCAAATTGCTAAAGTGGATCGCTCCTTTTATACAGTTTTTAGTCATTACACAACATGATGAACAAAAGGTTACAATTCAGTTCCCACAGTAAACTTCGAAGGGTTGCTTTCATGTATTCAGGGGTCCGGAACATATTTACAGTAGCATCGTTGGTTCCCAACTGTAAAAGTACATCATCTCACCATTAGTACATTCCATTCCGGCTGTAAACGAATTAAGGAAGAGTCAGAAAACAGGTGCAAAGGAAGACAAAGATGAATAACAGATTGAAAAGAGTGTAGGGGGGGTGATATCGGAAACACGATTGCAGGATCAAAGGAGACATGCCTAATGTATGCACGGCTGAAACAATAGACCGGCACGGCAAGATGAGCCTCGAGCGGGGCCATCTGCCTTTACAGTGCCATCCTCCTCGTCATAAAGACACCCTCAAAGGAACACGTGTCTTCAGCAAGAGTTTAGAAATCCCAGGGTCACGAAGCGGACAGTGTCCGTTCGCTGGCTACTTGAGGGCAAGAAGCAAAATGAATGCGGTATCTAAAATGGAACCCGTGGGCTCAGATGAAGAAACCCACGAATAAGATAAACGGTTCAGACTAGCGTAGCGAAAACGCGTACACCCACTAAACTCATCATTTGCGGTGCATAGATACCAAACTCGTTCATTGTCGAGCGAGTAAAAAACACCACTTTAATTGTCACGGAACCTCAGTGTGGAACAATTTTCTGGAGGGCAGAGTCTTACTCTAAAGAGGTATCTCACGCAGAAACACGTGGCTCTCTCTTGAAATTTGAACTTTATTGTTTAGTTAGTTAAAACGATAACAATTTCGTTAGCAGCGCACAACCAAATAAAAAGAAAACTTTCAAGATATTCGTTAAAACAAAAGACTGTCACATAAAAAATGTAGTATAGACGACAATAAAAACTAAAAGATTTTCTTCAAATTATTCAAAAAATAATTCAAACAAAAATGAGGTGTGATATACGAGTATAGTCTTCCCAATGTTTGGTTTTTTAAGCCAAATTTGAGGCGCATTTGCGCAGGTGAAGCCATGTTGGGTAGTCGATGTACCTTTTTATAAATTTAAGTAATTAAGCTGTTTAATAGGTCTGCATCCTTTCCATGCATTGCTACACTTGCATATGTTAGCGTGGGAAGAACCTTATTCGCCATCACAATTAATAGTGGTTTTAATGATGGTCCTTCCAGTTTCTTTGACAGAGTGCTTAGCCCAAATATTAAAGCTCCCGCTCTTTGCGTCAGATATTTTTTGTGGCCCATTAAGTTGAGCTTATTGTCGATATAGTAGCCCAGATATTTATAATTAGAGACTCTCTCCAACGGTTTACCTTCTAACCAGATAGAGTGTTGTGATACACGGCGGTAGGTTATTAACATTGTTTTAGTTTTTGTAACATTTAAAGCCAACTTGTTTACCGACAGGAAAGCTGAAAGTTCTGTTACTAGTCTAATTAGTCCCACCTTCGTTAGACTCATAAGGACAATATCATCGGCATATGCTAAATGTGTAAGCTGCAAATCGCCTAATTTCGGAGGATGTGCCCGACAGTTGTTCAATTTCCCGGAGAGGTCCGAGATGAAAAGGTTGAATAGATGAGGCACAAGGACACACCCTTGTTTTAAGCCAATCGATGTAAAAACTTTTCTCGATAGCCGGGATCCATCCCCTATTTTGACTTGAGACCAGGTATCAGAATAGAATAGCAAAAGGCCCCTTAATATGTTCTCTGGTATAGACCATGCTCTTAATTTTGACCATAACAGGTTTCGGTCCACACTGTCAAAGGCCGCTTGAAGATCTATAAAACAGAAGTTCAAGTCCTGTTTACTGCTCAAGAATTTTTCCGCTATTATGCTGATGGATAGTATATTTGATGTTGTACCAATCCCTTTTCTGAACCCTGTTTGATTGATAGGGATCAATTCTCTTTCACCTGTCCAAGCTACCAAATCGTTTAAAAGTAGCGATGCAAAATATTTTGCCTCTACGTCCTGCAGTGCTATTAATCTATAGTTGGTCGGATTTGATCTTTCACCACCTTTGTATATTGGCATAACTATAGATCCTTGCCAACTTTCAGGGACTTGATTGCAATTTTGCACGTCTGCAAACAGTTTCGCTAGTCGTGGGCCCCAAAATTCTGGTGCATGTTTATATACTGCTTGTGGGATGCCATTCGGGCCTGGCGCCCCATTTGTTTTGCCCTTTTTAATTATTTTGATTATCTCTTCTACTGTATATGGATTAATCGAAAGATCTGTACTTAATGCATTGCAAAGATTACTGGTAGAAGTCTGACTCCCTTGTTCGTTAACTGTGTAGATTGTATTATGATTTTTTGAGTAAGGATCAATACCTGGAATTTTTGTAGAGGTATCAGTAAATTTTGTCGCAGAAAACCTGGACCACTCAGATTCCTGAACGTTCGATGTAAGTGCATTACAGGGTCTTATTAACTGATTTATAATTTTCCAAAATGTATTTTGAGTTCTGGAGTTTTGAACTAAAAAGCAGTTTGGACCAAAAGCTCTCGTTAATCCTCTTTTTAAATTCCCAGACCTTATTTTTGTATATATTTCTTTGCGCATGAAAGGTGACCAACTGACATGCACCATTGTCGGCTGAATGCAACTTCTTGCGGGTTCTTCGCAGAATCATTTGTATATCTTGAAGTTCTTTCCAATGTTTTCCCTCCGAGGCGTCAGTATTTGTTTTCATCACGGGTAACTTCATTTTTAATTTTAATTTCTCCAAAAAGAGAGACCATGCTTGGATCATATTCAAAGGTGCATTCCCTAGACAATTCAACGTATCCTTTATTATCCTGAACCACTCGATTTTATGTGAGTTGGACCAGTTTATATGTTGTAGATTAGCTGAACATAGATGACCCTCTAGTATATACGAAGGTTGCATTCTTTCCGTGTTAAGGTTACATTTGGTATGTTGCATTGCATGATCACTCATCGGGGTGTATTCAATATAAAAGGTGATCACTAACGGGATTAGTGAAAGACTGCCAATTGTAAAGTCCAAGGTCGATTGCGCCTGTGGACCATGATAAGTTTTTCTTGGGGGTTGGTCTTCCGCTATCCTCCCGTTCAGGACACGCTTACCCAGAAACTCTAGTTCAGTCACTAATTGGGTTGCTAGATGATCCTTCCGAGACCCTAGTCCACCATCTGTCTGTAGAGGAACACCCCAGTGGATGTTATCAGCTGTTAATATGTCCTCTTCCTCTGGAGTTAATATCAGGTTAGAATTGAAGTCACCAGTTATTATAATATTAGACAGTGGTTCTGCAGTGCGTAGGTCCATAATTACGTTACACAATATCGCATTCCTTATCTTTTTCACCTGAAATTTAGGTTGCGTATAATAATTAATCAAGAAGGTTGACTTGATATTGGTAACATTTTGATCTGTTAATTTGATTACTTGAATACTTGGATCGGGGGATTTTAGTTGTTCAGAATTAATTTTTAGAGATGTTGACACATATACTGAAAGGCCACCGATGGCACGGCCATATGTCTTACATTTTTCTGCTGCTACACTAAAGAGTATATAGCCAACAAGTGCAACTTCTTCTTGTAGCCATGTTTCCTGTAGCGCGATTATGTCACATCCGCCCCATTCATCCAATGGAAATCCTCCCTCCAGTAATCTTTTTGCGCCTGCAATGTTCCAAGATAACACATGGATGTCATTACTAGCAGTTTTTTTCGGTTTATCACTAAACGGTCAAATCTTCTGTTTTTTATTTAGGGTACTGGGCAGCCATTTCCGGATATCCTTAGAATGTTGAGTGTCCCCCGATTTATCAGGTTCCGTTTCTGCCCAAGAGGGAGGGGCTTCACTTCTGCCCTTTGCATTATATAAAACTGAGAAGACTGGATTTCGTAGGCTTGAGTGTGCGTCAGAGATTTTCCTGATAAGTTGAACACTGTCCGGCTTCTTCAGAGGAGATGGATAGCATGGGGAAGTGGGCTGTGATATTTGAATGCCCCAACTTTGAAAAAGATCTGATCTACCCAAGATTGCTTTTACTACAGCTGGCATTTTCCAAGTTGTCAATGTTTGTTCATTTATTGTATCCTTAGGGCCTTTAAGAAATTGTACCTGTTCCAGGTCGGTTGATTTAATATCTTTTAGGTCCTCAAATCCAGCCATGAGTTTCAGGATATTGCTCCTATTTAATATGTTGTGGCTTCCCTGTGACTTGTACTCATGAGACCAAATAATTTGGTGTAGTTCTTTGCCGATTTTAGAATTATTTGTACATGACACGATGCCTGCTCCCTCCTTTGCTTGTATCACCTCTATATTCCTTACACAGAATCTTAAAATTTCCTGTGTCGGAGTACTTGGTGTTTCTGAGTTCAATCCTTTGCACTCACAGCGAACATTATCCATGATTACTTGTACGTCCGGATCTGATATTGTTTGTGAAGAAGAGACTGTCATTACCTTTGCCTCATCTTCACTGCACAATGATTTTCGTGCTTGGCTGATTATATTATCAAGAACTGCATTTTTACCTCCTGGGTGGACTTCAACTTGCAATGTTGGGGGTGCTGATTTCAATATAATGCCACTTGATTGCAATCACCCCTCCTTGTTATCATTATCCGAGCCTTGGGCTAAATCTTCCAAAGAGTTGTTCTTATAATTTACTGCTATCTGCGTACCCTGTTTGCCGCTTATATTGCAGTTTTTATCATGTGTTGAGAAGGACAAGTGATTCGTTCTTAACATCTCAGATTGCTGATTTTTTGCGGTGTGTGAAGGGCTAGTCACAGTGCTGGATAATTGTGCGCCTTGCAGGACTGTTTTGGACATCAACTCTCCTTTGTTAGACATGTCATCATTTATTATCATGTCAGAGTGACTTTCACTGATGCAAACATTTTTGGATCTTCCTTGGTTTGGATTGGAGCTGCTTCGCTTTTTTTATTTCTGGCTTTCCGCTCTTTCTTCCTTTGTCTCTTAGTTAGAATTAGCTTTAAAGGCTCTTCATTTCTTGACTCTATTTCGGGAGATGCATTAGTGTCATCATTCGTTTTAGTCTTCCCAAGTGCCGGGTTCACTTCTTTCGTGGATAAATCAGGTGAGGTATTTTTATCAGCCAGTAAGTCTTGGTCAGGTTTGGAACTGTTCGAACCGTCCAACTTCAGATTCGTATTGATAAGTCTTTGGTTTAAAGTGAGAATCTGTTCCAGAATTATAGGAAGTGAACTTAATTTGTCCAAGACTGGTCCACAGGTGCGGGAGGATTAAGGTTGATATGTGTGTGCTTGTGCTCTAAGTATTAAACTATTCAAAGTGTCCAACTTTGTATTTATCCCTGCAATATAGGAAGAAATAATATTCATTAAATCAATTTGAATGTCCTACTTATCTGATTGCATTATCAAAGTTGTTGTTGACGTTTGCAAAGCGCAACCAGATTCACAGACGCCGCATCCTTCAGGGCATTAGACATGAGTTTATCTTTTGATGGGTCATTATGACTTGTAATAAGTATTGGTGATCTGACCTCACTGGAGCCCTTTGGGCTTTGTAATTGCTCAATGAGAGAGGCACTGCCCACTTGCGTAGCCTCTTTAATACACCCCTTTGCGGCTTCTGCAGCTACATCTCCGTTGCCTCGGTAAAACTCGGCCAATACATCCTTCCCTTTATTTTTGTTAATTGATTGGCTTAGGTTGGGGTGGGATAGGGCCAACTCATCTAAGCTCAATTCAATGGGAGCCGTAGAATCATGATCCGATTTTTCTATTGTAGCTAATGGAACTGAGTTTAGATTGTCAAATGTGGAATTTGTTAAAAACTGCGGTATTGTAGATAAGATGGGAGTGTCCTAGGGGGTAATGTGTACTATTGCTGCTGTTGTTATTCCACATTTTGACCCCCTAAGACCTTTTATATTATCGGTATTTACCAGTTGTTCTGTTTGCTTAAATGGGTCACAGGTTTTGATTGTATGAGGACTTTGGTTCCGCGGGGCAGATGCAGATGTAGATGAAGATGTTAAAAAGGCTTCATCTCTCTCAATTAGAGTTTAGCAGCCCTGATGACTAAGCATGGGCAAAATTTGCATATTCACGTTGCGCGAATTCAGTGATTTCCCTGTGAATTCGCGAATTTTCCAGCGAAATCGCTGATTTTTTTGCGATTTGCCCTGGAGTACTTTCTACTGGATAATCCAGTAAGTGCTCCATCATTGGGTAAATGTATAGTGCTTTAACTACACTGCAGCTGCGTAAAGGGCCATAAGATGTGTCTCCAGTGACCATGTGTGCCTGTAAAACAGGCGGTACAAAAGGGGGTGGCGATGGACTGAGCATCTGAATCAATCAAACACTCACACCCAGTCAAAAGATCTGGGTTTAATCCATCAACGTTCTTTAGCCCATTCTGCCACCCCAGTTCAGACATGGCTATATGCAAATCAGTCTGACCCTGTACCTCATGGGAACAGTCCAGCCCGAACTGCCAAGCCATGTCTTCCCTGGACCGGAAACAAGCTTCCAAGGACCGGTTTCTGGCATTCCAGCCGTCTTCAGCCCGGCTTGCTTGAATCCATTGGAAAAGTGAGCAAGGGACTCACGTCTGAGCATACCCTGCCACACTTATGGCGGCCAAAAGCGGTACAAAAGGGGGTGGTGATGGACGGAGCATCTGAATCAATCAAACACTCACACCCAGTCAAAAGATCTGGGTTTAATCCATCACTGTTCTTTAGCCCACTCTGCCACCCCAGTTCAGACATGGCTATATGCAAATCATTCTGACCCTATGCCTCATGGGAACAGTCCAGCCCGAACTGCAAAGCCATGTCTTCCCTGGACCGGAAACAAGCTTCCGAGGACCGGTTTCTGGCATTCCAGCCATCTTCAGCCCGGCTTGCTTGAATCCAGTGTCAAAGTGAGCAAGGGACTCATGTCTGAGCATACCCTGCCACACTTATGGCGGCCAAAAGCGGTACAAAAGGGGGTGGTGATGGACGGAGCATCTGAATCAATCAAACACTCACACCCAGTCAATAGATCTGGGTTTAATCCATCACCGTTCTTTAGCCCATTCTGCCACCCCAGTTCAGACATGGCTATATGCAAATCAGTCTGACTCTGTGCCTCATGGGAACAGTCCAGCCCGAACTGCCAAGCCATGTCTTCCCTGGACCGGAAACAAGCTTCCAAGGACCGGTTTCTGGCATTCCAGCCGTCTTCAGCCCGGCTTGCTTGAATCCAGTGGCAAAGTGAGCAAGGGCCTCACGTCTGAGCATACCCTGCCACACTTATGGCGGCCAAAAGCGGTACAAAAGGGGGTGGTGATGGACGGAGCATCTGAATCAATCAAACACTCACACCCAGTCAATTGATCTGGGTTTAATCCATCACCGTTCTTTAGCCCACTCTGCCACCCCTGTTCAGACATGGCTATATGCAAATCAGTCTGACCCTGTGCCTCATTAAACAGTCCAGCCCAAACTGCCAAGCCATGTCTTCCTTGGACCGGTAACAAGCTTCCGAGGACCGGTTTCTGGCATTCCAGCCGTCTTCAGCCCGGCTTGCTTGAATCCAGTGGCAAAGTGAGCAAGGGACTCACGTCTGAGCATACCCTGCCACACTTATGGCGGCCAAAAGCGGTACAAAAGGGGGTGGTGATGGACGGAGCAACTGAATCAATCAAACACTCACACCCAGTCAATAGATCTGGGTTTAATCCATCACCGTTCTTTAGCCCACTCTGCCACCCTAGTTCAGACATGGCTATATGCAAATCAGTCTGACCCTGTGCCTCATGGGAACAGTCCAGCCCGAACTGCCATGCCATGTCTTCCCCGGACCGGAAACAAGCTTCCGAGGAGCGGTTTCTGGCATTCCAGCCGTCTTCAGCCCGGCTTGCTTGAATCCAGTGGCAAAGTGAGCAAGGGACTCACGTCAGAGCATACCCTGCCACACTTATGGCGGCCAAAAGCGGTACAAAAGGGGGTGGTGATGGACGGAGCATCTGAATCAATCAAACACTCACACCCAGTCAAAAGATCTGGGTTTAATCCATCACCGTTCTTTAGCCCACTCTGCCACCCCAGTTCAGACATGGCTATATGCAAATCAGTCTGACCCTGTGCCTCATGGGAACAGTCCAGCCCGAACTGCCAGCCATGTCTCTCCTGGACCGGAAACAAGCTTCCGAGGACCGGTTTCTGGCATTCCAGCCGTCTTCAGCCCAGCTTGCTATAATCCAGTGGCAAAGTGAGCGCATGGGACTCACGTCTGAGCATACCCTGCCACACGTATGGCAGCCAAAGCGGTACAAAAGGGGGTGGTGATGGACGGAGCATCTGAATCAATCAAACACTCACACCCAGTCAAAAGATCTGGGTTTAATCCATCACTGTTCTTTAGCCCACTCTGCCACCCCAGTTCAGACATGGTTATATGCAAATCACTCTGACCCTATGCCTCATGGGAACAGTCCAGCCCGAACTGCAAAGCCATGTCTTCCCTGGACCGGAAACAAGCTTCCGAGGACCGGTTTCTGGCATTCCAGCCATCTTCAGCCCGGCTTGCTTGAATCCAGTGTCAAAGTGAGCAAGGGACTCATGTCTGAGCATACCCTGCCACACTTATGGCGGCCAAAAGCGGTACAAAAGGGGGTGGTGATGGACGGAGCATCTGAATCAATCAAACACTCACACCCAGTCAATAGATCTGGGTTTAATCCATCACCGTTCTTTAGCCCATTCTGCCACCCCAGTTCAGACATGGCTATATGCAAATCAGTCTGACTCTGTGCCTCATGGGAACAGTCCAGCCCGAACTGCCAAGCCATGTCTTCCCTGGACCGGAAACAAGCTTCCGAGGACCGGTTTCTGGCATTCCAGCCGTCTTCAGCCCGGCTTGCTTGAATCCAGTGGCAAAGTGAGCAAGGGACTCACGTCTGAGCATACCCTGCCACACTTATGGCGGCCAAAAGCGGTACAAAAGGGGGTGGTGATGGACGGAGCATCTGAATCAATCAAACACTCACACCCAGTCAATTGATCTGGGTTTAATCCATCACCGTTCTTTAGCCCACTCTGCCACCCCTGTTCAGACATGGCTATATGCAAATCAGTCGGACCCTGTGCCTCATTAAACAGTCCAGCCCAAACTGCCAAGCCATGTCTTCCCTGGACCGGTAACAAGCTTCCGAGGACCGGTTTCTGGCATTCCAGCCGTCTTCAGCCCGGCTTGCTTGAATCCAGTGGCAAAGTGAGCAAGGGACTCACGTCTGAGCATACCCTGCCACACTTATGGCGGCCAAAAGCGGTACAAAAGGGGGTGGTGATGGACGGAGCAACTGAATCAATCAAACACTCACACCCAGTCAATAGATCTGGGTTTAATCCATCACCGTTCTTTAGCCCACTCTGCCACCCTAGTTCAGACATGGCTATATGCAAATCAGTCTGACCCTGTGCCTCATGGGAACAGTCCAGCCCGAACTGCCATGCCATGTCTTCCCTGGACCGGAAACAAGCTTCCGAGGAGCGGTTTCTGGCATTCCAGCCGTCTTCAGCCCGGCTTGCTTGAATCCAGTGGCAAAGTGAGCAAGGGACTCACGTCTGAGCATACCCTGCCACACTTATGGCGGCCAAAAGCGGTACAAAAGGGGGTGGTGATGGACGGAGCATCTGAATCAATCAAACACTCACACCCAGTCAAAAGATCTGGGTTTAATCCATCACCGTTCTTTAGCCCACTCTGCCACCCCAGTTCAGACATGGCTATATGCAAATCAGTCTGACCCTGTGCCTCATGGGAACAGTCCAGCCCGAACTGCCAGCCATGTCTCTCCTGGACCGGAAACAAGCTTCCGAGGACCGGTTTCTGGCATTCCAGCCGTCTTCAGCCCAGCTTGCTATAATCCAGTGGCAAAGTGAGCGCATGGGACTCACGTCTGAACATACCCTGCCACACGTATGGCATCTAAAGCGGTACAAAAGGGGGTGGTGATGGACGGAGCATCTGAATTAATCAAACACTCACACCCAGTCAAAAGATCTGGGTTTAATCCATCACCGTTCTTTAGCCCACTCTGTCACCCCAGTTCAGACATGCCTATATGCAAATCAGTCTGACCCTGTGCCTCATGGGAACAGTCCAGCCCGAACTGCCAAGCCATGTCTTCCCTGGACCGGAAACAAGTTTCCGAGGACCGGTTTCTGGCATTCCATCCGTCTTCAGCCTGGCTTGCTTGAATCCAGTGGCAAAGTGAGCAAGGACTCACGTCTGAGCATACCCTGCCACACTTATGGCGGTCAAAAGCGGTAGATAAGGGGGTGATGATGGACAGGGCATCTGAATCAATCAAACAATCACACCCAGTCAAAAGATCTGGCTTTAATCCATCACCGTTCTTTAGCCCACTCTGCCACCCCAGTTCAGACATGGCTATATGCAAATCAATCTGACCCTGTGCCTCATTGGTACAGTCCAGCCCGAACTGCCAAGCCATGTCTTCCCTGGACCGGAAACAAGCTTCTGAGGACCGATTTCAGGTGATGCATTGGTGTCATCATTCGTTTTAGTCTTTCCAAGTTCCGGGTTAACTTTTTTCGTGGATAAATCAGGTGAGGGATTTTTATCAGCCAGTAAGTCTTGGTCAGGTTTGGAACTGTTCGAACCGTCCGACTTCAGATCCGTATTGATAAGTCTTTGGTTTAAAGTGAGAATCTGTTCCAGAACTATAGGAAGTGAACTTAATTTGTCCAAGACTGATCCACAGGTGCAGGAGGATTAAGGTTGATATGTGTGTGCTTGTGCTCTAAGTATTAAACTATTCAAATTGTCCAATTTTGTATTTATCCCTGCAATATAGGAAGCAATAATATTCGTTAAATTAATTTGAATGTCCAACTTATCTGATTGCATTATCAAAGTTGTTGTTGACATTTGCAAAGTTTTTAAAAGAGGCGCAACCAGATTCACAGACGCCGCATCCTTAAGGGCATTAGACATGAGTTCATATTTTGATGGGTCATTATGATTTGTAATAATTATTGGTGATCTGACCTCACTGGAGCCCTTTGGGCTTTGTAATTGTTCTATGAGAGAGGCACTGCCCACTTGCTTAGCCTCTTTAATACACCCCTTTGCGGCTTCTGCAGCTACATCTCCGTTGCCTGGGTAAAACTCGGCCAATACATCCTTCACTTTATTTTTGTTAATTGATTGGCTTAGGTTGGGGTGGGAGAGGGCCAACTCATCTAAGCTCAATTCAATTGGAGCCGTACAATCATCATCCGAATTTTCTTTTGTAGCTGTTGGAACTGAGTTTAGATTGTCAAATGTGGAAGATGTTAAAAACTGCGGTATTGTGGATAAGATGGGAGTGTCCTCGGGGGTGATGTGTACTATTGCTGCTGTTATTATTCCACATTTTGTCCCCCTAAGACCTTTTATATTATCGGTATTTACCAGTTGATCTCTTTGCTTAAATGGGTCACAGGTTTTGATTGTATGAGAACTTTGGTTCCCCGGTGCAGATGCAGATGTAGATGTAGATGTTAAAAAAGCTTCATCTCTCTTAATTAAAGTTTAGCTGCCCTGATGACTAAGCATGAGCGAAATTTGCAAATTTCCCCGAGAAATCGCAAAAAAAATCTGCAAATTTGCGCATTTTCACGTGAAGTCGCAGATTTTTTTGCGGTTTGCCCTGGAGTACTTTCTACTGGCTAATCCAGTAAGTGCTCCCTCATAGGGTAAATGTATAGTGTTTTTACTACACTGCAGCTGCGTAAAGGGCCAGAAGATGTGTCTCCAGTGACCATGTGTGCCTGTAACACAGGCACAGGCACACATGGTCACTGGAGACACATCTTCTCACCCTTTAAGCAGCTACAGTGTAGTAAAAGCACTATGGGGCAGATTTACAAGCCGCTTGCGCCTCTTTTGCGCCGCAGTTGCGTCACTTTTGTGATGCAGCAGCAGCACAAAAGATGCGCCATGGTGCTGGGTATTAACAACGTGACGCATCTGAGAGATGCGTCACGTTGTAAAGCCCTGCGCCATCAGGAGGCGATCCGGCGCAGGGGAGGGCGTTCCTGCGCAGGAACGCCTCCTAAAAGTGGCTGAGTGAAATCTACAAGATTTCACTCAGTCAGTTTTAGGCCAATGCTACGTCAAAAACCTGTGCCTGCTTGAAGCAGGCGCAAGCCTTGACGCAGCATTGGGGAGATAGGGCCCCCCAGAGCATTGCTGGAGCTGCGTCGCGCTTGCGATGCAGCTCCAGCAATGCGCTGCTTTTACGGCACAGGTACGTGACGCATCTGTGCCGTTTTTGCCACATGGTGTGCGCATTGTAAATGCGGCGCACCATGGGTGGCGGTGCTGCGGCGCACAATAACTGGCGCATCCCTGGGGATGCACCAGTTATTGTAAATCTGCCCCTATACATTTAGCCAACGAGGGAGCATTTACTAGACAGTAGAAAGTACTCCAGTTGAGTAGAGGTATTGCACAAAAAGGTGGCATCTTCGTGGACAAACACGCAGGGCGGGATTCATTCTGCCCCCTGTTAGACTTGTTTTTTGTGCCCTTCTGCTCTCTGTTAGACTTGTTTTTCCCTTGTTTTTCTGCCCTTCTGCCCTCTGTTAGACTCATTTTCCCCTTGTTTTTCTGCCCTTCTGCCCCCTTTTAGACTTGTTTTTCTGCCCTTCTGCCCTCTGTTAGACTCATTTATTGTGCCCTTCTGCCCTCTATTATTCCCTTGTTTTTGTGCCCTTCTGCCCTCTGTTTGACTCGTTTTTTGTGCCCTTCTGCCCTCTGTTAGACTTGTTTTTGTGCCTTTCTGCCCTATGCATCATCACATCATCACTCAGCGCTACCCCAGCATCACTCAGCACCACCACATTATCACTCAGCACAACCACATTATCACTCAGCACCGCCACAGCACCACTCAGCACCACCACAGCATCACTCAGCACCACCACAGCACCACTCAGCACCACAACAGTACCACTCAGCACCGCCAAAGCACCACTCAGCACCACCACAGCACCACTCAGCACCACCACAGCATCACTCAGCGCCACTACAGCATCACTCAGCACCACCACAGCACCACTCAGCACCACCACAGCACCACTCAGCACCACCACAGCACCACTTTGCACCACCACAGCATCACTCAGCGCCACCACAGCATCACTCAACGCCACCACAGTATCACTCAGCGCAACCACATTATCACTCAGCACCACCACAGCACCACTCAGCACCACCACAGCATCACTCAGCACCACCACAGCATCACTCAGCACCACAACAGCACCAATCAGCACCACCACAGCACCACTCAGCGCTACCACAGCATCACTCAGCAC
This sequence comes from Lissotriton vulgaris, assembly GCF_964263255.1. Classification (NCBI taxonomy): domain Eukaryota; kingdom Metazoa; phylum Chordata; class Amphibia; order Caudata; family Salamandridae; genus Lissotriton; species Lissotriton vulgaris. The sequence goes on along the minus strand of NW_028249872.1, from coordinate 1,011,138 downwards.
CACCACAGCATCACTCAGCACCACCACAGCATCACTTAGCACCACCACAGCATCATTCAGCACCATCCCAGCATCATTCAGCACCATCCCAGTACCACTCAGCATCACCACAGCACCACTCAGCACCACCACAGCACCACTCAGCGCCACTCCAGCATCAATCTGCGCAAACATTCAACAACAACTGGTTCAAATATGTTCTCTCAATGTTTCAAGCTTTATTACAAATGTCACAAAAAGATGTTAATATTTCACTTCTGTTCGTGGATTTTCGTCACAATAAAATATACTGAACATAATCTTCATAAAAGTTATTTACAAAAGTTTAAGCTATTGCCATTATACATTAAAATCACTTTTGTTTAAGTATTAATTATTTTTAAAAATTAAAAGCCATTGTAATTTGTAATATCAATACATCTAAGTCACGTAAATACAAAACATTTTGCATTACAAATGCTATAGGTGTCTCATTTGCGAAAGTTATACCTATTGGCATTGTAAATGACAAAGCTATTAATTTAGCTATTTTCAAAACCAACACATAAATAAAAATAATTGTCATTTAGAAGACCATTAGCTCAAACTTTCCTAATGCGAGAGCTATTGCATTGCAAATGCTTGTTTTTATATCTGTCAGTGCTTCCTGTTGAGGTTTAATTTTCGTGACCCCTCATTGCCTACTTGTAACTATTTTCTGACCCTGCTTCAAGGGTCAGAGCAGGGTCAGAGAATAGTTGCAAGTAGGCAACGAGGCGCCAGGAAGCACTTACAGGTCTTACAGCAGCAGGTGCCCAAGTTGAAGTTAATTTCTTTGTAACCCTTTTGTAAAAGGTTACAAAAAATTAGCTTCAACTTTTGCACCTGCTGCTGTAACCCTGTAAGTGCTTGGCTGAAAATTCTTCCCCGCTGATTCGCGGATTTTACCGCGATTTCGCGAGGTTCGCGGATCGCGAAATCGCGGAAAATTTTCAGCCCATGCTTACTGATGACAACTGCTGGCACTCTCTGATTTAAAGTATGACATCCTGGCTGAGAAGTGTTGATACTGTCTTATTTAAAGTATAGCAGCCCTGGTGAGAACGGTTGGTACTGTCTTATTTAAGGTAGAGCAGCCCTGGTGAGAAGTGTTGGTACTCTGATTTATAGTATGAAAATGCACCATTTGTCCACTCTCGGGGCTAGAACCCCCCGAAACCCTTGGTAAGTTGTTCCGGCTTGCTAGCTACGCGCGCAATCCTCAGTGCAGTATGACAATTATTCTATGCCATACCATTTTCAAATGTCACTAGCCGCCCTGCCCCAGGGAGGTGGCAGTCCCCAGGGCTTTGAACAGCCCAAGGACGGGCTCCCTTGCACCACTTACTATATTTTCATGATGCCCCCGCCACCTGCAAGAGTCAGTTTCCTTTGTGACCAAGGGAGCTGCTAGCAAGTAATGCCGTTTTCCCTGCTCGCTTCATGGCGGGTGGGGAAACAGTCAAATTCTCTGCTTTCAGCAAGTGAGAGCATTTTGTGCTCTTGTTTGCTGAAAGCTAAGCTGAGTTTGCTAAAACATCTACTGCCATGCTATAGCAAACTGTAATGTCCAGGGGTCGGGCACCCTGGGACATTGCTGGTGCAAGACCAGGGTGGTGATGGTTCCCGGGGGCAGAAGTCTACAACAAACCCCCTTCATTGTTGTGTTTTTGTGCCCTGGATAGATCACAGTCCCTCAAACTGATGGGTTGGCTGAAATGCCTCCTCCACATTTTTAGGTCTTGCATAGGCAGCGCATGCTGCCTCTATGAGGCATGAAGTAGTTAGTATTAGTGGTGAAACCCGCCCATTGCGTTTATATTTGTATTTTCGCTTGCCTTTGGGTAAATCTGGCATTGCTGTTTTTATGTAGCTCATTGATTGGCTGGTGATCTGAAACGTCACTTCCGTTTTGCTGCCGTTTTGCAGGAAGCAGCACTGACCAACTACAGTTTAGTTCCATAGCCTGGGGTTATCTACTCATTTAGGGACTACTGCCTTGTTGGCTTTAACGTAATGTTCAATGATTGTAGGTGAATCACTTCATTTTCCGCTGCTAGTTTATAGTCACTGCTGCACCTTTATTTACCATGACTTTCCTGGGGTTCATCCCCTGTGCCCCCGTCCGCCTCCCTTCACTTCCCTTCTCGCTGCTAACTGCTTCTCGAGCACGCCGGGCTTCGGACTAGTTTCCCCCCTCTTGAGAGGAGGGGAGTATATTTAACCTTGGGCGATTTCCCTTTGTTTCACTTGCGATGACTGCATTCGTGCTCTAGTTTATCATGTTTGCAGAGTTATGATGTCGACAGTAACTATAGTTGTGTAAATCAGCTTTCCCGTGAGTCATTTCTCTCTTGTCAAAGCTAATGGCACCGCGGAACAAGGCGTTCCCGGCTGTTCTGAACACGCACACTTAAAGATCCGGCGTGGCTGCACTCGTCCAACACGACCAACTTCTATTTGTTGAAAATGCAGTGGTTGGCTTAATGCGCCAAGGTTGGAACTAAATTTTAACAGCTCCCCGGGATACTGCATTTTTCTTAGACTGCATATGCATATAGATTATCACTTGCAAGTTAACCTGCTGGTAAAAACGCGCACTTACGTTCTATTGTCTGGCCACTGACCACAGAACTTCTGTCAAATTTACGCTGTTTTTATTGATCACTTAACGTGCCACTCTACATTTTTTTTCTCCCAAATTATCCTCCTTTTTATGTGACGCTGAAAGTGAATTTGATTCCGGTGGGAAGATCCGGAACATGTTTTTCAGATAGCTATGGCAGCATGAAAATGTCTCGATATTTGTTTGTAACTATTCGAAATTCACTCTTGGCAGCCGGCGCTCCCGAGTATTATACAGTAAATAAAGTGTACTCAACATAGTGGAATCTCGAATGCGGAAGCGATGTATCAATCTGATAAACGTCACGGGAACAAAGTTAAAGAAAACGGAACTTGCAAAAGTGTTTGTTGGAATTTCAACATTAGTTCCCCTGTCTTGAGATATATGGGGCACCAGGTATGCGAGAGCCTTTTTGTTTTCTGCCATTTGCTACTTATGCTTTTTACAGATTGTAGCCCAGAGCTGCGGTGGACCCGGAGGTCATGCCGCAACATTGCGGTATGATGATTTTGTTTTTTAGGGCATCTGTTGTCTCGAGGCATCTCTGACTTTAAATTCAGTTGGCAGCCTGTGGGAAACACAGCAATAAATTTGTGCTCAAAGACAAAAATCCCCTTGTCTCGCTGTCCTAATAAGATATGCAGTTTGTCTTTTTGTCTAGTATGTGCAATGTTCTGCTCGCTCCCTCTTTCTCAGTGGGGGTGGAATGCACGCTCCCTGTCAATACTCTTCGCCTAGTATTACTACTTCTCTAGTTTGACATATGGTTAGCAAGCAGTGTATAAGCTCTACTGTTTATGCTATAGAATAAGATACTAGCTATCTCCTTTCATCGGCACAGGCATGTTCTTAATCTGAATGCGCCCTTCATTTTCCGCAGGCTGGCTCGAGCATGGATCCAGACTTGGCTTGCATTTTTTCAGTCAGCATATGATGTGCAAACTCTGGAATGAGAGTTTACTACACAGAATACAAAGACTTCGCGTACTGGAACCGAGTAGGTTTACAGTCTTGGAACAATCTTCATTGAAAGGACGGAGAATCGCCGTCTTGGTTCAACCGAAGCCATGAAGCGAGAGATACCGCTTTGAGTGTTTTTTCCTGAATTCAGGATTAAATACACCTTTTCACATTCAGACCATTATTTGCGGTCTGCAAATTACTTGAGGGTAGGCCGCACCTTAGCGTGTGCGTACCGCCCCTTGTAATATACACGGTCCTGACGAAAACCATAGAATTTTTTTATTGGTTGAAACATGTAGACCTAGTTTACTTTATTATTTCATGTCACATAGCACACTTGGCTATTTTTATAACGGTTTTTAATATAACACTTCTCTAGACACCAAAGCCCTCCTAGTTGGGCAAAGGTGCCACACTTGTTTTTAATTAGGGTTCAGACGCTCAAGAATAAAGTCTTGAACGGAGTAGTACTGGCCCTTTTTAATATACCCTCACACATGCATAGTTAGCACATATAAAAAAACAATATCCCGCTCCACTGTAATCAGGTGTCGTAGCACACCCTGTAGGCATTCGGCCTATGGGGTGGGACCCCGATGATGAAGCATGTCACCAACCAGGTTGGTGAGTGAGGGGTCTTTTTAAAGGACTATTACTGTCCTGCGAACGGTGTTGGGGCACTAATGCGCTTCTGTTAACACATATCTTTGGGAAAAGCGAATCGCCTTTTTCCTCACTGTCAAGGAGGCACTCCTTCTTTGTTATTATATGCTTTTCATGTGGCCCTTTGAAACACCATAGGTGAATTAGTGTCCTTTGGAATACCCTTCAGCACAACAAGACCAGAGGCTGTGACCTTTACCAGAAATTAATAACTTTACCATTCAAGTGCACCCACTGAAGTTACAACCTGGAGTGCACCAATGATAATCCGAGCTAGCAAACATTACATCATTGGTGTGATGTTTAGCTGGTGGTATTTTTAGAATTTTTGTTTAGCAGGTGTTATTTTTAATGGGTGATATTTTTCTAACAGTGTTTAGTATTTATTCAAGAAATAGAATATTGCTTCATGCCTTCTGATGTTCAAAGACCACATGGATTTCTTAGTGCTTGATGCCAGACCACAAGTGCATGACAGAAGGAAAGGTACCCCCTCTAACCGTTAGCCCCTCAACAGCAATTGCCTGTTACATGTCTAAACTTTGTCCTTCTGAGCCTTAACAACAAAAAGTAAAGACTCTTAGTGTGAGAAAGTGTCCTTTTTCTGCATGGTATGCCCCCACTTTTTGCTGGATTGCTGATGTTCATTGACTAAGTGTGCCCCAGGCTCCTGCTAATCAGGTACCCAGGGCCTATATTCCTTCCCTAAAATTGCATTGAAGCCTAAACGCAATTGGGATCTCCGGCCACATGTCAGGTCCTGGTAAATGGTACCAGAGGTACCAGGGCAGTGTCACCAGAGAAGGCCTCTCAGGGCTGCTGCACTTATTGTGCCACCCTTAGAGGTCCTGCACCCTGACACACACACACACACTGCCTTTTCAGGCTGTGTGTCTTGGTGCAGAACAAAGTGAAGAGTCGACATGGCATACCTATCTATGTGCCATGCTCACAAACTACGGCCCTGGCATAAATCAGTCACCCCTCTGGTGAGGGTACAGGTGCATGACCCCCGTACCCCTACAGTGTCCAAGTCCATTCTTCAGCATTGTAAGTGCAGTGCTGCATCAAGAGTATATGGTGCTGGAACTCCACAACAATCAATCATGAAATTTGTATAGCACGCTACACACCCGGAGGGTCTCAAGGCGCTTGGGAGAAGGGGGGGTCCGTTACTGCTCGAACAGCCAGGTCTTGAGTTGCTTCCTGAAGGAGAGGTGGTCTTGGGTAAGACGGAGGTGGAGGGGGAGGGAGTTGCACATTTTGGCTGCCAGGAAGGAGAAGGATCTTCCCCCCATGATGGCTCTTCGACTGCATGGGACGGCGGCAAGGGCGTGGCTGGTCGGTCGTAGCTGGCGGGTGGGAGTGTAGAAGGTCAGGCGGTTGTTGAGGTACCTGGGGTCCAGGTCGTGGAGGGCCTTGTGTGCGTGGGTAAGGAGACGGAACGTGATTCTCTTGCTTACGGGGAGCCAGTGCAGGTCTCTCAGGTGTCCGGAGATGTGGCCGTGTCGGGGGATGTCCAGGATGAGTCGTGCGGAGGCTTTCTGGATGCGTTGGAGTATTTTCTGCAGTTTGGCTGTGGTATCGGTGTAGAGGGTGTTTCCGTAGTCCAGTTGGCTGGTGACGAGTGCCTGGGTGACCGTCTTTCTGGTTTCGGTGGGGATCCATCGGAAGATCTTTCGGAGCATGCGGAGGATGTTGAAACATGATGATGAGACGGCGTTGACTTGTCTGGTCATCAAGAGGGAGGAGTTCAGGATGATGCCCAGGTTGCGTGCGTGGTCCGTTGGTTTGGGTGCGCTTCCCAGGGCAGGGGGCCATCAGGAGTCGTCCCAGGCAGATGGTGATGATCCAAGGATGTGGACTTCCGTCTTGTCTGAGTTCAGCTTCAGGCGGCTGTTCTTCATCCACTAGGCTACGTCTTTCATCCCTTCGTGTAGGTTGGTTCTGGGGGTGGCGGGGTCGTTGGTGAGGGAGAGGATCAGCTGGGTGTCGTCTGCATAGGAGATGATGTTGAGGTTGTGTTGGCTTGCGATGGCTGCGAGGGGGCACATGTAGACGTTGAAGAGGGTCGGCCGGAGTGATGAACCTTGTGGTACGCCGCAGATGACTTAGGTGTCTCTGGATCTGAACGGGGGGAGGCGGACTCTCTGCGTTCTTCGGGCGAGGAACGAGATGATCCAGTCTAGTGCCTTCTCCTGGATTCCGACGTTGCTGAGGCGTTGTACTAGGGTGCGGTGGCAGACAGTCTTGAACGCTGCAGAGAGGTCCAGGAGGATGAGGGCCGCTGTTTTCCCATTGTCGAGCAGGGTTCGGATGTCGTCAGTGACTGCGATGAGGGCGGTCTCGGTGCTGTGGTTGGCTCGGAAGCCTGACTGTGAGTGGTTGAGGGATCCGTTCATCTCGAGGAAGGCGACAAGCTGTTTGTTGACGGTCTTTTCGATGACTTTGGCGGGGAACGGGAGGAGCAAGATGGGGCGGTAGTTCTTGAGGTCGGTGGGGTCTGCTGATGGTTTCTTCAGGAGGGCGCTGAGTTTGGTATGCTTCCAGCTCTCCGGGAAGGTGGCGGTATTGAAGGAGCAGTTGATGATGTCCCGGAGTTGGGGTGCGATGACGGAGTCGGCCTTGTTGAAGACGTGGTGGGGGCATGGGTCGGTTGGCGATCCGGAGTGGATGGTGTTCATTGTGTGGATGGTGTCTTCGGTGCTGACTGGGGTACAGGCGTGGAGGGTGATGGTGGGGGGCATTGGTTCTGTGGTTGGGATCGTGGTCTGTTCGCCCAAGCTGTTGTGTATGTCTGCGATCTTGCTGTGGAAGAACGAGGCGAGTGAGTCGCAGAGGTCTTGTGAGGGAGTGATGTCGTTGTTTCCTGCGCTGGGGTTGGAGAGCTCTTTGACGATGCTGAAGAGTTCCTTGCTGTTGTGTGCGTTGTCTATCCGATCCTTGAATGCTGTCTTCTTGGTGGTGTGGATTAGCTGGTGTTGATTGCGGGTGGCATGCTTGAGGGCGGTCATGTTGTCTGTAGTCAGGTTTTTTTGCCAGGCTTTCTCGAGGGTGCGGCAGTTCTTCTTGGAGTTCTTGAGATCGTCATTGAACCAGGGGGCTTTTTTGCTTCTGTTGGGGTGGTTTTTCAGGGGTGCGAGGTCGTCAGTGCAGTTGATGATCCACTGTGTGAGGTTGTCGGCTGCTTAGTCGGGGTCCGTTGATCTGGCGGGAGGGTTCCGGTTCAGGGATGTGGTGAGCTGGTCGGTGGTGATCTTGTTCCAGCTCCTGCGGGGAGCCTGTTGCGGGTGGTGGTGAGTTGTGGTCCTTCTGTAGTTGAAGTGGACGCAGCTGTGGTCTGTCCAGTGGAGTCCGGTGGAGTGGCTGAAGGAGACGTACTTGCTGGAGGAGAAGACTGGGTCAAGCGTGTGTCCAGCGTAGTGGGTGGGGGTGTTCACCAGTTGCTTGAGTCCGAGGTTGGCGAGGTTGTCCAGTAGGGTGGTGGTGTTGTTGTCGTTGTTGTTCTCCAGGTGGAAGTTGAGGTCCCCTAGGAGGATGTAGTCAGCGGAGGCGAGGGCGTGTGGGCTGAAGAAGTCTGCAATGTCTTCGCTGAATTGTGTGCGGGGTCCTGGGGGTCTGTAGATGAGGGTGCCTCTGAGAGTGGTATTGGGGTCGGTGTGTATCTGGAAGTGAAGATGTTCGGCGGCTGTGAGGGTATCGTCGGAGTTGGTCGTGATGCGGATGGTGTTCTTGTGGACAATGGCGATGCCTCCTCCTGTCTGGTTGACGCGGTCTCTCCGGGTGATCTTGTATCCGTCCGGGATGGATATGGCGATGTCGGGCGCTAAGGAGGCGTTCATCCAGGTTTCCGTGAGGAAGGCGACGTCTGGAGCTGTGGTGTCGAGCAGGTTCCATAGTTCCACGGCGCATTTGTGGATTGAGCGGGTGTTGAGCAGGATGCACTTCAAGTGGTTGCTGTTGGTGCTCGGCTTGGCGGGTGCTGGTGCGGTGCATGTCCTGAAGCAGGTGAACTTGCAGGATTGGCAGGTGAAGGGTCCGTGGGTGCATCCTGGGGTGGCTCGGTGGCAATCCGGGATCCGACCGGTGTTGAGTGCGTTGAGGGTGGCGGCGTCGTATGCCCGGCGGGAGGGATGGCATCTGCGGGTGCCAGGGGGTCTGACGATGGCGCGGTCCCGGCGTGGACGGGCGCAGACGGGCTTGCCTTTGGCGCGCCTTCGGCGCGCAAAGGGCGCGCCCGCTGCACGTGAACGCTGCGTGTACGTGCGGACTCTGCCATAAAGGGCGTAGTGGGAGGGAGGACCAGCTGTGAGGCGGGAGAGGGGTGGCGCGGGGAGGGGATCGGGTACTTGGCAGCAGGGGGCGTGGGGGCCACAAGGGAGCAGCGGCAGGGAGCGGGGAGGGTGAGGAGACGGCGAGAAACCCAGGGAAGAACCAAGGCAAAAAACCAAAGAACAACCAAGGAGAAACCAAAAGACTAGAAACAAGCTCAGGGACAGAAGCACTGGGAGCGAGCAGGGACAGGCAGGTGGGGGCACCGGGCACACTCACGGGGAGGCGCGCGGCGGGTGGAGTGACCTTCACCGACCACAGTCTACACTGAAGACTGGGAAGTTTGGTATCAAACTTCTCTGCACATTAAACCCACACTGAAAGATGAGGTGTGCCCACCTCTGCCAACTCTACCCCTCAGGTGGGGGAGGCAAGGTGAAGCACGACTCTGAGTCCCAGTCATCTAGCGGCTGGGGAGACTTAGCCGACCAGGGAAAGGCTCCTGTCCCCCCCTTCCCCCACGGGAGGATGGCAAAATGGGAGTGTAACTACCCCTGGGAAGGGACCCATTGGTCCCTGCCCTTTATCTACCTGTGACGCCCTTAAATCTAGTATGTACAGGCACCCTGAACCTTGCTTCCTCAGATCCAGAAAAGACAAGAAGAAAAGAAGAAGAAGGACATAACAGCTGTGCAGCCAGCTAACAAGAGCAAGACTCCCACTGACTTGCCTCATCCTACCAGGCCTGTCTCTCCTCGAACCTACTGTTGTGAAATTCCGGTGTGTCCTGCAGCCAGCAACCTCAAAAACCCTAGTGGACTTGTCTGCCTTCACTTCCAAAGATTGCGTCTCCCATGAACACCCGTTCGACTGCAACCTCTGGCAGCAGCCGGAGACCTTGAATCCAGCCCACTCTGCACCCACTGAATCTGTCTGGAGCTTGAGTGGAAAAACACCACAAGGAGGTCACCCCAGTGATCCTGACCCAAGATCTGGCCAACTGTGACCTGCCTCAAGCCTCTAGCCGACGCCTGCAGCCTAAATCCAGAAGGACCCTCTGACCGCAACCCTGAGCTGGTAAGAAGATTCTGCCCCAAAAGGCACCCCTGCATCCGGTGCCCCACAGCCCTGTGTGCCCAAACCGACGGTGCCTAACCAACCCTTAACTTCCCAACTTACCTCTTTAAGTTGTGGTCGCACCCAGAAGTCCTTTGTCTCCCTGCCTGCAGTGCTTTTACAAATTGGAGGTTCTCCATAGAAAACAAGAGGGCGCCCGAAGTCGAAATAACACTCAGCACCTGGCCGCCTCAGTGCTGCTAATGGTGCACCTTTTGTGCTACTTTGTTTCCTCATTTACCCTGATCTAAACCCTAGGAGCTTTGCTCCCAGAACCCAGTGGCCTGCTTGCCAGCAGCCACCAACTGGAGGTCCCCCATCGCCCATCGGATAACATTGGGCCTCAATACTCTGCACCCGGCCACCCTAGTGCAGCTGAGGGTGTAACAGTACTGAATCTAGGTATCCAGCACTGAGTTAGAAAAGTAACGTAAAAAGTAACTTACCTGTTGTTAGAAAGGGGTTACCAATTCTAAAGGGGGTAGCATGGAGCAGAGCGGGCAGGCCAAACTCCTGAGGACATGTGTGTAACATCCACGCAATACCCACAGACGACACACCAGGCACAGCACAAAAAGAGGCACAACACCAGTTTGGATGAAAATGAGTAACTTTTGTATTATCTCCAACCTGCAAACGTAAGACACAGTAATCACAATGGGGCACCAACTGGCGCCAGGGCTATGTACACCAGGGGGATTATTTACAGGGGTAATCAGAGAAAGAATAAAAAGGTAAGTCCATGGGTTTCAGGGCTGAAATAAAAAGAGCGTTAGCAATTGACAAGAACCATCAGCAATATCAATGTGAGGGAAAGAAACACTAGGCAGGAAAGCCCATTATGCATAAAATTCGTTAGGCCAGCAACACTCTGCGCATAAACCTGGTGTCAACAACATTAGCAACAGGCCTGAATCACACTAGGCGCAACATCTTGGACATAGCAGTGCACTTAAACTAGTACCGGGCAACAGCCATGAGCCCAGGTCCCCTTCTGGGTATGCTAACACAGGTGACAGTATCCTTAGGCAAAGACAACAATTGATGGACAGAATGCAGAACAATGACATTCATTCACCCCAGTACAGAAATCTGGGCCTAAATCCATCGTTTTTTTTGCACTCCACACCACCCCAGTTCAGACATGGCCAAATGCCAATTAACCTTGACCCTGTGCCTCATGGGAACAGTCCAGCCCGAACTGCCAAGCCATGTCTTTCCTGGACCGGAATCAAGCCTCCTAGGACCGGTTTCGGGCTATCAGCCGTCTTCAGCCAGGATAGCTTGACTCCAGTGGTGTGGAGAGCATGGGACTCACATCTGAGCATACCCATCCCACTCGGGGTGACAAATGCAAAAACAACAATTGATGGACAGAATGCAGAACAATGTCATACATTCACCCCAGTACAGAGATCTGGGCCTAAATCCATTGTTTTGTTGCACTCCACACCACCCCAGTTCAGACATGGCAACATCTTGGGCATAGCAGTGCACTTACACTAGTACCGGGCATCAGCCGTGAGCCCAGGTCCCCTTCTGGGTAGGCTAACACAGGGGACAGTATGCTTAGGCCCAAAACATCAGGCAAGAACGCATTAGGTGGGCACCTATCAGGCCACTACATTAGGTGCGAAACCAGGAGTGGGCATAGGCCTCCGCACACTGCACTAGGCATAAAACCCATAACAGGAATTATATCTACAATGGGGGGATCATGCCCTACACAAAGACATTCGCTAAGGTCCACCTGCTTTATTCTGGCTGAATTGCATGGGGCATCCACAACACTTAAGTAGGCCAAACAACAGTTCACCCTTCAGGCTATTGCCCAGTTCCGGGGCCTTAGTTCCTTTTAGGCCGTCCTTGACTCAGCAAGAGCCAACGGGGCCCGACAACAATTTCCAGTAGGGGCAGGGGTGTCCTGTACAATAATTCAGGGCCTGGGAAAGCCCTATCAGCCAAACACAGGTCCCGGGGGCGGGCACCGACCCTGTGCCGCAACACATCCCCAACTCTGCCACATGCCCCACTCACCAGGATTCCTGCGGGGGGGGCTCCAGCTCCTCGGGTGTCTCCTTTGCAGTAGGGGGGGCAGGCACCGACAATATGCCTCGAGGCCCCCCTTCGTGTACTCCAGTCATCCTCGGGCTCTGCTGTTCCCACGGGGCTCCCTCGACTCCACGAGGGCCCCGCAACACCACCTCTTGGTTCCAGCTCTTTGGGTGGCTCTTTACTTCAATTCTGGCCCCTCTGTGGAGGGGGGGGGTGGTCAGGGGAGGCCCGCGCGGCTCTGGCGCTCTTCCCTGGGCCTCCCTGCTGTCCCCGAGTAGCTCCGGGTCTTCCGGGACTCTCGACGGCCCCGCAGCCAATGGGGCCGCAGTTCTGTGTAGGTGCGGCAACACCTCCCAATCAGGATGCGCCTACGGCCGGTGCGGCAGCCAATCCATGTGTGACGGGCTGGGGGTGTGGCCGGTGAAGTCACCGGTGCCCCAGCCACCTGACGGTGGATTGGGGATTCCAAGGCCCAGCGCAGCCTTCTATAATCCCGCGGCGGCCCTCCCCAGGCTCCGGGGGCCGCAGCGGAGGCCGCAGACAGCAGCAGCACTTTTCCTTGACCCCATGCCGGGCTGAGGCGGTGATTCTGGACCACGGTACTCAATGGCAGGTACCGGCCGTGGCTGGGATGTCGGGCCACTCTCTTTTTATGGTCAATACGGGGTGTGCACCCGTTACATCTGTATCCTGCGGGGTAGGCTCCCGCTTCTTCACTCTCTCCTCGGGCGACACCCCAGGCGGCGGCGGTGATCTTGGGCAGTGCACACGCGGGGTAGGCACCCGCAGCCATCTTAAGCCCACAGTTCTTCCTGGCGCCACAGCGCTCAGCAGACACAGCGTGTGAGGGGGCAACAGCGCTTCCAGGCAGCACAGCGCTACTTCACCGAGGCCAACTCTGCAACAGGGTGCTTAGCAGGTACAGCACTCCAAGATTATAGGGCTTAGCAGGCAGCACTCATCCAGGGCCAGGCAGCGCTTCGCAGGCACAGCTCCTCACGCACAGCGCTTTGACACCCAGCGCTTCTTCTAGGCCCAGTGCTTCCAGGCACCCAGCGAAAGGGGGGCGGACAGTCCCAGCAGCAAGCCCCAGGGTAACACTCCTCACCTCCTGGGGGGGTCCAAGGTGCTCCTTCCCTTCTAGGCACTTTCAAATATGGCGCTCATGTAGCGCAAGGTCCCCGCAGCTTCAGGGACCTAGGCTGGCCCTCCTTTCTTCTCCAGGGGCCAGAGCAGTAGGCACTACTGGGCCAGGTCAACAGTCAGTGGGAGTTTCATCAAAACAGGGCGGTAGGCTGACACCATCCTCCACTGCAGCGTGGCTCTCCTCCTGAACAGCAGCCTGAACTCCTGAAGTGGGGCTTCCACTAGCCCTGGGGACAGTAAGGTGTTCCTAGATCGGTGCAGGGTCCAGCAGACAGGCCCAGGTGGCGGTATCCCCTGGCAGCAACTCCCCTCACGTTCCTGACCCAGCTCTGTCTCAGCACTTGGTGGTACATCCCCCTTATTTATAACCCCCTCACCCCACCTACCAGACAGTGCCAGAAGCTTCTGGAATTCTCTGGCGAACTGGTTCAAACTGGCTCAAGGGGAGGAGTAGAGCACCCTGGGTGCCAGGCTTTCCCTCCAAAAGCAGGGATGGCTGGGTGCCTAACATCTAGACCGCTAACCTACTGCAGTCAGGTGGCACAACGCATAGCCATGGCATCCATTTTAAATACGACATTTCAACAGGGTACATTTTCTTGATGGGGGATTGATAACTGCTCAGCATTGCATTGCGTTAACACATTAACATGGTGTTTCACACCACACATGGCCTATACAGTAACCTTTACCATGGGGGAGACATCCCCAAATTAGGGGGGCGAAAAGCAAACATTTTTGGGGAAAAGGGGCCAAGTCCAACACCTGTAATTTACTGAAAAAGACTATTCATTTCAATGTATTGTATTTGCTAAGTGTTGCAACCTACTGCATCCCCTTCTAAATCAAACAAAGTACAAGTTCTATTGCATTTTCAAACTGTTATATATTCAGCAACGTATTATTGTAAAGTATTTAATGCTGACCTCTGCCAGGCTCGCTTGATTCTAAAAATTGAACAACAGTATATATTTTTATACAAAAACAATTGGCCTAGAGTTCATTTCTTGAGTGCGTGAATTAATTTGCCGACTGAGTGTGCACATCAAATGCTTAACACTGTCCTCTGATACTGCCTTACTTCTCGACCACTCTACCACAAATAGAGAGTAAGGTTCTAACGTTAACCTCTGAATACCTCTGGGGTCACCTGGACTCTATACACACTATACCTCATATTGGTGTAGTATATATAGAGCCAGTTTCCTACATTGGTGGATCTGCGTATGGGGTACACTACTTGCATTTGTTGAACTACTTGGTTTCCACCTGATCACACAACAGAACTCCTTAATTGCCTCAGAATTCTGATTTCTTCAAATTGGCTTTTTCCCAAACTACTTAAAGTCTTGTTAGGGCCTTGCTTAAGTCCCTTTAGAATTTTAGGAAAGAAAAAGTCTCTGTAGTCGAAAGTAGAGGGGTTAGACATTTTTTGTCAGAATGTCTCAAAATAAGAACCCAGCTATTAGTGAAGATAACCATAATGACATAGAGAACATGGTTGAGGAGTTGGAACCGACCCCATACCTTCACTTGTCTTTCAAGGAAGTACTAAAATGGACATCTTTATTTAGTGTGATTCCAGTGGTTACAGCGGTATTCATTTACCATTCAAATATAGTATTTATTTAGTATGCATGAAGACTATGTAGTATGCCCACAAGCCGAAATATGCAAATGAGGGAATACTAGTTCTACTCAACTAGCCTTCAAATACATGATGAACAATTGAATTGATTGATAAAAGAAGACTAGTAGTACTGTGGAAGAGTAGTATTTGAAGTTTAGTAGTATTCTGTTAGGGTTTATTTGCAGCTCTTTCAAGAGCAAAATGAAGGCTGGTCTCATTGATTGCGACCACAGTTTGAAGACTAGTGGTATTCTTTGTGAGCAAAATCTGAATACTAACGGCAATGTTTGTGAAGAGGGTGGGTCGGGGAGGTGACAGGGGGTGCGCGGGGTGCATGCAGGGAGGGTGGCAGGGGGTGTGGCACTGGGGTCGTGCATGGGGGGTTGCGGGGGGTCGCATGGGGGGTCGTGTGGGGGTCATGTTGAGGGTTGCACGGGAGGGTCACCTGGGGAGGGTTTGTGTGGGGAGGGGTTGCATAGGGGTCACGAGGGGGGTCATGCGGGGGTCACACAATGGGGGGTCGTGCAGTGGGGGGGTCATGCAGGGGGCCATACAGGGGGTCATGGGGGTTGCCCAGGGGGGTCACACGGGGGGTCATTTGGGGGGGTCACGCGAGGGGTCATGTGGGGGATGTTGCTCATGGGGGTCGCGTGCGGGGGTTACGTAGGGGGTCACGTGGGGGGTGTCGCACGGAAGGGTCGTGCATGTGGGGTCATGTGGGGGTCACATGGGGGTCACATGGGGGGGTCGCGTGGTGGGGGTCACATGGGGGGGTCAAGTTGGGGGGTTTCGCAGGGGGTTGTGCCGGAGGGTCACGTGGGGAGGGGTTGTGCGGGAGAGGTTGCATAGGGGTCACGAGGGGGGTCATGTGGGGGGTCACACAGTGGGGATTTGTGCAGTGGGGGGTCATGCAGGGGGCCATACAGGGGGTCATGGGGGTTGCCCAGGGGGGTCATGCGGGGGCGGTCATTTGGGGGGGTCACGCGGGGGTCATGTGGGGGATGTTGCATGTGGGGGTCGCGTGCGAGGCTTATGCAGGGTGTCGCGTGGGGGGTGTTGCACGGAAGGGTCGTGCATGTGGGGTCGAGTGGGGGGTCACATGGGGGATCACATGGGGGGGTTGCGTGGAGGGGGTCACGTGGGGGGGTCAATCGGGGGGATATGCAGGGGGTCACATGGGGGGTTGCGGGGTGGGCATGCAGGGGAGGGGGTCACGCAGGGGTGGGGAAACCAACCATTTCTCACAGCAGGCCCTTTCTCCCAACTGGTACTTAGGGGACATGAGAGATCCAGAGCTGCCGACCCTGGAGAGAGCCGTCCTAGTTGAAGGGGTCAGCTGGAGCCATAGTCCATCCTTGCAGTCCATCAGGTTGCTTCACCTTCCAGCTGGGTGTCACTCTCATGTCTTCTCAATAATCCTAGGATGCCACATCCTCCCTTCACCCCTTTCCTAACCCATCTGCACAGCATTTTGGAACAATCCATAATGGTAACTTCGAGTTGTCTCTGTTAAGAGCTCCCCTGCGACCTTCCACCCAGGTTGACAGAGCTGCCTTATCCCTTTCCATCAAAACCTTAAAGTGAGTCCCTCCTGTGTTCCAGAGGGTTTGGCTTCTTCCTTTGTTGTGGTGAGCCTGGGCCAAGCCCAGGTGTGGTGTGACAAGCTAATTATCAGATGCCGATTTCTTCCCCACACCTTTTCTTTCCTAAGCACTGGGCCAAGAATTATTAAAAACCCCTTTTGTGTGTGGAGACCTTTCATCCCACTGTTGTGGACCAGAGAAATTAACTTGGCCTAGTAGGGGAGACAAAGATTTAGAATGTGATAATGAGCTGACAGAGAAATATGACAAATCCTGAAGGGCCATAAGGTGTGTTTGTGGGTAATTGAGAACAGTAAAATCAAACTCAGGTGCATGTTCTTCCCAAGATTGAGACCCTGTAGACCTAAGTGCAGCAAAACTGTACTTGCAGAGGGCAGATTTGGACCATAAAGTGTACACACTGAAAACACCACCACCTTCAGTAAGCACTACAGACCAACACTACGGGCGCCCACTCACATTATAAGACCTACCCCATGTCAATTCCAACCCTGAAGAGTCCCTTCTTCGACAGGCTCTCTATGCACCGGTACTGTTGCTGCATATAACAGTAGTCTCACACGAGCAGCCTGCACAGTGTGCACCAGTGTGTACTCACCTGTTCACATGCGGAGGGAGGGGCTTGGTCTACAAGTAGTCATGCACTTTAAGACGCGTAGCGGCCACGCGCAGCGGGCGCGCCGAAGGAGCGCCGAAGGAGCGCCAAAGGAGGGCCCGTCTGTGCCCGTCCGTGTCCCGGACGTGCCCAGTACCAGCCCCCCTGCTGGTGCACCACGGATGCCCTATTGGACCAACGCCCGATACTCCCGTGAGTACCTTATGGCACTGAAAGTCAGGACCTGTATGTGCAATGCTATATGGGAGGTGGCAGACAGTACATCTCGGGTTTGTCATGCGTGTAATTTTTGCTTCCAACCCACTCTAAATCACCCTGCTCGAAGTCCTGTTGATTCCTCACTCATTAGAGCAGGTTTGATTAATGCAAGGTCACTGGTCAAGGATGCAGCAGATATTTTTGAATTGTTGAGTGAGAATCAGCTGGACTTACTTTTCATTACTGAAACCTGGCTTAATGAGACTTGTGCCCCATCAGTTGAACTTGCTATTCCACGGGGTTACAACATTTCTAGGAATGATCGCCCACTGGGTAGAGGAGGCGGTACTGCTGCTGTCTATTTGGAACAATGGGCCTTTTCCCGTGACCCTCAAGACCAGCTGGCTGACGCCGAGGTGCTCCACTTCTCTTTAGCATTTAATTCTCATCTTACCGTAGGCAGTACACTGGTATACCGGCCTCCGGGATACTCTGGAAACTTTGTGGGGGCACTGGAAGAGGTTATAATCCCACGGGCACTAAGATACTCTAGATATCTCCTCCTGGGGGATTTTAACATCCATGTCGATAGTTTGGACTCTCCGGAGGCTGCCCGCTTAAACAAAGCTCTCTCCATGGCCCAGCTAAAACAATGGGTTATGGCTCCTACTCACTCGGGAGGACATATCCTTGATCTGGTATGCTCCAAATTCGACATTGACATGGCCTGCCCTGAGATAGTGACCTGGTCAGATCATAAGCTGATTAGGTTTGCTTGGTCTCTGACTATTTCTGCTGAGAGCAGTCCTCAAGTTGCTCACGCACAGAAGATTAATTTAGATATCCTGTCAGATTGTCTAGCCGCCTCCCGCCCACTACTTCCCTTAGAAATTGAGGCAGCAGTCAATTCGTTTAACTCATGGGTTGAACATGAGACCGCTGCCTCTATTAAAAAAGGCCGGGTTTGTAGACTACGTACTACCCCCTCCAAACCCTGGTTTTCACATTCTCTCCGCGATCTTAAATCGGATTGTAAGAAACTTGAACGGATTTGGAGACAAGCATATCTGCCTGAGGCAAAGAAGGATCTGCGGGTGGCGCAAAAAAAGTATTATGCGGCCATCAGATCTGCCAAAAGCTGCTATTATGCAGGGCGAATTAATAAAGCTAATAACAACAGCAAGGACATTTTTACCATTCTAAAAAGCTTTGTTTCACCCTGTGCCGCTCAACCTCAGCTGCCCTCATCTGAGAAATGGTGCGAAGAGCTCTCTGTGTTTTTTGTTGAAAAAATTCCCAAAATTCAAGATGACCTGCTAACTGTTTTTAATGGCTTCCCCTCTCCCCTGGCGGCTCCCGCCCCCTGTGATGCCAGAATACACAGAGCAGTTCGCCAACTTTGCCCTGTCATCGAAACTGGACATCGTCGCTGTCCTTGCGGCCTTAAAATCAGGATCCCCCTCTGACCCCTGTCCTGCTAGAGTCCTTGCGGGACTAGCGGAAATAGTTGGAAACGAGGTTACTCAGATTATTAACCTCTCTTTTCTCACTGCAACCGTTCCAGCCTGCTGGAAGCAAGCAAAATTGCTTCCACTCCTGAAAAAAACCGGACTGGACCCTGCCGTCCCCTCCAATTTCCGGCCTATATCATTGCTGCCAGCTTTTGCCAAAATTTGAGAAAATATCGCTTTCAATCAACTGGATAAGTTTGTTGAAACCACTCAGGCACTTCATCCAGCTCAATCTGGTTTCAGAGCGGCCTATAGCACCGAGACTGCCCTAGTTGAAATATCTGAGGCTATCCGGGAATGTTTGGATGGAGGTGGCAGAGCGGCTCTGATTTTATTAGATCTCTCTGCTGCCTTCGATACGGTACCCCACTCCCTTCTGCTTTCCAGACTAGCCGCTATTGGCATTACTGGCCCTGCACTTGACTGGTTGACATCATTTCTAGATAACAGGACGCAACAAGTCTGGATGCCTCCCTTTGCCTCTTCCCCTAAGAAACTTACTACAGGTGTCCCACAAGGCTCCACTCTGAGCCCCATACTTTTTAACATTTATCTTACCCCTTTAATTTACCTTGCAGAACAGTTAGGGGCAAAAATGATGGTTTACGCCGACGATACCCAACTTTTGTTCACCTGGCTTAAGAACAATTTAGAAACGTCGGCGGCCCAACTTTGCCTATCATCTGTTTTCCGATGGTTAGCACTTGCCCAGCTAAAATGTAATGAAAGTAAGTCTGAGATTTTGTTGTATGGCTCCTTTCCTGACAATTTTAGTGACCTCCTCTGGCCTGCTGACCTGCCTTATCCTAAATCCATTGGCGGCCTCGCAAAAAATTTAGGAGTTTGGTTCGGAAATTACCTCAAATTTGAGGATCATTTAAAAAAACTTACGGGGGTCTGTTTCTCCACTTTGAAAACTCTACGTAGGTTTTTTCCCCTTCTCCCGAGAGAGGCTAAAGAGACTGTTATTTGCGCTCTCATACTCTCCAGGTTGGATTACGCGAATGGCCTGTTTTGTGGACTACCGGCCTATCTGATCCACCGTCTTCAGGTCATACAAAATGCCGCGGTGAGACTCCTGTTCAACATACCTAGGAGCTCCAGTGTTCGCCTCCTACTTCGTGACCTCCATTGGCTCCCAGTTGCCCATAGGATTATGTTTAAAATTCTTGTCCTTTCCTATCGCGCTGTCCATCAAACTGGCCCAGTCTACCTGAGGAAAAGGTTTTCCCTATATGTCCCTAACCGCTCCCTCCGGTCGGCCAATCTGTGCCAAATGTCCGTGCCTAAATTTAAGTACTGCAGACTAGGCGGCCAATCCATCGCAGTCAGAGCCGCGAAAGCCTGGAATGTTCTTCCCCTCCACATTAAAGCAGCGCCCACCATCACTGTTTTTAAGAAAGGACTGAAGACCCATCTCTTTAACACCACTCTGTAGGTCTCTTTCCTTTCTCTGTTATTCACTCCAGGAACTCTTTTGCTCCGCCTTCACTTTTTCGCGCCAGGATACTATTTTTTAGTAATAGAGCGCGCTATAAAAGCCTTTATAATAATAATAATAATAACATGTAACCAGACCAGAGCCTCTGACAGTAATTGTACGGCAGTGGCCTTATCTTAAATGGGGGACGCCGCCTGTTAACACACTGCGACCCCAGAAGAATGTTCCAAGGTGTCGTAGACGCGGGCGTGCCGCGCAACCTATGTATCAGCTTCCTTATTTTGTATTCAAGAAATGTTCTTTACCAGCTTTTAGAACTCGCATGTATGTGACTTTAAATGCATGAACCATAGCTTATAATTCTTGATATGCCGCCCTATTTCATTTTACCTTACATAGTCTGGGTCCAACTGAAAAAATGATTAAATGCGTATTTAAAAAAAAAGATATTAACGAGAGTATAGCCATGTGGAATGAAATTCCTGTCAGGTTTTTCGCCACTGCCAGAGCTGAGAGGTAATGACTCCGCATCTTTGGGAAAAGAAAGCAAATATTAAAGAATGGAGTGCACAAGTATATTAAGAGGTAATAAGCTAAGCTCCACGTGTCCCTCAAGCAATGAAGAGCAGATGCAAGCTGAGAACATAACTGTGTGTTTTCTGAACACAGACAAAACGTAGAGTGAATGACCTGATATGAGTGTTGCTATTTTGAAATGAGCCCCTGCTAGAGATGGAGAAATATGGCCAGGCTTAGCATAGAGCTGCAGGTGAGGGAGAAGAAAAGAACCCAATGCAGCAATATTGGAGAGAGAAAGAAAGAGTTCTAGGAGATAAAGACAGAAACTATGAAGTTATGGAAAGATAGGAAAGAGTGACAAGAAGAGGGAGTTGCTTCATTTAAAAAAAGTACAAATATCGATGACATTTTGTGTAACACCAAGATTAAGAAGAGTTGGTAAAGATGTGGGAAAGGGCTCCTCTAGTTCATCGTACAAACATAACACATATTGATGTGTGTATCACTGATCCAAACAGGAAACTGTGTACAATCTGTAATTATATGCACCGTTAGAATAAAGATACAGGGGCATATTAGCAAGGGCTCTATCGCCGCTTTAGCTGGAATTTTGCCAGCTATAGCGGCGATAATTTTATCCCCCTATTAGCAAGCTGTCACTAACAGCAGTTAGTGGCAGCTTTTAGGCGCTAGCAACCAGTTTGGCGCCCACTTTGCATGTCAGCGATATTTATCGCTAATGATATGCAAAGTGGGCGTACCCAACCTGTACGCGACTGAAAGCAGTCGCTAACATGGCTATTGCCTATTAGCAAAGCAGGCTTAGCGATTAAAAATGTTGCGCTACGCGCTATTATCACCAGAACCTAACGCCTGCTCAGACCATGACTTAACCTGTTCATCCAATGGAAGGTGGATATTCAGGTTAAGTCCCGATTAACATTAATGCCTGAATATCGCTGGATTTCCAGAGATATTCATGCATTGAGCCACTATCGCCGGATATTTTATCGCTTTGGAGATTAACGTTGCTAATAGCATGTTATGTCTGCGATAATATCCGGCAATAGACAGCGATAATAAAAATGCGCTAAGCGCATTTAGCAATAAATATCGCTATTTGTTGCTAATATGCGCCAGAGTTTTACAATGCATGGAATGCATAGCCTACATTTGCCACACTTCAGTCAAATATCATCAAGATCTGGGTCCACTGTTCGCGCAGCCTCTCCCCTGCAAGTGATATTTTGTCCCACACCGTCACATGGTGACCTCTCAGGTGAGGTTGACATGTTTTCTTGCGGGACAAATACCTGGTTACTTTATAATTCCAGACCCCCTTCAGGTGTTCTTTCCCCTTACAGCAAGAACAGAAGTGTCTGACTGCAAAGATGTAACTAAACTGCATCAGATGTGTTTGATGGGCTGGTATATTATATTTTAACTTTAGAAACATTAGAAGCAGGTTGAAACTGGAATTCAAGGCCTTTCAGCATGTCGTACAGCCCGTGCCCTGAGTGTAGCCAAATATTCCATTTCTCAAACGACAGTCTGTCTGTAAAATACCTTCTTCGTGGCACCACCATAGAAATGAAATTCAACGTATGCAAAGCATGTCGTTAGTCAGAGTATTGTCTCTCTATATTAGGATTTCCATCACTTACCTGGGCCTGTTCTGAAATAAGCAGTTTAGGATGGAGGAACCTCTCAAACTCGACGGAGGAAAAGATTGCACTGAAAGTGGTCCATGGGTTGTCTTCACAATACTCTGTGTGCCTAGGCTTGCAATCTTGTTTGTGAATCGCCCTCACCCTCTTGTTACGCTTGCCTCGCAGACCTGGTAATGCGCAGGTCAAAAGGTGGCATTTCATCATATGTCCCTACTGTTCTTTTTTCGAAATAGGCCTTGCAGGGCTGTTTATGCAAAGGCCTCGCACAGCTGTTTATGCAAAGCCTCGCAGGGCTGTTTATGCAAAGGCCTTGCAGGGCTGTTTATGCAAAGGCTTTGCAGGGCTGTTTATGCAAAGGCCTCTCAGTGCTGTTTATGCAAAGGGCTTGCAGGGCTGTTTATGCAAAGGCCTCGCAGGGCTGTTTATGCAAAGGCCTTGCAGGGTTGTTTATGCAAAGGCCTCGCAGGGCTGTTTATGCAAAGGCCTCGCAGGGCTGTTTATGCAAAGGCCTCGCATGGTTGTTTATGCAAAGGCCTCGCAGGACTGTTTATGCAAAGGCCTTGCAGGGCTGTTAATGCAAAGGCCTCGCAGGGATGTTTATGCAAAGGCCCCTCTGTGCTGTTTATGCACAGGCTTTGCAGGGCTGTTTATGCAAAGGCCTCTCAGTGCTGTTTATGCAAAGGCCTTGCAGGGCTGTTTATGCAAAGGCCTTGCAGGGGTGTTTATGCAAAGGCCTCGCAGGGTTGTTCATGCAAAGGCCTCGCAGGGCTGTTTATGCAAAGGCCTCGCAGGGCTGTTTATGCAAAGGCCTCGCAGGGCTGTTAATGCAAAGGCCTCGCAGGGATGTTTATGCAAAGGCCCCACTGTGCTGTTTATGCAAAGGCTTTGCAGGGCTGTTTATGCAAAGGCCTCTCAGTGCTGTTTATGCAAAGGCCTTGCAGGGCTGTTTATGCAAAGGCCTCACAGGGCTGTTTATGCAAAGGCCTCGCAGGGTTGTTTATGCAAAGGCCTCGCAGGGCTGTTTATGCAAAGGCCTGGCAGGGCTGTTTATGCAAAGGCCTCGCAGGGTTGTTTATGCAAAGGCCTCGCAGGACTGTTTATGCAAAGGCCTCGCAGGGCTGTTAATGCAAAGGCCTCGCAGGGATGTTTATGCAAAGGCCCCTCTGTGCTGTTTATGCAAAGGCTTTGCAGGGCTGTTTATGCAAAGGACTCTCAGTGCTGTTTATGCAATGGCCTTGCAGGGCTGTTTATGCAAAGGCCTTGCAGGGCTGTTTATGCAAAGGCCTCGCACGGCTGTTTATGCAAAGGCCTCGCAGTGCTGTTTATGCAAATGCCTCGCAGGGCTGTTTATGCAAAGACCTTGCAGGGCTGTTTATGCAAAGGCCTCTCAGTGCTGTTTATGCAAAGGCCTCGCAGGGCTGTTTATGCAAAGGCCTCGCAGGGCTGTTTATGCAAAGGCCTCTCAGTGCTGTTTATGCAAAGGCCTCGCAGGGCTGTTTATGCAAAGGCCTCTCAGTGCTGTTTATGCAAAGGCCTCGCTGGGCTGTTTATGCAAAGGCCTTGCAGGGCTGTTAATGCAAAGGCCTCGCAGGGATGTTTATGCAAAGGCCTCGCAGGGCTGTTTATGCAAAGGCCTCGCAGGGCTGTTTATGCAAAGGCATTGCACGGCTGTTTATGCAAAGGCCTCTCAGTGCTGTTTATGAAAAGGCCTCGCAGGGCTGTTTATGCAAAGGCCTCGCAGGGCTGTTTATGCAAAGTCATTGCAAGGCTGTTTATGCAAAGGCCTCGCAGGGCTGTTTATGCAAAGGCTTTGCAAGGCTGTTTATGCAAAGGCCTCTCAGTGCTGTTTATGCAAAGGCCTCGCAGGGCTGTTTATGCAAAGGCCTCGCAGGGCTGTTTATGCAAAGGCCTCGCAGGGCTGTTTATGCAAAGACCTCTCAGTGCTGTTTATTCAAAGGCCTCGCAGGGCTGTTAATGCAAAGGCCTCGCAGTGCTGTTTATGCAAAGGCCTCGCAGGGCTGTTAATGCAAAGGCCTCGCAGGGATGTTTATGCAAAGGCCCCTCTGTGCTGTTTATGCAAAGGCTTTGCAGGGCTGTTTATGAAAAGGCCTCTCAGTGCTGTTTATG
The DNA here is from genome assembly GCF_964263255.1 of Lissotriton vulgaris. NCBI lineage: Eukaryota > Metazoa > Chordata > Amphibia > Caudata > Salamandridae > Lissotriton > Lissotriton vulgaris. The sequence continues at coordinate 986,963 of NW_028249872.1, read as the reverse complement.
CAAAGGCCTTGCAGGGCTGTTTATGCAAAGGCCTTGCAGGGCTGTTTATGCAAAGGCCTCGCACGGCTGTTTATGCAAAGGCCTCGCAGTGCTGTTTATGCAAAGGCCTCGCAGGGCTGTTTATGCAAAGGCCTCGCAGGGCTGTTTATGCAAAGGCCTCGCAGGGCTGTTTATGCAAAAGCCTCGCAGGGTTGTTTATGCAAAGGCCTCGCAGGACTGTTTATGAAAAGGCCTTGCAGGGCTGTTAATGCAAAGGCCTCGCAGGGATGTTTATGCAAAGGCCCCTCTGTGCTGTTTATGCAAAGGCTTTGCAGGACTGTTTATGCAAAGGCCTCCCAGTGCTGTTTATGCAAAGGCATTGCAGGGCTGTTTATGCAAAGGCCTTGCAGGGCTGTTTATGCAAAGGCCTCGCACGGCTGTTTATGCAAAGGCCTCGCAGTGCTGTTTATGCAAAGGCCTTGCAGGGCTGTTTATGCAAAGGCTTCGCAGGGCTGTTTATGCAAAGGCCTCGCAGGGCTGTTTATGCAAAGGCCTCGCAGGGATGTTTATGCAAAGGCCCCTCTGTGCTGTTTATGCAAAGGCCTCACAGGGCTGTTTATGCAAAGGCCTCTCAGTGCTGTTTATGCAAAGGCCTCGCAGGGCTGTTTATGCAAAGGCCTCGCAGTGCTGTTTATGCAAAGGATGATGGCCGAGGGTGGCCAGGGATGGCGTTTCCGTATGAGAACAGCATTTTTTCCCATTCCTTTGACTCGAAATAGGAAAGATCTTTCTCAACTATCTCTGCTTCTTCTGTGATTTCCTCAGGTGCAGGTTCTCTGATTGTGCGGTGTTCCTGTTGGGCCGAATCTGTTTTGCCATCTCCAAGAGGAATGTCAACTACTTCCTCCTTTGTATCCATTACACTAACCTTTTTAGGATAGATTGCAAATTTATCATTTTGACTGCACGAGATGCTAAAGCTGACCTCATGAGGGAGATGCTACCAAACCTTCACAGAAGTTACAGACAACTAAGGACTTGAAGCAGGGTGTGTTCTTACCTCAGTGTTGTTCAAAATATAAATTTCAGACCTACCACATTCTCTAAACACCTTAAAAGCTCACCCCTCCAAAACTTGCTGGTTCACCCTCGATGCACATCCTGCTCGCCGACGACTTGCTACTAATGAGTCCAACCCCAGTAGACTTTCAGCGCCTTTTAAACATCATTTTTTCTTACACACAGCAGAAGAAATTAGAAGTGAGCATCTCAGCAGTTGCGCGAGCGTGCAGATCAAGACGGCCACCTCCCGCTGAGCTGCAGCGTAGGTGCCCGGTATTGATGATTTTGTGTGGAAGGTAATGACTGCAGGTTATATTTAGAAAACTAAGTACCTGGTCTTTTACGTATACCATTTCTTGAAAAATGTTACGTTGATAAGGCACATAGAATTCTTTCTCATCGTAATGCAAGACAAGATAAGCCTTGTCAAATGATTTTCAAAGTTTAGCATCATCACCATTTAGTTTTGAAATGAAAGACTGCCAGAGACATTACTTCTTTGAAGGGGGGATAAATTCATCAAGATTTTGCTAAGGAAACTGTCACCATTCTCAGGGATTTCACTGATCTTCAACTGAGAAATTCTGGTTATAAATATGGTTTATTTGATCTGTCCACTATGCAAATATGGAAAGATGGGACTTCTACGTTTTTTCAGCACACAGATGATCTTTGTTGCTTCTTGGATCAACCTTCACATTCCTCCAGGAAAACAAATGAGATGGATACCTGACCTTAGTGATATTTGAATATCTGTTTTGCTAGCCTTTTGATTAGAGTATTTTATAAGGGCATGCAAAGTAAGGTTATTCTTGGCATGCGTCAAGGCCTCGCAGGGCTGTTTATGCAAAGGCCTCGCAGGGCTGTTAATGCAAAGGCCTCGCAGGGATGTTTATGCAAAGGCCCCTCTGTGCTGTTTATGCAAAGGCTTTGCAGGGCTGTTTATGCAAAGGCCTCTCAGTGCTGTTTATGTAAAGGCCTTGCAGGGCTGTTTATGCAAAGGCCTCGCAGGGCTGTTTATGCAAAGGCCTCGCAGGGTTGTTTATGCAAAGGCCTCGCAGGGCTGTTTATGCAAAGGCCTGGCAGGGCTGTTTATGCAAAGGCCTCGCAGGGTTGTTTATGCAAAGGCCTCGCAGGACTGTTTATGCAAAGGCCTCGCAGGGCTGTTTATGCAAAGGCCTCTCAGTGCTGTTTATGCAAAGGCCTCGCAGGGCTGTTTATGCAAAGGCCTCGCAGGACTGTTTATGCAAAGGCCTCGCAGGGCTGTTAATGCAAAGGCCTCGCAGGGATGTTTATGCAAAGGCCCCTCTGTGCTGTTTATGCAAAGGCTTTGCAGGGCTGTTTATGCAAAGGACTCTCAGTGCTGTTTATGCAAAGGCCTCTCAGTGCTGTTTATGCAAAGGCCTTGCAGGACTGTTTATGCAAAGGCCTCGCAGGGCTGTTTATGCAAAGGCCTCTCAGTGCTGTTTATGCAAAGGCCTCGCAGGACTGTTTATGCAAAGGCCTCGCAGGGCTGTTAATGCAAAGGCCTCGCAGGGATGTTTATGCAAAGGCCCCTCTGTGCTGTTTATGCAAAGGCTTTGCAGGGCTGTTTATGCAAAGGACTCTCAGTGCTGTTTATGCAATGGCCTTGCAGGGCTGTTTATGCAAAGGCCTTGCAGGGCTGTTTATGCAAAGGCCTCGCACGGCTGTTTATGCAAAGGCCTCGCAGTGCTGTTTATGCAAATGCCTCGCAGGGCTGTTTATGCAAAGACCTTGCAGGGCTGTTTATGCAAAGGCCTCTCAGTGCTGTTTATGCAAAGGCCTCGCAGGGCTGTTTATGCAAAGGCCTCGCAGGGCTGTTTATGCAAAGGCCTCTCAGTGCTGTTTATGCAAAGGCCTCGCAGGGCTGTTTATGCAAAGGCCTCTCAGTGCTGTTTATGCAAAGAACTCGCTGGGCTGTTTATGCAAAGGCCTTGCAGGGCTGTTAATGCAAAGTCCTCGCAGGGATGTTTATGCAAAGGCCTCGCAGGGCTGTTTATGCAAAGGCCTCGCAGGGCTGTTTATGCAAAGGCATTGCACGGCTGTTTATGCAAAGGCCTCTCAGTGCTGTTTATGAAAAGGCCTCGCAGGGCTGTTTATGCAAAGGCCTTGCAGGGCTGTTTATGCAAAGTCATTGCAAGGCTGTTTATGCAAAGGCCTCGCAGGGCTGTTTATGCAAAGGCTTTGCAAGGCTGTTTATGCAAAGGCCTCTCCGTGCTGTTTATGCAAAGGCCTCGCAGGGCTGTTTATGCAAAGGCCTCGCAGGGCTGTTTATGCAAAGGCCTCGCAGGGCTGTTTATGCAAAGACCTCTCAGTGCTGTTTATTCAAAGGCCTCGCAGGGCTGTTTATGCAAAGGCCTCGCAGGGCTGTTAATGCAAAGGCCTCGCAGTGCTGTTTATGCAAAGGCCTCGCAGGGCTGTTAATGCAAAGGCCTCGCAGGGATGTTTATGCAAAGGCCCCTCTGTGCTGTTTATGCAAAGGCTTTGCAGGGCTGTTTATGAAAAGGCCTCTCAGTGCTGTTTATGCAAAGGCCTTGCAGGGCTGTTTATGCAAAGGCCTTGCAGGGCTGTTTATGCAAAGGCCTCGCACGGCTGTTTATGCAAAGGCCTCGCAGTGCTGTTTATGCAAAGGCCTTGCAGGGCTGTTTATGCAAAAGCCTCGCAGGGTTGTTTATGCAAAGGCCTCGCAGGACTGTTTATGAAAAGGCCTCGCAGGGCTGTTAATGCAAAGGCCTCGCAGGGATGTTTATGCAAAGACCCCTCTGTGCTGTTTATGCAAAGGCTTTGCAGGACTGTTTATGCAAAGGCCTCCCAGTGCTGTTTATGCAAAGGCATTGCAGGGCTGTTTATGCAAAGGCCTTGCAGGGCTGTTTATGCAAAGGCCTCGCACGGCTGTTTATGCAAAGGCCTCGCAGTGATGTTTATGCAAAGGCCTCGCAGGGCTGTTTATGCAAAGGCCTTGCAGGGCTGTTCATGCAAAGGCCTCTCAGTGCAGTTTATGCAAAGGCCTCGCAGGGCTGTTTATGCAAAGGCATCGCAGGGCTGTTTATGCAAAGGCCTCTCAGTGCTGTTTATGCAAAGGCCTCGCAGGGCTGTTTATGCAAAGGCCTCTCAGTGCTGTTTATGCAAAGGCCTCGCAGGGATGTTTATGCAAAGGCCTCTCAGTGCTGTTTATGCAAATGTCTCGCTGGGCTGTTTATGCAAAGGCCTCGCAGGGCTGTTTATGCAAAGGCCTTGCAGGGCTGTTTATGCAAAGATCTCGCACGGCTGTTTATGCAAAGGCCTCACAGTGCTGTTTATGCAAAGGCCCCGCAGGGCTGTTTATGAAAAGGCCTCGCAGGGCTGTTTATTCAAAGGCCTCACAGGGTTGTTTATGCAAAGGCCTCGCAGGGCTGTTTATGCAAAGGCCTCGCAGGGCTGTTTATGCAAAGGCCTCGCAGGGTTGTTTATGCAAAGGCCTCGCAGGACTGTTTATGCAAAGGCCTCGCAGGGCTGTTAATGCAAAGGCCTCGCAGGGTTGTTTATGCAAAGGCCTCGCAGGACTGTTTATGCAAAGGCCTCGCAGGGCTGTTAATGCAAAGGCCTCGCAGGGATGTTTATGCAAAGGCCCCTCTGTTCTGTTTATGCAAAGGCTTTGCAGGGCTGTTTATGCAAAGGCCTTGCAGGGCTGTTTATGCAAAGGCCTCGCACAGCTGTTTATGCAAAGGCCTCGTAGTGCTGTTTATGCAAAGGCCTCGCAGGACTGTTTATGCAAAGGCCTCGCAGGGCTGTTTATGCAAAGGCCTCGCAGGGCTGTTTATGCAAAGGCCTCGCAGGGTTGTTTATGCAAAGGCCTCGCAGGACTGTTTATGCAAAGGCCTCGCAGGGCTGTTAATGCAAAGGCCTCGCGGGGATGTTTATGCAAAGGCCCCTCTGTGCTGTTTATGCAAAGGCTTTGCAGGGCTGTTTATGCAAAGGCCTCTCAGTGCTGTTTATGCAAAGGCCTCGCAGGGCTGTTTATGCAAAGGCCTTGCAGGGCTGTTTATGCAAAGGCCTCGCACGGCTGTTTATGCAAAGGCCTCGCAGGGGTGTTTATGCAAAGGCCTTGCAGGGTTGTTTATGCAAAGGCCTCGCAGGACTGTTTATGCAGAGGCCTCGCAGGGCTGTTAATACAAAGGCCTCGCAGGGATGTTTATGCAAAGGCCCCTCTGTGCTGTTTATGCAAAGGCTTTGGAGGGCTGTTTATGCAAAGGCCTCTCAGTGCTGTTTATGCAAATGCCTTGCAGGGCTGTTTATGCAAAGGCCTTGCAGGGCTGTTTATTCAAAGGCCTCGCACGGCTGTTTATGCAAAGGCCTCGCAGGGCTGTTTATGCAAAGGCCTCGCAGGGCTGTTTATGCAAAGGCATTGCAGGGCTGTTTATGCAAAGGCCTCTCAGTGCTGTTTATGCAAAGGCCTCGCAGGGCTGTTTATGCAAAGGCATCGCAGGGCTGTTTATGCAAACGCCTCTCAGTGCTGTTTATGCAAAGGCCTCGCAGGGCTGTTTATGCAAAGGCCTCTCAGTGCTGTTTATGCAAAGGCCTCGCAGGGCTGTTTATGCAAAGGCCTCTCAGTGCTGTTTATGCAAAGGCCTCGCTGGGCTGTTTATGCAAAGGCCTCGCAGGGCTGTTAATGCAAAGGCCTTGCAGGGCTGTTTATGCAAAGGCCTCGCACGTCTGTTTATGCAAAGGCCTCGCAGTGCTGTTTATGCAAAGGCCTCGCAGGGCTGTTTATGCAAAGGCCTTGCAGGGCTGTTTATGCAAAGGCCTCTCAGTGCTGTTTATGCAAAGGCCTCGCAGGGCTGTTTATGCAAAGGCATCGCAGGGCTGTTTATGCAAACGCCTCTCAGTGCTGTTTATGCAAAGGCCTCTCTGTGCTGTTTATCAAAGGCCTCTCAGTACTGTTTATGCAAAGGCCTCGCAGGGCTGTTTATGCAAAGGCCTCGCAGGGCTGTTTATGCAAAGATCTCGCACGGCTGTTTATGCAAAGGCCTCACAGTGCTGTTTATGCAAAGGCCTTGCAGGGCTGTTTATGCAAAGATCTCGCAAGGCTGTTTATGCAAAGGCCTCGCAGGGCTGTTTATGCAAAGGCCTTGCATGGCTGTTTATGCTAAGGCCTCTCAGTGCTGTTTATGCAAAGGCCTCGCAGGGCTGTTTATGCAAAGGCCTCGCAGGGCTGTTTATGCAAAGGCCTCTCAGTGCTGTTTATGCAAAGGCCTTGCAGGGCTGTTTATGCAAAGACCTCTCAGTGCTGTTTATGCAAAGGCCTCGCAGGGCTGTTTATGCAAAGGCCTCTCAGTGCTGTTTATGCAAAGGCCTCGCAGGGCTGTTTATGCAAAGGCCTCTCAGTGCTGTTTATGCAAAGGCCTTGCTAGGTTGTTTATGCAAAGGCCTGGCAGGGTTGTTAATGCAAAGGCCTCCAGGGCTGTTTATGCAAAGGCCTCGCAGGGCTGTTTATGCAAAGGCCTCGCAGGGATGTTTATGCAAAGGCCCCCCTGTGCTGTTTATGCAAAGGCCTCTCAGGGCTGTTTATGCAAAGGTCTCTCAGTGCTGTTTATGCAAAGGCCTCGCAGGACTGTTTATGCAAAGGTCTCGCAGGGCTGTTTATGCAAAGGCCTCGCACGGCTGTTTATGCAAAGGCCTCGCTGTGCTGTTAATGTAAAGGCCTTGCAGGGATGTCTATGCAAAGGCCCCTCTGTGCTGTTTATGCAAAGGCCTTGCTAGGTTGTTTATGCAAAGGCCTGGCAGGGTTGTTTATACAAAGGCCTCGCAGGACTGTTTATGCAAAGGCCTCGCAGGGCTGTTAATGCAAAGGCCTCGCAGGGATGTTTATGCAAAGGCCCCTCTGTTCTGTTTATGCAAAGGCTTTGCAGGGCTGTTTATGCAAAGGCCTTGCAGGGCTGTTTATGCAAAGGCCTCGCACAGCTGTTTATGCAAAGGCCTCGCAGTGCTGTTTATGCAAAGGCCTCGCAGGACTGTTTATGCAAAGGCCTCGCAGGGCTGTTTATGCAAAGGCCTCGCAGAGCTGTTTATGCAAAGGCCTCGCAGGGTTGTTTATGCAAAGGCCTCACAGGACTGTTTATGCAAAGGCCTAGCAGGGCTGCTAATGCAAAGGCCTCGCAGGGATGTTTATGCAAAGGCCCCTCTGTGCTGTTTATGCAAAGGCTTTGCAGGGCTGTTTATGCAAAGGCCTCTCAGTGCTGTTTATGCAAAGGCCTCGCAGGGCTGTTTATGCAAAGGCCTTGCAGGGCTGTTTATGCAAAGGCCTCGCACGGCTGTTTATGCAAAGGCCTCGCAGGGGTGTTTATGCAAAGGCCTCGCAGGGTTGTTTATGCAAAGGCCTCGCAGGACTGTTTATGCAGAGGCCTCGCAGGGCTGTTAATGCAAAGGCCTCGCAGGGATGTTTATGCAAAGGCCCCTCTGTGCTGTTTATGCAAAGGCTTTGCAGGGCTGTTTATGCAAAGGCCTCTCAGTGCTGTTTATGCAAATGCCTTGCAGGGCTGTTTATGCAAAGGCCTTGCAGGGCTGTTTATTCAAAGGCCTCGCACGGCTGTTTATGCAAAGGCCTCGCAGTGCTGTTTATGCAAAGGCCTCGCAGGTCAGTTTATGCAAAAGGCCTCTCAATGCTGTTTATGCAAAGGCCTTGCAGTACTGTTTATGCAAAGGCATCGCAGGGCTGTTTATGCAAACGCCTCTCAGTGCTGTTTATGCAAAGGCCTCACAGGGCTGTTTATGCAAAGGCCTCTCAGTGCTGTTTATGCAAAGGCCTCGCAGGGCTGTTTATGCAAAGGCCTCTCAGTGCTGTTTATGCAAAGGCCTCGCTGGGCTGTTTATGCAAAGGCCTCGCAGGGCTGTTAATGCAAAGGCCTTGCAGGGCTGTTTATGCAAAGGCCTCGCACGGCTGTTTATGCAAAGGCCTCGCAGTGCTGTTTATGCAAAGGCCTCTCAGTGCTGTTTATGCAAAGGCCTCGCAGGGCTGTTTATGCAAAGGCATCGCAGGGCTGTTTATGCAAACGCCTCTCAGTGCTGTTTATGCAAAGGCCTCTCTGTGCTGTTTATGCAAAGGCCTCGCAGGGCTGTTTATGCAAAGGCCTCTCAGTGCTGTTTATGCAAAGGCCTTGCTAGGTTGTTTATGCAAAGGCCTGGCAGAGTTGTTTATGCAAAGGCCTCGCAGGGCTGTTTATGCAAAGGCCTCGCAGGGCTGTTTATGCAAAGGCCTCGCAGGGATGTTTATGCAAAGGCCCCTCTGTGCTGTTTATGCAAAGGCCTCACAGGGCTGTTTATGCAAAGGCCTCTCAGTGCTGTTTATGCAAAGGCCTCGCAGGACTGTTTATGCAAAGGTCTTGCAGGGCTGTTTATGCAAAGGCCTCGCACGGCTGTTTATGCAAAGGCCTCGCTGTGCTGTTAATGTAAAGGCCTTGCAGGGATGTTTATGCTAAGGCCCCTCTGTGCTGTTTATGCAAAGGCCTTGCTAGGTTGTTTATGCAAAGGCCTGGCAGGGTTGTTTATGCAAAGGCCTCGCAGGGCTGTTTATGCAAAGGCCTTGCAGGGCTGTTTATGCAAATGCCTCTCAGTGCTGTTTATGCAAAGGCCTCGCAGAGCTGTTTATGCAAAGGCCTCGCAGGGCTGTTAATGCAAAGGCCTCTCAGTGCTGTTTATGCAAAGGCCTCGCAGGGCTGTTTATGCAAAGGCCTCTCAGTGCTGTTTATGCAAAGGCCTCGCAGGGCTGTTTATGCAAAGGCCTCTCAGTGCTGTTTATGCAAAGGCCCCGTAGGGCTGTTTATGCAAAGGCCTCTCAGTGCTGTTTATGCAAAGGCCTTGCTAGGTTGTTTATGCAAAGGCCTGGCAGGGTTGTTTATGCAAAGGCCTCGCAGGGCTGTTTATGCAAAGGCCTTGCAGGGCTGTTTATGCAAAGGCCTCGCAGGGCTGTTTATGCAAAGGCCTCGCAGGGCTGTTTATGCAAAGGCCTCGCAGGGATGTTTATGCAAAGGCCCCTCTGTGCTGTTTATGCAAAGGCCTCACAGGGCTGTTTATGCAAAGGCCTCTCAGTGCTGTTTATGCAAAGGCCTCGCAGGGCTGTTTATGCAAAGGCCTCGCAGTGCTGTTTATGCAAAGGATGATGGCCGAGGGTGGCCAGGGATGGCGTTTCCGTATGAGAACAGCATTTTTTCCCATTCCTTTGACTCGAAATAGGAAAGATCTTTCTCAACTATCTCTGCTTCTTCTGTGATTTCCTCAGGCGCAGGTTCTCTGATTGTGCGGTGTTCCTGTTGGGCCGAATCTGTTTCGCCATCTCCAAGAGGAATGTCAACTACTTCCTCCTTTGTATCCATTACACTAACCTTTTTAGGATAGATTGCAAATTTATCATTTTGACTGCACGAGATGCTAAAGCTGACCTCATGAGGGAGATGCTACCAAACCTTCACAGAAGTTACAGACAACTAAGGACGTGAAGCAGGGTGTGTTCTTACCTCAGTGTTGTTCAAAATATAAATTTCAGACCTACCACATTCTCTAAACACCTTAAAAGCTCACCCTTCCAAAACTTGCTGGTTCACCCTCGATGCACATCCTGCTCGCCGACGACTTGCTACTAATGAGTTCAACCCCAGTAGACTTACAGCGCCTTTTAAACATCATTTTCTCTTACACACAGCAGAAGAAATTAGAAGTGAGCATCTCAGCAGTTGTGCGAGCGTGCAGATCAAGACGGCCACCTCCCGCTGAGCTGCAGCGTAGGTGCCTGGTATTGATGATTTGGTGTGGAAGGTAATGACTGCAGGTTATATTTAGAAAACTAAGTACCTGGTCTTTTACGTATAACATTTCTTGAAAAATGTTAAATTGATAAGGCACATAGAATTCTTTCTCATCGTAATGCAAGACAAGATAAGCCTTGTCAAATGATTTTCAAAGTTTAGCATCATCACCATTTAGTTTTGAAATGAAAGACTGCCAGAGACATTACTTCTTTAAAGGGGGGATAAATTCATCAAGATTTTGCTAAGGAAACTGTCACCATTCTCAGGGATTTCACTGATCTTCAACTGAGAAATTCTGGTTATAAATATGGTTTATTTGATCTGTCCACTATGCAAATATGGAAAGATAGGACTTCTACGTTTTTTCAGCACACAGATGATCTTTGTTGCTTCTTGGATCAACCTTCACATTCCTCCAGGAAAACAAATGAGATGGATACCTGACCTTAGTGATATTTGAATATCTGTTTTGCTAGCCTTTTGATTAGAGTATTTTATAAGGGCATGCAAAGTAAGGTTATTCTTGGCATGCGTGTGTGCAATTCAAGAGGACTATTTATGTTACTATGTTATCTAATGTTTATTTTTTGTGTCAGTTTGTGTCCTTCTTTTCTTCTCTTTATTGATGTTAGAGCTAATTTATTGTTTCGGTCAATCTTACTCGTCAATCTTTTTATCTATCTTTGTTCTTTTTTCATAATGTCTAGCATTAACGGTATTAATATTGTTTCATTCAATGTTAATGGTTTACTGCACCCTGTTAAACATACTAAGGTTTTACATTTTTTAGCTAGGCATAAAGCAGATATATTTTTACTTCAAGAGACTCATGTAGATGATACAGTTTTTTTCTTACATGAATAAAAAATGGGTGGTTTCTATTATTTAATCTCTGGCTCTCATTAGGAAAAATGCGGTTGTGATTCTTTTTGTAAAAAAATAACATGTTCAGATTTTGCATAAACGTTCTGTTTCATTACAGCCAATATTAAAATTGACACTAAGGATTTACACCTAATTAATGTATATGGTTCTACAAATTATGATTCTGATTTTTGGTCCAGATTTACTTCAGAAGTTCTAAAATTGGGTAATGATCCTCTGATTATTGGAGGGGATTTTAATCTTATTTCTGAACCATTACTGGATATAATCTCCCAAAACAAATTCCGTCTTCCAAAAACTTTTATAAATATCAAATCCTTCTTTAAAACTACTTAAATGGTAGATGTTTACTTTTTTTTCGAATCTACATAATTCTTATTCTTGACTTGAATATTTTTAAATTTTTTGTAGTCTAATATCCTTAATTTTTAATCCCACTGTTCAGAATATAGATATTTGTGACCATGTACTATTATCATGCATTTTATCCATCAACATGGTCAAGGTCGTTGGTGCATGAATACCAATATTGTTCATATTGGCTAAAATAAGCCAAAGTCTGCAATTGATGAATATTTTTCATTCAACCCTGAAGGTTCTACATCTATCACTAATCAATAGGATGCATTTAAACATATTTCAGAGGAGAAACTACTTCCATTATGGCACATGAAAATAAATTATTTAATACTAAAATTAAAGACTTGGATAAACAAATTAGCCAAATATGAACGTCTATATATTACCTCTAACAACATCAAATATAAGGTACAATTGCAGAAATGTCTTTATGAATTGAACTCTGTTTTAAGCAATAGAAAAGGCATACAAATCTCTAATAACAAAGGTAAATTTTGCTTTAGTGCCTATAGATCTGATAGAGCTCTTGCAAACTATCACTGTATAAAAAAAAGAAATAATGCTATTCACCCTCCAAATGGTTCATTTTATTTATCTCACAATTACATAATTAAGGAATGTATTCAATATTATTCAGATGTATATAACAAACCATCTTCTAATAATATAGTGCATATTGATAGTTTTTGAAAGTTTGTGGTTTACCTAAGATTTCGCAAGCAAATGCAACTAAATTGGATCTTCCTATTACTTTAGATGAAATATTTTCAGCAATTACATTTCTGAAGACAAACAAATCTCCAGGTCCAGATGGTATTTCAGCTGAATTTTATAAGGAATTTTCACCTCAGCTTTCATCGCATCTGCGTTCTTTGTTTTCTTAGTTTAGTAATACAGGGTCTACTTTGAGGTTGTTCACGGATGCGATAATTAAAGTCTTCTCGAAACCGGATAAAGACCCTTCGCTGGTTACAAATTATTGCCCTATTTCTTTAATAAATCAAGATTGTAAACTCTATGCAAAAATGATTGTACTAGATTAGCTATTGTACTTCCTCATATTATACATGTGGAAAAGTCTGGCTTTATGAAAAATAGACATTCAACAAATAATGCTAAATTATTACCTTATGCAATTGATGAATGAATGAATGATTAAAATTTATAATGCGCAAACAATAACCCACAGGTATCAAGGCGCCTAACAGAAAGAGGTCAAAAAAGATTATTGCTTTGCTACAGGTACGCTTGCGTGAAAACGTGAGTTTTCAGAGCCCTTTTAAAAGCCTGAAGGGTAGACAGTGATCTTATTTCCAAAGGAAGTGCGTTCCACCATGTAGGGGCTAAGGTGGAGAAGGCCCTACCACCCCATTTCGCTCTCCTGAAGCGTGGGATCGTTAGCAGAAGTCTACCGGAGGATCGTAGAGTTCTGGTGGGGAGATAGCGGAACAGGATGGAGCCTAGACCAGAGGGGCTGTTTCTGGCCAGAGCCTTGTATGTCAGACTTAGGATCTTAAAACGGATCCGGGCCTCTACGGGGAGCCAGTGTAGCAGCTTTCTAGCTTCTGTGGCTGAGGAACGCTTGGGGAGATCCAGAACGAACCTGGCAGCGGCATTTTGGACTCCCTGCAGGCGCTGCAATAGGCCTTTTTCAGGCCCGCATACAGTGCATTGCAATAGTCGATCCTAGAGCCTATCAGAGCAACTGCTAGTTGTTTCCTGGCCCGAAGGGAGAGTTAGTTCCTAATCCTTCTCAGGATATGAATAATGCCCCAGCAGGTGGAGATGGTACGACTAACCTGCTTGCTCATGTCCAGGGCGGGGTCAATCATGACCCCCAAATTCTTGGCAGAGGCAGTAGGGGTGGGACAGGTTCCCAATGACTCTGGCCACCAACTAGACGACCATACTTCCTCTTTCCCTCCGAACACCATCACCTCAGTCTTCTCTCCATTTAGTTTAAGCGAGTTTGTTGTCATCCACTTGCCGACTGCCTCCATGCAAGATCTAAAATTGGAGGCAGTTGGAACGCTAGCATGGGAGAGAGAGACCAGGATCTGGGTGTCGTCAGCGTAGGAAATTATCTCCATCCCATAAGATCTAATCAGCCTGGCAAGTGGGGTCACGTAGATGTTAAAGAGGGTGGGACTTAAAGCCGACCCTTGCGGGACCCCACAATGCACAGGGAGGGATGGAGATAAATAGTCCCCCAGCTTCACTCTTTGTTCTCGGTGGATGAGAAAAGATGTGAGAAGATCCAGGGCTGCTCCATGCACCCCAATCTCCCTCAGCCGAGTTGTTAGTCTAGAGGGGGAAAGGGTATCGAAAGCTGCTGTCAGATCTAAAAGGATCAGGTGGGTGGTCTGGCCCTCATCAACCTGTGTGCGTATGTTATTCAACACAATGGTGAGGGCAGACTCCGTGCTGTGATCCCTCCTTAACCCGTGTTGTGAGAGATCAAGACAGTCCGAGCTTTCGATAAAAGCGGCAAGATGGGAGTTGAGGTGCGCTTCTAGCATCTTTGCTGGGGCAGGGAGAAGGGTGATTGGTCGGAAGGTTTTTAGAACTAATGGGTCCAGGGTGGCCTTTTTTAGGAGAGGTTTTACCACCGCTCTTTTCCACTGCATGGGAAAGACCCCGTCTCTCATGGCTCTGTTCATGATGTCAACCAGAGGAGGAAGAAGGGTTTCTCTGCATTGTTTGAGGATCCTTAGGGGACATTCATCCAGGGGAGAGCCAGACTTCGTTTTGTTAAGTAGGCCGTCGAGAATGTCCACAGAGAGAGGGGGAAAGGAGTCTAAGGTACTCACGCAGGTTGATACTGTTGGGGCGAGATCAATAGGACCTGGGAAGGGGGGCCCATTCATAGTTAATTTTTGAAGTTCCAATGCTGAGTGTATATCAGATATCTTGGTCTGAAAGAAAGAGGCAATGTTGTCGCAGAGCTCTTGAGACGCTATTACCGGATCAGGGGATTGAAGGGTTATGAGTGAGTCTACCACCTTAAAGAGCTCCTTAGAGGAGGTCAAAGAGGTGGTCAGAGTGGTGAAGTATTCTTGTTTAGTTTTGATAACTTCGGCCTTGTATTTTCTGAGCAAGATCTTGTTGGCGTCCTTATCTTTGAAGTTCCATCCTGTATGCCAGAGCCTCTCCTGTCTCCTGACCTCCTGTCTGAGAAGTCTCAGATGTTCTGAGAACCAAGGAGCAGAGGGCTTTTTTCTGGTACAGCGGCAGTATTGTAAGGGGGCTAGTTCGTCTAAGGCTTCTGTCATGGTACGGTCAAACTGCGTAGCAGCTGAAGAAGCAATCTCCTCCAGAGGCGGGCACCATTTGGATGTCCACTTGGAGAGGGAGCTATTAGAAATAGCCTTGAATTTTCTGCGAGGTTCCTGTATGCTCGGAAAGTTAGGAGGCAGAGGTAAGGTAGGATACTTAAGTAAAAATGGAACTGCCATATGGTCAGACCAAGACAGAGGGATGGAATCCTCAGTCGATAACCTCGCATCATTAGTGAAGATGCCGTCAAGGGTATGACCAGCTTGGTGAGTGGAACCCTTGACCAATTGGTCAAAGCCACATGCTGACATGGTGTCCAAGAGGGAGATGGTATCTTTGTTATCGAGCCTTTCTAGATGAAAATTAAAATCACCTAGTATGGTGAAATCTTTTCGGCCGAAGAAAGGTTCAAGGACATGGAATAACTGTTGACCGAAATTCGAACGGAGGCCTGGGGGACGGTACACCAGAATTCCATTTAGAGGAGTTCTGTGGCCACCTTTTATAGAGAAAGAAAGGGCCTGAAAGCTGTCTTCATGGTCCGTGATAGCGACTGTGTGACAGTGAAGATTGTCCCTGCACAGAATGGCGAGTCCTCCACCCACAAAACCCGGTCTGTCGAAACGGGACAGGTATTAGCCCTCAGGTACTGCATCAATAAGAGCCGGACCAGAGGATTCCTTGGCCCATGTTAGACGGGGACTGGGAGGGTCGGCCGAGGACAAGGGAAGAGGCCTCCGGTGAGGGCCGTCTCCAGCGATCGTACAGACAAGTAACTTCCCCCCCACAGATGGACACCACACATGGATAAAGTTAACGTTCTTTATAGGCAATTCTTGAAGTACGGTGGTACGGGACAATGAGCTCAGGACACGAGGATACTCTCAATTCTAGTCTCTGACAGGGAAAAGGGGTAGCGGGACAGTCTTTGTTACCAATCTGGTACTGCGATGAGACGATGGTAGCTCACAATCCTCGAGCTCGGCGTTCGAGAAGGACGGGCCGCGGCAGCGCCAGCAGGTCCCGAGGTGGTCGTAGATAGGAACGGGCCGCGGCAGCGCCAGCAGGTCCCGACGAGGACGAAGGTTGCAAGAAGGCCGCGGCAGCGCCAGCAGGTCCAACGAGGATGAAGGTTGCAGAAGGCCGCGGCAGCGCCAGCAGGCAGGACGACAGTTCACAAGGCAGGGCTGCGGCAGCGCCAGCAGTCCGTCAAGGATGAGTTCTTCACGGTGTCTCTCGACTCCAGGATACAACTGCCTTCCTTTTCTGGAGCTGCCCCAGTTATAGGTCTGGTGCCCTTTGATGTCCGGACCCTCGCACTTGGAGGTCGGGAGGTCCGGGATGAGGGAGTCCAGACACCCAGAAGGGGGGAGGAGCCAGCGCCCGGGGAGGCTGGGGGCGATCGGCACCTGCCGGGGGAGAGCCATCTACACTCCTTTCTCCCATTGACCTGCCAAGTGGTCCGTTCACCTCCTGGGTGAATGGTGGTGCCGGGATGTCGGGGTCTGGCCAGGCCCAGGGTTAGGGTCGAGCTGAGGCCACGCGGCCTCGTGGTGCAGTGTCCAAGATTGCGGCCGGGCCGGGCAATGGTGCTGGCAGTGGCCCGGGCCAGTGATACAGAGATGTCCGGGAGCAGGAGTCCCGTAGGGGACGGTTTGCGGGTTGCTTCTGTGGGTAGCACCTGGAGAGACGGTGTCCGGGCCCTGTCTTGCGGGGAGGTAGCGAGCCCTTCATGTGGCCAGTCCAACATGCGTCCCCCCCAGCTGAAGGCGGGGAGAGTCACCCATCCTCTTGGGGACTTTCCTCGTCGAGGCGGAAAAAGCGTGACAGGCCATCCGCGTTGGCGTGATCCTGGCCAGGTCGGTGCTCCACAGTGAAGTCCATCCCCTGCAGGGAGATGGACCATCGCAATAGTTTGGGATTTCCCCCCCGCATCTGCATTAGCCATTGCAGGGGGCGATGATCTGTTTGCACCTGAAAGTGGGTACCGAAGAGGTAGGGCCAGAGCTTCTTGAGGGCCCACACTACTGTGAAGGCCTCCCTCTCGATGGTGCTCCAGCGCTGTTCTCGGGCCAGTAGGCGTCTGCTGATGAAGGCCACTGGTTGGTCAACTCCATCGGGGTTCAGCTGGGAGAGGACGGCCCCAATGCCATGGTCGGAGGCATCAGTCTGGACGATGAACTCCCGGCTGTAGTCGGGAGCCTGGAGCACAGGGGCGGTGCACATGGTGGCCTTCAGCTTCTCGAAGGCCGCCTGACAGTATGGAGTCCAGTGGATCATTTTTGGGTGCTTTTTGGATGTGAGCTCTGTGAGGGGCCCCACAATGCTGCCATAGTCCTTCACAAACCGCCGGTAGTATCCAGTGAGCCCCAAGAAGGCTCGGACCTCGGTTTGCGTTACGGGGGGCTGCCAGGACTGGATGGCAGCGATCTTGGGCTGGAGGGGGGCCAACAGACCGCTTCCCTCTTGGTGTCCGAGGTAGGTCACGGACCCCTGGCCAATCTGGCATTTGCTGGCCTTGATTGTGAGGCCGGCCCGTTGGAGGGCCTGCAGGACCTCTCGGAGGTGGCGGAGGTGGTCTGACCAGTGGCGGCTGTATACCGCGATATTGTCCAGGTAGGCGGCGCTGAACTCTTCAAGGCCCGCCAATACCTGGTTCACAAGTCATTGAAAAGTGGCTGGAGCGTTTTTCATGCCGAATGGCATCACTTTGAAATGGTAGTGTCCATTCGGGGTGGAGAAAGCGAATCGTTCTTGGGCCCTGGGGGTGAGGCCGATCTGCCAGTAGCCCGCTGTCAGGTCGAAGATGCTGAGGTAGCGGGCAGCCCCCATGCGGTCAACCAGTTCATCTGCCCGGGGAATGGGGTGAGCGTCGGTTCGGGTGACAGCGTTCAGGCACCGATAGTCGTCGCAGAATCGGAGCTCAGGGGTGGTGCCTGGGGCAGCAGCTTTGGGGACCAGCACGACTGGGCTGGCCCAGGGGCTGTCCGAGGGCTCGATGACTCCGAGTGTGAGCATTTTTGATACTTCTTCCTGGATGCAGGCGCGTACCCGATCTGGTACGCGGTACGCCCGGTGTCGGATAGGGGGGCTGTCGCGAGTGTCCACGTCGTGCAAGCACCAGGGGGTGACCCCAGGGGTGAGGGAAAAGAGGGTCGCAAATTGCAGCAGGAGGGCCCGACAGTCTTGGCGCTGCTCCGGGGTCAGGGCATCGGAGAGGCGGACCCCGTCCACTGAACCATCTTTCTCACGGGTCCTCAGTAGGTCAGGGAGGGGCTCGGAGTCTTCTTCCGCTCCACTGTCTGTAGCCATCAGTAGGCTGAGCTCCGAGCGCACAAAGTGGGGTTTGAGTCTGTTGGCGTGGAGGACCCGGAGGGGGTTCCGGGGAGATTCCCTGTCGATGAGATAGGTGACGGGGCTCTTGCGCTCGACCACCTTGAAGGGCCCTGTCCATTTGTCCTTCAAGGCACAAGGTTCGATGGGGGACATCACTCATACTTGCTGGCCAGGTTCGAACTCGATGGAGGAGGCATTTTGATCGTACCATTTCTTCATGTCCTCCTGACTGGCCTCAAGATTGACTTTGGCGATCTCTCTGAATCGTCTGGTCTGATTGCGGAGGGTCAGGAGGTACTTGTAGACGTCTGGAGGGGTTTTCAGGGGGGCCATTTCCCAACCTTCTTTGACTAGGCTGAGGGGCCCTCGAACGGGGTGTCCGTACAGGAGTTCGAAGGGGCTGAAGCCGAGGGACTTCTGGGGGACTTCTCGGTAGGCGAAGAGGAGGCACGGGAGTAGCACATTCCACTGGCGGCGTAGGGGCTCTTCCAACCCCATAATCATTCCCTTGAGAGTGCGGTTGAACCGCTCAACCAGTCCGTTTCCTTGCGGGTGATAGGGGGTTGTGAATCGGTAGGTGACCCCGCACTGCTGCCTTAGGGATTTCATATATTTTGAAATGAAGTTCGTCCCCCTGTCGCTGACGACTTCCCGGGGGAAGCCTACTCGGGAGAAGATCCCCATTAAGGCTCGGCCGACCACTGGTGCTGTTACAGTTCGAATGGGTACGGCCTCGGGATAGCGGGTGGCGTGGTCCACCAGGACTAGGATGAATCGATGCCCTTGTGCCGTTCGGGGGTCCAGGGGCCCCACAATGTCTATTCCCACCTTTTCGAACGGGGTGGTAACAACCGGGAATGGTTGCAGGGGTGCCTTGAGTTTGCGGCCGCTCTTCCCGCTGGCCTGGCAAGTGGGGCAGGACCGGCAGTGGTTGAGGACATCATTTCTCATTTTCGGCCAGTAAAAGTGGGTCACCAGGCGGTTGTAAGTTTTGTCCTGTCCCAAGTGTCCAGCCAGGGGGACATTGTGTGCCAAATTCAACAGGAAGTCTCTAAAGCAGCGGGGCACCACCAACACTCGACCGGCTCCCAACTCCGCGATTCTTTGTTTGCTGTACAATAGGTCATTGTCCCAATAGATCCAGTGGGCCCCGGCGGTATCTCCCGCGCTCTGGGCGAGAGCTTGCTGTCGCAGTCCCTCGAGGGAGGGACAGGTATTTTGCTCTTGCCGGAATTGTTCCTGGGAGGGTCCCCCTTCTTGACGCCACTGAGCCAGATCTGGAAGGTCTTGGGGCTGAGCGAGCTCTTCTTGGGTTTGTTCCGGGGGGTCGGTATGGTCGGCGTCTCCCACTGGAGCGATCGGGGGGGGAGGTGCTGGCCATTCGGGTTCTTCAGGTCTGGGGATTGCGCGGGCGGCCATGGACCGGGTGGTTACGCATGCCCAATCCGGGAGGCCCAACATCCCCAGGTGCTCTCTTCTTTCCACGGCGGCCCACGGGGAACTCTCGAGATCGTTCCCCAGGAGACAGTCCACGGGGGCATCATCGCGGACAGTCACTTTCAACATGCCGGATACTCCTCCCCATTCGAAGGGGACGCAGGCCATCCGACACAGGCTCTCAGAATTGTCGGCTGAACGGACAGGGCAGAGGACGTTCGGCAGGATTTGTTCCGGGGTCACAAGGTGACAGCGGACAGCCGTCACACTGGCCCCCGTGTCACGCAGGGCTTCAGCCTTGCGCCCATTTATGTTCACCCACTGGCTGTATTTTCTGGTGTTGGCGGGTAGGGGAGCCCGCGGGATCATGTCTCTTCCCCCTAGGCACGCCAGGACCATGGCGGCCGGTTCCCACTCTGGTTGCTCCTGTTCGTATTCCTCAGGCTCTTCGGAGACTTGCTCTTCTCCTAGGGCGGCAGCAGCTACCTGGCGGGGCCCGGGAGTCTGGTTCTTTGGGCAGTTCGGGTCACTGGCGTAGTGGCCGACTCGCTGGCATCAGTGACAAGTGACATTGGCTCGGAACCCCGGGCGCATCGGGGGGTTACCCCAGCCGGAAGGGGGCGGGGTGTTGGTAGCGGGAGCGGCCGGGACGGCGTCTCTGCCCCGGCCCTGGCCTCCTCCTCCTCCTCGGGGACAGTGATGACCTTGGTTGTTTCTGTTCTGTTTGTTTGGCCCACTCCGGCCCACTCGGGTGCTCTCCCATCGGTCAGCCTCGGCGGCGAGCTGCCGTGGATCAGTCAATTTACTGTCGAGGAGGTGCTGCCTGAGCTCGACAAAGCAGTTGTTGGAGAGGTGTTCCCACACAATGAGGTTGAAGAGCTGCTCGTAGGTCGTTACGTGGCTTCCCTTGATCCATCCCTCGAAGGCTCGGCTGAAATAGTTCACATATTCCACCCAAGTTGTACCCGGGATTCGGGTGCAGTCGCGGAACCTCTGGCGGTACATTTCGGGTGTAAGCCCATATCGAGTGAGGAGGGCGGCCTTCATGTGGTCATAGGACATCATTTGATGGTCCGGGAGCTGTAGCAGGGCATCGCGGCCTTCATTGACGAACCTCCCCCATAGACCGGCTCCCCAGTCACTTCGATCGATCCGGTGGGAGGTCATGGCGATCTCGTAGGCCTTGAACCACTGTTGTATGTCGTCGTTTCGGAAATATTCTCGGACGACATCTTGGGGGATGTGGACCTTTGGTTCGGTAGCTCCTGGGGTGCGCGGTTGCTCGAGCACCCCCAGGTCTTTGTTCTGCTTCCGTAGTTCTATCTCTGCTAGCTTGCGCTCGTGTTCGTATGCCAGTCTTTTTTCTTCAAGCTCTCTTTGTCTTTGCTTTTCTTCCCGCTCTTCTCGGAGCCGTAGATGTTCTAGGTTCATTTTTTGTCCCTCTAGTTTTAGTTCTCCGTCCAACTTGAGCCGTGCCAACTCTAATTCGTGCAGTCTGCTTTTTTCTCGTTCTTGGATCTCTTCCCGGGAGAGACCCGCTCTCCTTTCTTCGGACGGAGCGGTGCTCGTCTCCGGTGCTTCGATGTTTTGGTCCCGGGGTCCGGCGGCATTTGCTTCGGCCCAGGATTCTAGGGCGTGTTTAAAGTCATCTTTTTTACTCAGACCGGTGGTAGCAATGCCCAGTTCCATACAAAATTGTTTTAATGCTCGATGGCTGTACTCCTCCAGTTTTTCCATTTGGAATTTCTCCGTAGATCCGCTCTCTTTGGTCGACATTGTGGTTTAGTCGTGGGGTGAGTTACTTTCTGTACGATTACGCGTTGGTTCGGATCACGCCGCTGGCCACCAATGTTAGACGGGGACCGGGAGGGTCGGCCGAGGACAAGGGGAGAGGCCTCCGGTGAGGGCCGTCTCCAGCGATCGTACAGACAAGTAACTTCCCCCCCACAGATGGACACCACACAAGGATAAGGTTAACGTTCTTTATAGGCAATTTTTGAAGTACGGTGGTACGGTACAATGAGCTCAGGACACGAGGATCCTCTCAATTCTAGTCTCTGACAGGGAAAAGGGGTAGCGGGACAGTCTTTGTTACCAATCTGGTACTGCGATGAGACGATGGTAGCTCACAATCCTCGAGCTCGGCGTTCGAGAAGGACGGGCCGCGGCAGCGCCAGCAGGTCCCGAGGTGGTCGTAGATAGGAACGGGCCGCGGCAGCGCCAGCAGGTCCCGATGAGGACGAAGGTTGCAAGAAGGCCGCGGCAGCGCCAGCAGGTCCAACGAGGATGAAGGTTGCAGAAGGCCGCAGCAGCGCCAGCAGGCAGGACGACAGTTCACAAGGCAGGGCTGCGGCAGCGCCAGCAGTCCGTCAAGGATGAGTTCTTCACGGTGTCTCTCGACTCCAGGATACAACTGCCTTCCTGCTCTGGAGCTGCCCCAGTTATAGGTCTGGCGCCCTTTGATGTCCGGACCCTCGCACTTGGAGGTCGGGAGGTCCGGGATGAGGGAGTCCAGACACCCAGCAGGGGGGTGGAGCCAGTGCCCGGGGAGGCTGAGGGCGATCGGCACCTGGCGGGGGAGAGCCATCTACACTCCTTTCTCCCATTGACCTGCCAAGTGGTCAGTTCACCTCCTGGGTGGATGGTGGTGCCGGGATGTCGGGGTCTGGCCAGGCCCAGGGTTAGGGTCGAGCTGAGGCCACGCGGCCTCGTGGTGCAGTGTCCAAGATGGCGGCCGGGCCGGGCAATGGTGCTGGCAGTGGCCCGGGCCAGTGATACAGAGATGTCCGGGAGCAGGAGTCCCGTAGGGGACGGTTTGCGGGTTGCTTCTGTGGGTAGCACCTGGAGAGCCGGTGTCCGGGCCCTGTCATGCGGGGAGGGAGCGAGCCCTTCATGTGGCCTGTCCAACAGCCCATGTTTCGGTAATGAAAACCATAGAAGGCTTTCTGAGGGAAACAAATTCTCTGAATATAATGTTATTTTTGATGAGAGAGCGGGCATTTAAAAGGATACCCCTTTCGGACTCAGGAGAATCGACCAGATTGGTCTTAAATATTTTGGGTCGGGGTCTTTTTTCTAGAAGGGATGTGACTATCCCTATTGAGAGTCCTGCAACTACAAGTAAGAGGGCAAAGAAGGTCCTCAGGGGAATAGGTATGCGAGCATATGCGACTTGGGGGTTTAAGAGCGAGTAGCGTTTTAAGGGCATACTTCAGAAGAGGGGGATTGGAGGTGACTTGGGCAGCCATCCAGCTGTCCAGCCCGTCCTCAGCGCGGACGGGCGCAGACGGGCTGGACTCTGGCGTGACTCCGGCGGGCATCCGGCGCGTCCGCAAAATGCGTCCGCTACGCGGAGAAGCCCTTCCCCTTATGTAGGCAGCTAGAGCGCGACAGGGCGGGCCTACCTCCAATATGGCCGCTGTTACACCCTCGCCTCCCCGGGACCAACTCTCAGCGTCAACACTCAGCTGAGAGTGGCCCAGGCGGTAGAGGGAGGAAGGAGGGGTCAGAATGTGAATTCTATCGCTTTTTAAAATCAAGCGCGCGTAATACACAAGTCAAATTACACAGTTTTAAAATGCTTTTTCCTACGAGCGTAGCTCTGCTAGCAATGCAGATTAAAAGGAAGGGCGAGAGAACCTCCAGCTTCCGCCTCAAAGCGTGAAAAGGAAATTCAGCGCGCGAGCTGCAAGCCCCCTTATATAGGCAGCTAGAGCGCGACAGGGCGGGCCTACCTCCAATATGGCCGCTGTTACACCCTCGCCTCCCCGGGACCAACTCTCAGCGTCAACACTCAGCTGAGAGTGGCCCAGGCAGTAGAGGGAGGAAGGAGGACCCAGAATGTGAATTCTATCGCTTTTTAAAATCAAGCGCGAGTAATACACAAGTCAAATTACACAGTTTTAAAATGCTTTTTCCTACAAGCGTAGCTCTGCTAGCAATGCAGATTAAAAGGAAGGGCGAGAGAACCTCTGGCTTCCGCCTCAGAGGGTGAAAAGGAAATTCAGCGCGCGAGCTGCAAGCCCCCTTATGTAGGCAGCTAGAGCGCGACAGGGCGGGCCTACCTCCAATATGGCCGCTGTTACACCCTCGCCTCCCCGGGACCAACTCTCAGTGTCAACACTCAGCTGAGAGTGGCCCAGGCGGTAGAGGGAGGAAGGAGGGGTCAGAATGTGAATTCTATCGCTTTTTAAAATCAAGCGCGAGTAATACACAAGTCAAATTACACAGTTTTAAAATGCTTTTTCCTACGAGCGTAGCTCTGCTAGCAATGCAGATTAAAAGGAAGGGCGAGAGAACCTTCGGCTTCCACCTCAGAGGGTGAAAAAGAAAATGCTAGATCAGATCTGGTCCACTAACCTCGACATCCCCTCTCCTTTGGTCTATTCTTGCCCCTGGTCTGATCACTTTTTTATTTCCTTCCCCTTGCATTTATTCTTGCCTACCCGTCCTCCGATCCCCCATAACCTTCAGGTTCGAAATTGGAAACAGGCTGACATCCCCCATTTCCACTCTATTCTTGCCTCATCATCTCTCCCTGACTATTCTGATTTGGATTCCCAAGCCACCTTTCTTGATCAATGGCTGTCCTCTGCCTGTGATGTCATTGCCCCCATCAAAACTGTTAAGTCCAAACGCCCCCACGACGCTCAGCGCTGGTTTACCTCCACTCTTAAGGCGGACAAACTCCGCCTTAGACAGGCTGAGCGCCGTTGGCGGCGGAATTATGACCCTTTACTCCAAGTCACGTATTCTGATTTATTAAAGGCTTACAAACGGTCGATCATTTCGGCCAAATTATCTTATTTTTCTCAGAAGGTCTTGACCTCGGCATCCAAGACCAAAGAAATTTTTTCTATTGTAGCCGAGCTCTCCCTTCCTGATCGGGTCACCCCTCAGCCCCTTCCCACACAAGCCCTGTGTAACTCTCTTAACTCTTTTTTTTCCGACAAAATCTCTGCGATTAAAAATAACATCCCCCTCACTACTCTGCCTCATGATTCTGTTCTCCCCCCCCCGAATCCCCACTCGTTCTCTAAATTTCCCCCCCTCTCCCTGGATACTTTTCTCTCATTGCTTCAGACTGTGAGCTCCGGCTCGCCTAACGATTGCTGCCCTACGTCCATCTTAAGAGCTGCCTTCGCAGCTTGCCCCGGCCCCCCTCTTGATCTCTTAAACCAATCTCTTCTGTCAGGCTCTGTCCCTAATGCTTTTAAAAGCACTGTGGTGGTTCCCATTTTAAAAAAACCAGGCCTTGACCCCTCCACGTTAGCTAACTACCGCCCCATCTCCCTCCTCCCTTACTTAGGAAAGGTCTTAGAGACCTATGTCACCCGCTGCCTCAGTGCCTTTATCGAGGAAACTCATTTCCTTGACGACCGACAGGCTGGGGTTAGACCCGCCCATTCCACTGAGGCAGTTGTGGTGGCAGTCATGGATACACTGAAACAGGGAGCTGACAGGAATCTGTCCCAGGCCCTTGTACTCTTAGACCTCTCAGCCGCTTTCGACACGGTCGACCATGGTATCTTGGTCGACTGTGTCAGAAATGCTGGCATTTCTGGCTTGGCCCTGTCATGGGTGGTATCTTTTCTTCATTTTCGTTTTCAATCTGTTCGGCTTTCTTCTTTCTCTGCCCCTCTATCCTCTCTTTCCTGTGGTGTCCCCCAGGGTTCTGCTTTGTCCCCGCTTCTGTTCAATTTTTATATGCAGCCCCTTCTTGTCTCCCTTCGTCAGTTTTCACTTATTGCTTTTAACTATGCAGATGATCTGCAGCTTATTTTTCCTCTCAATTCTTCTCCCTCCTCCTGTTCTAATTTTCAAAACGCCATGCTCTTCATCTATGAGTGGATGAACCTTAGTCAACTTAAGCTCAACCCTAGTAAAACAGAGCTGGTGGTGACCGGTGGTTCTCTTACTCCCTGGTCTCCCAACTTCTGGCCTGTAGCTTTGGGTTCCCCTCCCTGTCCAGTGAACACAGTGAAGAGCCTGGGGGTCACTATTTCTAGTGACCTCTCAATGCGGCCTCACATCAACACCATCACTTCGGCTTGTTTTTTCCACCTCCGCCGAATCGGGAAGATTCGCAGGTTTCTATATCAAGAGGCCCTTATTCTTGTTATCCTTGCCCTCATCACCTCACGTCTAGATTATGCCAACTGTCTATACGTGGGGGTCCCTGCCTGCCATCTTTCCCGACTCCAACTGGTCCAGAATCAGGCAGCCAGACTAATTTTTCGGCAGCCTAAGCATCAGCATGTCACCCCTTTGCTGAAAACTTTACACTGGCTCCCAGTTGCATAGCGGTGTGTTTTTAAAATGGCCTGCACCATTTTCAAATCCCTGTTTTAATGCGCTCCTGCCTTTATCTCTTCCTGTTTACTTGCCTATGTCCCTTCCCGTCACCTCAGATCCTCGGCGCATAACCTTCTGATCACCCCTAGGTTTAACCGCAAGAAACATGGAGGAGCTTGCTTCTCCTTCCTTGCTCCGGCTACCTGGAATTCCCTCCCTCTTGCCATTCGTCTGTCTACTGATTATCGTTGCTTTCGAAATTCTCTAAAAACTTACCTGTTCCGTCTGGCGCATGGCTAGCGGCCCTGCCCCTGAATGTTCTCCTTCTATCCGGTCTCGAGCGCCAAGAAACCAATTGGTGTATGTGCGCGGTACCAAATCCTTTTTAATAATAATAATAATAATAATTATTGCCGTTTCCAGCAGGAGCTCTAGCATTAGATTCGGAAAAGGCTTTTGATAAAATTCCTTAGGATTACCTTTTTTGCACCTTGTCTGCTTTCCATTTTGGTATATTGTTTGTTCGTATGATTTCAGCTCTCTACTCTAGTCCGTCTGCCAAACTTTTTATTAATGGTCGACTCTCCCAACTATTTTTCCTCTTTAGAAAAACTAGGAAATGTTGGGCGTTATCTCCCTAAAGTTTTCTTCTTGCAATTGAACCCCTATTAACTGCTATTTTAAATTGTATAGAAAAAAATGGTCCTTCTTGTGTTTCTCATGGTGGGGAATATTGGATGCAATTAAAATGATTGTAGCTTCTTAACTTTTTTATCTTTTTTCAATGCTACCTATTCAACTCCCTCTTAAATGTTAGAAGACCTTTAACACATGTTTCTCTAAATTAATTTAGAAGAACAAATCTCCTGGGTTAATTTATAAAAAAAAAAAATTGTCTAAAAAATGGTGGGTTTGGGTTACCAGATTTACTTGTGTATAATAAAGCTTTTATGTTAAAACAATGTTTTTTATGGTTACAACATTTATAAACCTAATAAATAATCTTAACGGCTTTGTTACAAAAAAAGATTTCATTTGCAACCGTCAGATATTGTTAAATATGAATTGCTCTGTAACTCTATTCTTTATTCATTCCATAATGACTTTCCTTCAATAGTTTCTTCTGATTTAGAAGTCTATTTTCAAACAATTGCATCTTCAACCCACATGGTGTCCTTGTTATATAAAAAATTAAAGAATTCTGATTGGGGTAATGTCAATTTTCTTCCTGCCTTTTGGAATGAAGAATTAGATTTGTCTTTATCTATGGGTATATGGAGGAAGATTTGGTTGAATTTTGTCTCGGGATGGAAGCATGTAACTTTATAATTCCTTTATATTTTTTAATTGTCTATGGACCCTCTTAAAATTATATAATAGAACACTTTTAAATTCTTCCACTGTTTGTTTATTCCCTCCTTGGTCGTCACCTTCCCAGTCGGTCTTTAGAAAGACTTCCTTTCGTCTCTCCTGTCGCCTCTTCCCGCAGCCTCTATCTATTTAAGTCTCTCCTTCTCTCCTCTCTCAATGTATTGAGACTGAACTATTTTGTCTGATGCCCGATGGAGCTACCTGGTTTAGCTATAGGGGAGATGGGCCGTGGATTCCCTCCTTGGTCGTCACCTACCCAGTCGGCCTTTAGACAGACTTCCTTTCGTCTCTCCTGTCGTCTCTTCCCTCATCCTCTGTCTATTTAAGTCTCTCCGTCTCTCCTCTCTCAATGTATTGAGACTGAACTATTTTGTCTGATGCCCGATGGAGCTACCTGGTTTAGCGATAGGGGAGATGGGCAGTGGATTCCCTCCCTGGTCGTCACCTACCCAGTCGGTCTTTAGACAGACTTCATTTCGACTATCCCTTTCATCTCTTCCCTTATCCTCCCTTTCTCACCTCCCCTGTCCCCTCTACTACTTTTCTCTCTCCTTTCTTCCTCTCATAATGTATTCCCTATTTTTTGATGTATTGTGTAATTGTTGATCTCTTTCTGTTACATTGTTAATTCTCATGTAAAGCGCTCTGATACCTTCGGGTCTAGCCAGCGCTATATAAAACTCTTTCAATAAATAAATAAATAAATAAAGGTTTGTTAAGACATATTTTATATGAGTGTCATAGTGTTAAGAAGTTCTGAGATGAAGTTTGGTAGATAATTACTCATATATTGCATGTTATAGATACTTTATCATATACAATAGGTATTTATAAACCCTTTTCTCTCTGCACTCAAATGTCTCTGCTGAACAATGAACTTTTTGATTTCCTCATTTCTACAGCTTTAAAGTAAACTACTACTAATTGGAAAGATACCTTATTAATATCAGTTCATAGGTGATGGGATTGGATAATTTTTACTAGAAGTGGTGCTAATTTGACATTATCTGGTATCTTTCATAATACTCTGAATTATTAAAATGTTCAATCAATCAGGGAGGAAATTATAAGTGCGCTACTCACCCATGAGTACTGTGAAAATCTATTGATGATTATTTGAATTTGAATTGTTAGTAAGTGTTGTTATAGTATAACTTTCTAAGGTTTGGCTTAACACTTAACTTAGTAGCTATATTAAGCTGCAGATATAGAATTATAATGTTGTCCTTTTCATTTATTTTACAGTGATATGATTTTTGTGTTATAGGTACTTTTTAAAAATATTCCTGATGTTTATTTATAAATTATAATGTTTATCTACTTACATATTGTTTTATTGGATTAACATTTGTACTTTTTCGCAATTCTTTTGGGTATGTTTTCTGTTAGCAAAAACTGAATAAAAAATATTTTGAACACATAAGTGATCCTCTATAAAGCTAAAGTAGTAAATTTCACAATAAAATGTTGACCTCCAGAGCCTAGTCCAAGGCTGATCTCTCCTTGAGTGCACCTCACATTATAAATATCTTGGAGGGATTTGATTCTGGAGGGTCCTCCATCCCACAGAGGGAGAGCATGGAGCTAAAGTCTGCCTCTTTAACAACAGGATTTCGGCAGCTCGCAAATCCTTGCATGAATCTATCCTTGGTCCTCTGCAGAAGGTGACAGTAGCCAAACTTCTGTACACCTTAGCCATATGGATTCAAAATTGTGGGAGGAAAAAATGGGGTTTTTTTTAGATCTACTAACAGTTAAGACCTGCCGCTCAGTTGTTAAATTGCCTAACCACATCTCACTCGCCCAGGTGTGCCTTGAATGTGGCCTCAAAAAGCCTTCTTGAAAATCTGTCACTCCTTCCACCATGCTGATAACAACACTGAGACATCTCGGGTGATACATGCAGGAAATACATTCAGGCAACTCAAAAGAGGTGCTCTTAATGCTATAATATAATCTCGCCTTGAAAAAATCATATGGAACTTGAAAAGCGTGTCTAAATAATTCAAGAGCAATATCAATTCTAACACCAATGCACTTTCCTTCCAGGACAACAAAGCACTCTGGCCATGAAGCAGCACACCTGACAAGTTATTAACTCCTACAAAGTTTTAAAACCTCAGTCTTACTACAGCCAAGGATACCCTTTTCATTTGAAGTTGTCATTCATGCAGATGGTTTTTTGTGACCAGTCCTCCTGGGATCAGATGCCTGTGTGGTCCAGGACAAAATATGGGGACAAATGCAGGCCTTGGGGGGAGTACAGAGCTGATTGTTCACCTGTAACTGTTTGCCCGGTGTTACCAGCCTACAGGAAAAAAAACAATAAAGAGGTTCTTTTAACCAAGTCGGAGGTAGACCTTGTAGACAAGCACTCACACAGGCCCTGAAAATACCACTTTGAACATAAGGGTTGTTAAGTTTGCATATTCGTCTCAGATGACGGCAAAGGACCAGTTGGTGAGTGTAAACAATTACAGGTAAAAGAGACACAGGTAATTAAGCAGCTACCCCATTGGAAACACTGTCCCTACTGATATAATATGAAAAATTGTTGTTCTGAAAGAATTGATCTTTTTTAGCATATACATTTTGGTGTAATGGTTTTAATTAACTATGCACTTTACTGATACATCTAAATCTGGGTAGAGAGGGTTCCTTTGCAAGGGATAATTTCACTTGTTTATGATCCATTCAGTGCCAGAAGAGAAGGGGAGAGATAGAGAGGGAAAAAGAGACGGAGCAAGCTAGAGTAAAAGAGAGACATAGAGAGAGGGAGAGGGAAAGAGAGCTAGAGCTAGGGAGAGAAAAAAGAGAGGGAGAGAGATGAAGAGAGACAGAAAAGAAAAATAGAGAGAGAGAATAAAAAGATATATGGAGAGAGAGAATGAAAAGAGGGATGGAGACAGAGGAGGAGAGAAAGTGCTACTCTCTTTTTATGTGGCTCTTGACATGATCAGTGCCACTGTTTCAATTACCGCTGGTGGTCGCCAGGTGGGGAGTGTGCTGGTCCACCATTGTAAGTCCCCTTTGATTACAAAACTCAGTGACTTCTCATGTATAGTGCGTGTAATCAGTGCTGTGAGAAGGCTCTGCAGGATATGTCGCTTACAGGTCTTGGTGGAGTGTGGCATGTGGACAGCATTGTGCAGTGCTTACCAGGTTGCTCTTTGGACAGACCATGGTGTCTGAGCTGCAGTATAGTCAGCAGATGCTGTGACAGTGAAACACAAGAATACACAATACCTAGACAATAGTTGTTACACTCTGTCATCAGTTTTGATGTTCACCCTAATGCCTTCAGGAAAGAGCAGAGGAGGCAGTGATTTCAATGTCCTCGTGGGTCTACAGTATCATCACCCAGTAACTGTGCTTCCCTAAGGCTGGCCAACTCAGCATCTCACTAAGGGGGTTATTACGATGGCGGAAGAACAACCACCACCGGGCCGGCAGTGGCGGTCCTTCTGCTATCACACAGGACTTTCTCACCACCCAATTAGGATGGCGGTGGGTACCGCGGCAGACTCAAAGTCCGTCCGCCACTTCACCGCCAAAGGCAATCGGTCCGATTGCCTGGCGGAAGGTGCAGGATGGCTAAAATGGTGACAGTGCCTAGCAGGCACCGTCCACCAAATTAGGATGTGTGTTCAAAAATGCCTTTCCATGATGGCGGTGCCAACGTAGAAAGGCTGGTGGGGATTGTGTTTGGGGGCCCATTGCTGGCCCCCTCTGTGTGGGGGGGAGGGTGGTTGTGTACTGACCCCCTGCATTTCCCTGCACAGAGTGGCAGGCACTGCAGGGAAATGCACTACGTGGCACTTTCACACTGTGAACGGTGCTGCAGCCAGCAGCACTGTCAGTAATGTTCAGGGCCCAGGATGTTCCCCCCTAATGGGGGGCACATCGTAATTCACTAAGCGAGACCACTGCCTTACCGGCACCTGGTCCCCAGCATGCACTGATGGCCGGCGGGCTGATGTCTGCCCGCCATCCTAATGAGTCCCTGAGGCAGGCTTAGATGAAGGAGCTTCTATTGGGTTTATGAAGCACCACAGATGGTACCTCCTCATGGACAGCAGGGTCTCATGCTTTTGTAACATCATTGAACCTCAACTTCGAGATACAACCCATGCCATCCGCCGGCAACAATATGCAGGTAAGGTGGTCTCTAATGGACCTCATGTTTGAGAAAGTGTTGACGCCATCTTATCAGATAATCTAGGACTCAGCACCTGTGCAGTATCGGAGATGGTGTTAACCTCAAGAACATATGAGTCTATGTCCCCAACAGATGACAGTGTGGCAGCAAATACATCAGCATTGTTTATCTTACCTTATCTTAACCAGAATTTATACAGCGCACATTCACCCGGGGGTTTCATGGCGCTCACCAATAGGTCTAGAAACTGAACCCAGGGAAGAGAAATGGAGTACTAGGCCAGCGTCTGAACAAGCAGCCAAGTTTTAAGCTGCCGCCTGAACTGAAATAGAGTGGTAGAGGAGCGGATCTCCAAAGTGAGGGAGTTCCACAGTTTAGTGGCAAGCGTGGCAAACCTGCGACCTCCCTTCCGTTAGAATTTAAAACCGGGGACATTCAGAAGAATCTGAGAAGCGGACCACAGGTTGCGAGGAGGAGTGTACTTGGGCAAAAGATCCTGGATGAACCTAGGACTGCGTGCTGGAAGAGCTTTAAACGTCATGCAGGCAGTTTTAAAAAGTGTACGCTGTGTAATAGGAAGCCAGTGAAGTTTCTTCAGCAGCGGTCTGGCAGATTGCCAGCGTGGGAGGCGATAGATAAGTCTGGCTGCTTGATTTTGGGCCAACTGGAGGCGTTTACTGAGAGCCACAGGGAGGCCCAGGTAGATGGCATTAGCATAATCTAAGTGTGATAATACCAGTGGCATAACAACCTGGGTCAAAGCGGACTGAGTAAGCATTCAGCTGATCTTTTTTATTTTCCGAAGCTGAAAAAAGCAGGATGACACCACTGCGTTAACCTGAGGCTTTAGTGAGAGCTCATCATCAATAAGTTCCCCTAGACTTTTGACCAATTTGGACGGAGTAGGGGACCGACCAAGTTTGGAGGGCCAATAATGTGGCCCCCAGAGAAGTTTGCTTTTCCCGAAGAGGACCAGCTCCGTCTTTTCAGGATTCAATTTAAGATGGTTACTGTCCATCCAGTGACCTATAAAGAGCATGGCGGACTGAAATTGGCAAACAGATTCTGGGGAGTCATCAATGGTGAAAGTGAGTTGCAGATCATCTGCATAATTAAAAGTAGTGACTTTGAAATGTTTTAATGAGTGCAACAAAGGAAGCATATAAATATTAAACAAAATATGATTGAATAAACCTGCTACAAGGCTTTGAACCCATGAAGGTTTATCTAATAATAAAGTGTGATACAGAAGCCACATTTAATAGTTACTCAAAATGCATGGTACATCAATTCAGGCAATTAGCATGAGGCTGAGTCAAAGGCAGCAAAGAGAAGGACATGAAGGCGCATCTCAGAGTAAACTACTCTACGTCGTAATCAGTGCAAATCATGTTCCACTTACACACTTACAATCTCAAACCATAAAGTCCACTGCAGGAGTACAGACAAGGAGCTTTGAAATGAAGTAAATTCTTCCTTCGGCATTCTTAAATAACAGCATGTCAACGCATGATGCGCATTTTGTCACATGTGATGAAAGAAGAAATGAAAACACACATCATGGCTGCTTTACAATTCAAGTTTAGGCCTGGTTTGCACCTAGATCTGAAAAGCACAGCAAAATATAATTTTTCCAAGTGCAGTGTATTTCTTTTAGCGCAGAAATATAATGTTAGGCACACATTTACTTAAATCACAATTATCGCTCTCAACAGTAAAGCTTTGATCACTAGAACAACAAGCTGATAACGTATTCAATAAGGATCACATGTTCGAGTCAGTAAAACTTTGCTGTGTACAATACAAAGCTAATTGTGTGTAAATTACCAACTGTGACAATACACCAGTACAACGTGAAACCTCTTTGCTTTTTATACATTGGGCTCTGGTGGATTTTCTACCACAAAACTGAGTGCAGAATATTGGCAGCAAAAATATCAAGTCAGAACAGCATCTGCAGCTGTAAAGTCAAGGTAAGTCCATTGGTAAGTCAAGGTATCAGTGTTGCACTGCACTGTGTGATGGAGTAAGGGCATGAATGTGGCACACTTAACAATATATGTTGTATTCCTGTCATTTCTCTGCACTGGCACACAATGCTCTGGCTAGCACCAATGCAGGCGCCCTTGCCCCATGGTGCAAGGGTGCCTGTGTGTTGAGCAGGGACTCTCCCTGCACAAAAACATTCCTCTCAGGAATGTTCCTCTTTCTGTGTGTGCCGCCGAGTACAGCACACAATAAAGATGAAGCAACAGGGGATACACTGATATTTCTCCTTGTTTCGCCTCACCTGGGAAAGCGTGGCAGTTCTGATGTATTCCCAGGTCTACAAGTATTGGTAAATCTGTGAATGCTTCAGCATCCATGGGTGGATACTTGGGAACAACCACTCATCCACCCCTGGAACCCCTTTCCCAGGGCAGAGTAATGCAACACTACGATTTGAGTTGTGATTTATCGTGCCACTCAGGCCCACGTAAGGTGGCCTTGCATGGCTTGATGAATCCCACCTATAATTTACATTGCCCTTGCACCTACTTGCGTGGCCCAAGGGTGAATAAAAACCCATATAAATCTCCCCTAATATTTTTACCTCCACACTGATGTGCCTTGATGATATAAATGTTGTCAAGACACTTAGGGGCTGATTAGGATGGTGGAGACACTGCCACTGACAGGCTGTTATTGGCAGTCTCCCCGTCATCCAGTGCAGCTTTTCCACCAACCATATTTTGATGGCGGGCGGGGTGCAGATGTGTGGAAATCCCAACTGCCATGCATCCGACGGGCTCCTTGAGCCCACAGATGCGGTGAAGGCCGCCCAATCCCTAAAATGGTGGCGTTGCACACCAGGCACAGCCGTTTGGATTAGGATGTTACCTCCCTGCCAGCCTTTCCTATGGCGGTTCATCAGCCTGGTAACGAGCCCCCCCAACACCCCAGACCCTTTTCTTTTGGTGTGGGGGCCACCTATGGTGTCCCCAAATAGATCCCGGTACCAAGTGACTGGCACTGCATGGAGCCTGTCACGTAGTACAGGGATGCGTTGCACATGAGTCTGTCCGCCCTCAAAATTAGATCCATAGATGTGAAGTTAAGAATAGTAAATCTAAATACACACTTATATATGCCTAACTTGACGATATAGTGCTATCCAATAATCTGCACTTGATATTGTTGCGGAACGATGATTTGTCGCTCAGTATTGTGAGATACAACTATCCCAGTCCTGTAAGTCTCAGGGGGTCCCTTGTCTCCCCATTAGATATTCCTTGGTGTTGAGCTCAGGCCTAAGGAGGATGATGTAGACTTTGGGGATGAAGATACAGCCCAGTAATCCAGCACTGGATGTCAGGATGGCGAAGATCTCCACGGCCACCATGTACCTGCCCTTGGTGCTCAGGTACGCTGGGATGAAGGAGACCCAGACGCTGCAGAACACCAGCATGCTGAAGGTGATAAACTGGGCCTCGTTGAAAGTAGCCGGCAACTTTCTAGCTATGGAGGCGACAACAAAACTCAGAAGAGCCAAGACTCCCATATAACCAACCGCAGCATAGAAGGCAACAGCAGAACCCTCGTTGCACTGTAAGATCATCTTCCCAGTTTCTGATCTGGTGTCAATGTCTGGGAACGGGGCAGAGCTGAGGAGCCACACAGTACAGATCACCACCTCCCCCAGTGAGCAGAAGAGCACCAAAAAGCTGGACACTCGTGGGTCCACCCACTTTCTGAGCTTGCTGCCCGGCTTAGTGGCGTTGAAGGCGATGATCACTGTGATAGTTTTGGCTAAAACCGAAGAAACAGCAATAGTGAAAATGATCCCAAATGCAGTTTGCCGGAGGAGACAGGAAGTCTTTGAAGGACGTCCAATGAACAGAAGACAGCAGAGGAAGGACAGCAGGAGGGAGACAAGGAGGATGTAGCTGAGATCTCTGTTATTGGCTTTAACGAGAGGTGTGATCCGGTATTTAATAAAGATTCCCAGCACTCCAGCAGTGAGGAGGGAGAAGAAACTTGTAATAGAGGTTAAGGCAACTCCCAGCTGATCCTCATAGGCCAGGAACTCTATCACCCGTGGAATACAAGCATCTCTCTTCTGATTGGACCACTGATCTTCAGGGCATGCTAAGCAGTTTGCCATATCTGCAGGAAAAGAAAATTGTTCAGTATTACAGAAGATGCTTTCAAGTAGGGAGAGATGAGTGGAATGTGACACATTATAGTTATTCAGACCTGTCCTGCGGCTAGATGTGTACCTGTGTGAGGGTGTACTGTCTGTGGAACATGCGCACTGGGCCTTAGAAAGCCATTACTAAAAATGGATATTGATCCGGCATCTCCATTGAGGTGTCCAGAAGGACAGACATAGTCACAACTGCCAGCTTGCAGGAGTTACCATACTGCGCTTGAGTGCCATCCCAAAACTAGGAGTAGTATCAACATATTATTGACGTGATTGGCTGAAAGGGGGTGGATACACTCATCCTGTCTACATACAAGTATGTATTAGTCGTCAATGGGTCATGCACATGGGCAACAGGAAGATGCTCCTTTTCTCAGAGACATGTCCTCAGCCAATAAAAGAATATCCTTAGAGAAGGGATCATCTAGCAGCACCTGTAACGTAAGGGTCTGGCCCCTGCTTGGAAAAAGTCTCCTTATTGTATTTACCCTGGTGCTGCTGGGTTGGAAATGCAGCCCCTTATGCTACATTATGTGAATTTTTCAATGTTTTAATCTAATCTCCAGATCTTAAATAAGCCTCATTAACTTCAAGACCCCTCCTCTGCAGTATCCTAAAATGTCTCCTCTCTCTGTTCTTGCGTCCCAATACCTCCATGTACAGCTCTTTGTTCTCTAATTAAGGTTTCCACTGTCAAATTTTGAACTATAAATAGACTAATATCAAACTGTAAACAACAAAACAGTATTTAATACTTTAGTCGCAGCCGTTTTTTTGCGGCAGTGCAGCAGTTGCGCGGAGTGGGTGGGGCCGCATCGGTCGTTGGACATTCGCAGCACCAGCAAGGTAGTGCTCCCGACGGTGAATCACCCACAGCAACACCCATTTCACACCCCTTTCATGCAGATACCTACATAAAAGGGTACCATATTTACAAAGTGGCGTTAAGCCACAAAAAGTGACTTAACGCCACTTTATAGATCTGATGCAGGGCAATGCACCACTGGAACATTGGTAAAAGTGACGTTCCAGTAGCGCAATCCCCTTGTAAATATTCCCCATGGTTGATTGATCAAATCAAATTTGAATCAATCCTATTATGTATTTCCCAGAATAAAGAGTGTTGCTTTTTTGAAGAAACACATCTTATTCTAGTCGATTTAGAACCAATTCCTTGGATAATGTTTGAATGCCATAGTGCAGAAGATTGTGGATTGACACATGTTGTGTGCTAGAGCCTGTCCCTTAGACACACAGGTGGGATACTCTGTTCTAACTGGTGCACATGAAAGCTTTTCTTCAGAAGGGGTTGTTTAAGGCATTTTCGGGATGTCTTCTGCGAATTATTGTATGGTTTACTTAAGTAGCATGGACAAAGTCACAACTGACGTTTAAGTTTAGATCTAAAGTCTATCTTTAGACCTGACGTCAACGTTTAGACCTCAACTCTATGCTTAGACCTGAAGTCCTACTCTACATCTGAATTCTAACTTAAGACCTTAAGTCTGAGGCACAAATTTAAAATATTTTTGCATAGGGCAGCGCCACAAGCCTTCTGTCTGTGCTGCTCTACAGCAAAAGATAAGGGGAGGAGTGCACCGTATCTACAAGATATAGCACATTCCTGTCCTTTCTGTCAGCGCTGACACACAAACTGCAGCCGAGCGCCAATGCATGCGCCCTTTCACAATGGTGTAAGGGAGTCTGTGTTGTTGGCATGATTATTTTTGAGCAGGAAGGGACATCAACGGGGACATTGTTCCCGTTATATGTATGCTTCGGAATGCAGCACACATGGAAAGAGGGAAAAATGAGTAATAAACACATTTATCCTTGTTACGTCTGCTTTGGGAAGGCATCAGCTTTGACACTGACCCAGATTTACGCTATGTTGTAAATCTGAGGCAGTGTCAAAGCCCATGGGTGTTGCGTGGGAACACCCACAATAACACCAATGGAACGTCCCTTTCAGGCAGAGTAAGGCATTGCCTTAATGCATATTTACAAAGCCATGAAAAGCCACACAGGGTGGCTTTGCTTGGCCTTGTAGCTATAGGCCCGCACACTGTGCCTCTGTAGTATCACAAAACTGACACTCAGTAAAAGTGCCACAGGGGCATTGTAAATATGTCCCTGAGTTTAGATATAAAGTCCATCTTTAGACCTGAAGTTTAATGCAGCCGGACCACATATGCGAAGAGGTCTTTGATTGCCATTTAAGATGTTCCGTAAATGAACTTCCAGTTACATGTCTGCAACTTAGGAGCTCTCATCTTTGATCTGTAAACTGAATACCTGTGCCCTGAGTGTGCACGGTAAAGCGCTGTGCTGCAGAAAGTGAGATCTGTCCCTGAGTGTGCACAGTACCATGCTGTGCTGCAGACACTAACATCTGTGCAATCAGTGTACAATGTACTGTACTGTTCTTTGCCTGAGTGTCTACAGTAGTGTAGAGTACTGTCGAAACTGAGATCTGTGGCCTGAGTGAGTAAGATAATTTACTCTACTGAAAAAAATGATGTATGAGCCTTGGGTGTGCAAGGTACAGTACCGTAATGCAGAAAATTAGGTCCTTGCCCTGAGTGTGTGTGGTAGAAAAGGGGTACCATCCTGAATATCCTGGGGCAAAGAATTTGTACAGGTCATACTCGCCCTCCTTCTGCCTTCTTCAAGCATGATGCTCCCATTTACATTCAGAGAAGGGCACACCAGGGGTCTAATTCACAAACTGCACTTTGTAGTACATATTGCAGGTTCTACATATTGCAGGTCAAAAGCCTTCGGTTCGAAATCTCCACCACCAGCTGTTGTATATTTTACATGCATGTCTTTCCTACTAAGGGCTCAATTACGATGCAGGCTGAAACAGCTCAGACCGTCGGTTGGAGCCCTTCAGACCTCATCCTAATCGACTGGTTGGATTCCTTTCCAACTGACCGATGTTCATAGGGTGAGTCGGAAGGGAATCTGAATAGGATTTCCAAATGGCCTCCGATGGGCTCAGAGAGCCTGTTTGCCATTCGGAAGCCTTCAGTAATTCCTCGGCCGGCTCTTTCCGACTGAGGGATTACAATGGCCGATTCCCACAGCCTTTCTTTGCCGGCCTTTTTGACACAGAAAGGCTTCGGAAATCTGACTTTGGGGGCCACCAGCAGGGCTCCCATGGGTGCAAGGCCGCCAAATGGCAGCCTAGGGGGCACTTATCATGCCCTCCTTTTGATCCCTGAACCCGGTGACAGGCACTTTAAGGTGCCTGCCTCGGGGAGCAGGGATGAACTGCACCTCTGCTCTTTGCAATAGAAGCATGCATTCCATTCAGAATGCATGCTCCCATTGTAAAGAATAGGATTGTGACAGACCCTACTTGCGGGGCTGGAACCAAAGACAGGAGGTCATTCGGTTCCAGTCTCAACTGATGTTGGATGGACTCCGCCCGTCCAACATCGGAATTGGGCCCTTTGTAATTAATGTAAAAGGGAATCCTGGAGCTGTGCAAAAATAGGGAATAGCTGCAGGTAAATGGGAGTAGTCACCCAGGCCCTCGTCACCAGCCGACTAGACTTTGGGAATGCCCTATATGCCGGAACCACAGTCAAACTTCAGAAAAGACTCCAACGCATACAGAAGGCATTCGCACGACTCATCCTCGACATCCCCTGCCACAGCCACATATCAGCCCACCTGAGAGACCTGCACTGGCTCCCCGTCAACAAAAGGATCATGTTCAGGCTCCTCACCCACACACACAAAGCGTTCCACGACATAGGCCCTGTATACATCAGCAACCGCATCACATTCTACACTCCAACACGCAAAATCCAGTCCGCCAGCCTCGCCCTCGCCACCGTCCCATGGATCCGCAGTACCACCGCCAGAGGAAGATCATTCTCCTACCTGGTGGCCAAAACGTGGAACTCCCTCCCCGCCCACCCACCTACGACTGACCCAAGAGCACCACACATTCAGGAAACACCTCAAGACCTGGCCCTTCGAGCAGTAGCGGCACCCCCCCTCCCCAGCGCCTTGAGACCCAGACGGGTGAGTAGCGCGCTCTACAAGTGTATTGATTGATTGATTGAGTAGTTTAGGGAGGAGCAGGGAGGGGATTAGGATGAGGTAAGGAGAAGTTTATTAATGAACATGCTAATACCAGCCACCACCCACAAATAAATAGGACCATTGTTATTCACAAGTTACATGCCTAATGTTACTACTGCCCTAAAGGTGACAAAATAGTAGCAAATGGGGTCATGGCTAAGATGGCAGTCAGGAAGGAGGCATTTTAAGGAGCTTTGTTCATGGCCTGGCCCATCATCATAGATATACCAGCCCCCCTCCACAATGTGCCCCCAGAGTGGCTGGCATCTGTAAGCACAGTGGAGGGGGCCGCTGAAACGGGCAAAAGCTTGATCCAACATAGCCAGGAGAGAGGCAAAGACAAAAGGTGGTGACCAATGGACAAAGTGTGGGGCCGGCTGGGTGCCTTTGCCACTTAACCCCTTCGATGCTCATGGCGAGCTGAGCTCGTCATGCAGTACACTGCTCGTGTGCTCATGACGAGCTGAGCTTGTCATGAACAATGGTAGTAAATGAGAGTCAGCACAGAGGGGGAATTGCTGCAGCACTGATGGTGTTAAAGAACCCTGATTGCTCTAGCGGGACAATGGAGGCTGGGGGGCTATGAGATTTGGGGCTCTGACTGATCAAACAGCACAACGACATCCAGGTGGCTTGAGGGCCTGTGGGGCCCCGGATTTGATGCAGACCACAGGAGGCCATAGAAGGGACCAACTGGAGCACAGTAGACTCTGGGAGGTCAGGGAAGGCCCCTGTATTGCGACCAGCTGAAGAATGACCTCTAAAGAGGTTGACTAGAAACAAGGACCATAAAGAGGCACCTCTGAGCACTGTGAAGGGGCCGGCTCAGGTGGTGTCTACATGGGAGTACTGAAGTACCTGGTGGGACTGCAGAGCTGCCCCCCTGAATTATACTTGTCCCTCTTGGCTGTGAGCAGGAGGTGTGATGCAAAAGAGTGGAGACACGGGGTATAACGAGAGCTGTAGTTGAGAATTATGCAGTGACGTGCTGTGGAACTAAGAGGTAGGTGGAGGGTGCTTGTGCCTAGGTGAGGGGCTGTGGGTTGACGTCCTGCTGGGCGTGCACTGTAAACATTGCAGCTACATGGTTGGCCCCAATGGGGGTAACGTTGGGAGGCCCTGATGGGGGCAGAAGAAGACGGTGTTTGACCAGACATCAGACCTCACACTGCAACCCATCCTGAATGATGGATGACCAAGGGGTGCCCCCGAGACCTAGAGAGGATGTCCCGCCAAAGCCAAGGAATATGTGTCCCATGTCAAACCCTCCTAGACTCCCTTACAGTAGGGATGGATGTAGACCACCAGAGAATGGACTAAAGAATCACGCAGGCACTATCAAGCAAATAAGAACACAGAACTAGCCCCAGAAAACAGGAAGAACGCATTAGACTTGGATCTTGGTCTCCTGAGGACAGACAACAAGAAACTGGTGGAGAGAGTGGATGGAACAGAGCAAATCTTGGGAGATCTGGGGCCTGGTTTAGGGGTAGTGATGCAGAATTCCAGACCCTACTACAAACAGTTGCCCATCTTTAGGAAAATGTCGAAGACGCAGAAGGCCGGTCGAGACAGAACAATGTGAGAATAGTGGGAGTCACAGAGTTAAAGGAGGAGCCATGCATGTTTCTGGAGGACTGGCTCCCCAGGGAGGTTCTCAAAGGCAAAGCAGCCAAAATACTGATGATTAACCAAGCCAAACTATCTCAACCAATAGTGGCATTGCCGCACAACTTCCGCGACAGGGACCATATCCTGCATTTGGCACGGACACACAGACCCTGGCAAATGGATGATGCCAAAGTGAATATTTATCCCAACTATGCCAATGCCATCCGCAAACAAAGAAATAATTCTGTGTGGTAAAGCAACACCTCCACAAAACCTTAAATACACTTTTTCCACGCGACTGCAGACGCCTGGGAGTGGGGTTGCTACCCCCTCCTGGATCAAGGCAAACAATCTACTAATCAAAAGTGCAGGAGGCAAAAACCGAGGCAGAGAAGACCTTGGGGGTCAGCGTTAGCTCCAATAAGATCCCAGGCAGAGGCGGAATGAGTCAAGGTGATTGCGGACATCCAGAGCTTCAGATTTTGGGGGTCAAGCAACAAAAAGGCGGCCTTGATGAATGACTCAGAAGGGAATTAAAGCGACTATGGGGACAAAGGAATGCTCAGGAGAAACTGACAGTCCAGTAGTCCACTCCAATTACGGCGGGCACAATAATTTGAAGTTACCGATGGCTCGTACAGGCCGATGAGAGACTGTTGAGTGGCCTACGACTTATTCCAGATGCTGGGCTGGCTAGATAAGAAGAGTGAATACAGCAAGGGTGACAAGAAGGGTGACTACAGCCTACCCAGCACCACTATAGTTCTGGAGTAAGATTCCTGAGTGAAAACTTGTTATTCATAAATGCAATGTTGGTATTGTTGTTGGTGGGCTACAGATACCCCGGGCATTGGGGGCACAGGACATTTTGAAACCACAATGTGAGGCGCTTGGGTGGGGGTCATTCAGGGGATGGTTAATGGTACACTGAGATACCTACAAAATTGAAAAATATGGGCCCAAGGGAGACACTCTCGACAATGGTCACATATCGCCTAACAGACAAGAGTCTTCTGCTTAAGGTGTTATCCTGTAACATAAGTTGGCTAGGATGCAAATGGAAGTGGGTATAACGTGGAAATACTTGACACAACTAAATCCAAATATTCTCCTCCAAGAGATGCATCCTACAGGAAATGCTAGTAGAATACTTCACCATGGCAGGACACTCCACTAGTGCATGACAGATACTCACCAAGATCAAGAGGGGTAGACATTCTGGTTCACTGATCGCTACCCCTCAGGGTATCAAACACATGGACAGATAAGTTGGGATGCCAAGCAGCAGTGAGTGGTCAGTGGACTGGGCTCTCCCTCATACTGGCCACTTGGTTTTTCCTGCGGGTTTACAAACAATTGGGCTAGACAAAATGTGAATGTGACTAGCGGAAGTGGTGGGCCCGGTCCTGCTGATTGAGATGTCCTAAATTTAATACATCATGGATAAAGAGATAAAATGACAAAATCAGGCGATCTACCAAGACCAAGACACAACCCACTCCTAGAGATTTTCCTAAAGACCATGGGATTTGTACACCTGTGCTGAGAGGAACATCAGGAAACCCACCAAGACACCTGTAACTCCAATTAGACTCCTTCTACTATTCCTCTGCCATTAAACACCAAGTAGGATTATTTGGGCACTCAGAGATACACTCACAGGGCATATCTAACCACTCACCACTGACAGTACTTCAGCAGAAAAGCATTTAAGAGATCAAGGGAGGAGTGGAAATTGGACCCCTAGGACCTAGCAGCCTGGTAGAATGAGAAACTCATGATGGAGAATAGCCCCTAATACTTCCAGAAGAACTGGTGAACAGCTGCCTCGTAGGTCATCCTGTGAGAGACATACAAGACAGTTTCAAGAGAAATCCTGTTTGCACACATTATGGGCAAACACAAAGAGAGAGATAAAGAGGTGGCAGCTCAAGAGGCACAGATGGCTCAGGGGGAGGGTCATGAAGAGTCAGCTAGAGACAGGGAATAATGAATTGAGGCACCCGCTCTATCAAGAGGTGGTGAAAAGATACAGGGCAAAGAAAGGCAAACTGTATGCGAAGGAAAGCAGACATTTGAGGGGATTCTGGGTCCAGGGCAGAGATCCTGGGTTTACATAGCATGAGCCTTTGTGACACATTTGGAGATACTTTATTACCAGGCTAGAGGGAGTTGACCAAAGGGCCCTTTCTGACTTTGTGGGAGAGGAGCTGGCGCCTACGTTAAGGGGAGATTTGAGTGATTCCATGGAGGCAGACATCTCTGGTGAAGAGTTAGCTGAGGCAATCAGCCAAATGAAAATCAGAATCACTCTGGGGCCAAACAGATTTCCCCCAGCATTGTTCAGGTGTGCAAAAACGCATCTAAGAGGCCGACTCCAATTGATGTACAACAGAGCCCACGGAGTGGACTTTGCATAGGGACATCCATAGAGCAGCACTCATACACAAACAGTGAGGGTTTATGCCTTTTAGGGGCACCAGACACAGTCTCCACAGATTGGTGGGGTGCCTGGTGCATTGCAATCATATTGCTGAGCTGAAGCTCTTCCTTTCTTTAGACGCCAGGAAGGTGTTTGACTCTGTCTAATGATAATCCTCCAAAAATGGGACCCAATGGAAGGGCTTGACATGGGTGAGGATATTATACAAAGATCCATTGGCCAGGGTGAAACTAAATGATGGCTTTTCCATAGAATTGGGCAGGGGCACCAGACATGTCTACTCTCCCTCCTGCTGTTTGAGATGGCGATCAAACCCCTGTCATGTTGGTTGCGAACAAATTTGCTAATACACGGGTTAGGGAGTGACACTGATTGGGAGGAGTTCATATCCCTATTTTTGGATAATATCCTGCTTTATATCTCTGACCCAGATCGATCGGTTCGG
Organism: Lissotriton vulgaris; assembly: GCF_964263255.1. Lineage (NCBI taxonomy): Eukaryota > Metazoa > Chordata > Amphibia > Caudata > Salamandridae > Lissotriton > Lissotriton vulgaris. The sequence goes on along the minus strand of NW_028249872.1, from coordinate 943,220 downwards.
AGGGTTTTTGAAATCCGTGAGGTTTTTGACTTGTTTTCATGGCTCTTCATTAACTGTAATACATCAATTGCATTTATATTGTTTTGGAAGCTGATGGAAGCAGACTGGTGGAAATCCCTTGCTGGGAAGCCCTGGGGGTCAAGCACCTCGGCATATTCATAGCATGAGCTTGCATTTAATTCCTATCAGAAAACGCAGAGAAAAAAATATAAAACAGCAGCTGACCATAGGAGCAAGCTGCCTCCCTGCCCATGGGTAAAGGAGCACTTTACACAACTATATATACCTTCCGGAGTTCCTGAAGGTCCTATAGAACACTCTGTTTCCTGTGCCCAAGGGCTTTTTTTAGATCAGCAAATGTAGTCACAAGAGGTTGGTTTCCAAGAATAGGATGTATGACATAGGCATGCATGGCTAAACCACACGTGCCTCTACTATGAGACCCCAACAACGAATGCATCTAACCAACACATTTATTCACCCTGCATGCCTTTACCATGCATGCCTTTACCACACATGCCTTTACCACACGTTTTTGTGGTAAAGTCAAGACCGGTAAAGGGATGTGTGGTAAATAGCACACTCTTACCCCCATTCCCTGAGCCCTAACCACTACCCTGACCCCTCTGAGCCCTAAACACTGCCCAACCCCCGTAAGCCCTAAGCACTACCCAAACCCCCTGAGCCCTTAACACTATCCTGCCTGAGCCCTAAACACTACCCTGACCCCAGGTCCTAAACACTACCCTGACACCCCCCTGAGCTCTAAAACCTACGCAAACCCCCAAGCCCTAAACACTACCTTATCCTAAGACCTAAACACTGCCCTGACTCCCCATGAGTGCTAAAACGACCCTAAACCCCCTGAAACTAAAGACTACACTGCCCCAATGAGCTTAAGACACTATCCAGAACCCCCAGCCCAAAAAACTATCCACACCGCCTGAGCCCTAAAACTATCCTCATCCCTTAAAAAACTACTCCAGCCCCCAAAACCCAGACCCAGCTCCACTTACCTCAACGCGCCCTCTCCCGATCCTTCCAGCTCCTGGGCCTGTCCATCCCAGCATCTAGAGATGCTAGAACAGGGGTATAGGGTAAGACACTTGACTGCACTCTATTCTTTATGTCTTGGTCTAGTTTTATTTATGGGTGCCAGAAACCAGAGGCCACATAACCCTAGACCTCCAAAGTCAATGCCAAAGGCACTATATACAATTCAACACAATGGTACAGCACACCACACTGTATGTAATAACAATAATAAGAATATCAATAAGCCATGGAATTTCTCTTTTCTTGTTTTTATTCCAAATCTTCATACATAAGTAGCCAACGCGTTTCGTCCGAAGGACTTCTTCAGGGCGAATGATTATCAGAATTGCGTCAGGGATTATGTTTTCCAAAGCTTTAACAGTAAGAACCAGTCTTAGTCTGGCTACTTATGTATGAAGATTTGGAATAAAAACAAGAAAAGATAAATTCCATGGCTTATTGATATTCTTATTATTGTTATTACATACTGTGTGGTGTGCTGTACCATTGTGTTGAATCCCAGCATCTATACCTTGCACTGCTATAACCACATATATGCGCTGTTAAGGCATGTGCGTGGTTAAGGCATGGATGGTTGAGCTTGCGGGGAAACTGAATGCGTGGCTCAGCCTGCATTGTTAAGGCTGAATCCCCCAAGCATAGCATAGGCATCCCTTATGAGGAATGTGTTAGATGGGGGCATAGCTCTCCTGTGGAGGGATTCTTCTCAGGTACGGAACTATGCTTGGGGCTATAGAACATCGGTATGTAGGGAATGAGTAACCATACCACCTCAGTGTCTATAAGTTTGAGTCTGACTAGATATAGTGCCTCACTTGCCCTCCTAAGCTTACCAGAGGAACAAGCAAATTGGCATCCCAGAACTCAGCACTCTCGACCCTCTCAGGGATCACAGTAACAGGACACATATTTTCACTCTCTCACTCACACTTGTCCGCAATAAGATAAACAAGAGACACAAAGGAAATTTTGAATATTTATTTAAACTATTGTGCTCTGAAGTGCAGTACTCGGGCCACAATTATAAAACAAATGCAAAGTAAAAATACTGTTAGGATGGACAATAAACTTTATACCATGAAAAGCCCTGTCATGTTATATAACTGAGTAACCTAAACCCCTACCCTTCTACAGAAGATAAATGATTATAAATCAAAGATCTCTTGTACCAGACCCCGTACCTTAGCATACACAGATTCACGTTCTGGTTCACTGACAGAATATCGATGAAAATAGAATTGAAGAAAAAAGGTAAGTACGAAAATATTGAGAACAATATATCATTTACAATAATATAGTTGCATTATATATCGATTTTTAAATATATATTTAATTTAAAATATATTTTACCAAATATAACAAATTAACTTACTGTTAAAAATACATAACAAACTAATATTTAAAATAATAATATAATTAAAGAAAATGTAAATAATATATTATCAAAAAATATATGCATACATATTTAAATACACCATAAATGTAAAATATTTAAGAAGAAAACCAATTTAATAAAAATAAAAAGTAAACAAGACTTTTGTTTTACAATTTAATTATACATAATTTACAAACAAAAAATATTAACATTTTAAAATATTACTATCATAATAAAACAAACACATAATTATATAAATCACAACACGGAGAAACTGTTACCGAAATAGCCGGCGCTGACTCCTTAACGAGCCACGGTGTTCCCCTCTGCTCAGCCAATCACTAAGGGCGGGGCGGAGAATTAGGCGGGGAACTTGTATTTGAATGGTTCTAGCACAGGAGTGGGCACTCTGAAAACTGCGCAGCTACCTTGCGGAAAAAAATTGCTTGTGTTGCACTATGTTTTTATTCTTTTGTTTTAAAAACCGCTGTGTCGCACCTTAATGCACCTTTTAAAATTGTGAATTTGAATTGAATCTCGAAACTGAGAAACTGTTACCGACATAGCCGGCGCTGACTCCTTAACGAGCCACGGTGTTCCCCTCTGCTCAGTCAATCACTAAGGGCGGGGCGGAGAATTAGGCGGGGAACTTGTATTTGAATTTCCAATGCCGCGGGAGTGCAGCGGACCCACGCAGCGGGCACGCCAAAGGCAACCCCGTCTGCGCCCGTCCAAGCCAGCACAGGGCTAGGGGCTAGTCACTCTGCCCGATTCCTCAATTTTACCTCAGAGGAACTTCGAGGGCTTCACCGGGTGTCGTTCCCACTAGACCCTGCCACTAAAATCTACCTGGACAGGAATAGGATCTATCAGCCACGCAATAGCTTTCAAGAAATTTCAACCAGTATGGAGCGGAAAGTTGATGCCATCTCTTCTGAGCAGGTATCGCTTCGCGTACACTATTTAAATACACGCTCCCTAGTTAAACATCAGTTTGAGGTATTCATGCTATTGGTAACTGATCGACCTGATATTTTGATTTGAACTGAAACCTGGTGAACCTCGGATTCTTCACCTGATATCCTGGCTGCACTACCTAATGATTATTATATTCTCCATGCGGACCGTCCATCCGGTAAATCGGGGGGGAGTGGCTGCAATTATCCATCGCAACCTAACATTTACCACAGTCTCTTCTTCGAACCTTGTGGCAGTGGATAATTCGGTCATTACATTGGAATCAGATTCTCCTTCACTGATGTGTGTTGTAATCTATAGGCCTCCTCAGTATATGCCATTATTTCCCCTTACACTGAGTGAGCAATTATCAAATATCACTAAATCAAAAGAGAGAGGGAGGACTAGGTAAGCTAGTCTGAATCCCCGCTTTTATATGTCAAGAAATCAAGGAAGACTAGCTAGGTTTATACAGGTTAGACTCAGTGGAGTACGTATACGTACTCCACTGAGTCTAACCTGTATAAACCTAGCTAGTCTTCCTTGATTTCTTGACAATTATCAAATATACCAACCAACTACACTAATATTATACTAATTGGTGATTTTAACTACTGGTTTAGCGACACACTCGGTGGCCCTCACTCACATGAACTTACAGAGTTACTAACTAACCTTAACCTTATTCAGCATTTGTCCTTGGCGACACATAATAAGGGTCATATACCATGAATCTTAATATCTCTGCCCCTATGATACTTCCATGTTTATGGTCCGACCACTATCCTATAACATTCTCGATTAACAGTACCTCCCAGTATTAAGTCTCCCCCGGTTGAGGGGGGCATGATAAGAAGCTGGGGTACCCTCAATAGAACGGAGTTCATGAACTCCTTAGCTGGCTCAATCCCAATGCCTACTCAGTATCTAAATATCCATGAAGCCCATATCACATCATGGCTCCAAAATGTCAGTGATAAGTTCATTCCATATAAGAAACTTAGATTCAATCGACGGGCTAACGCGCATAAATGGTTCTCCAATGAACTAAGAGAACAGAAGCTAGCACTTCGACAAAGAGAGCAAAAATGGAGACTAAAATACACTCCTGAAGATAAGCTCCTTTATATAGAGGCGCAGAAAAATTATCATGAAGCCATTAATGCGGCAAAGGTAGCTCACTTCTCTACTAGGATTCTGAACTCCAGTAATAAATCAAAGGAGATTTTCTCGATTGTGAATAAGCTATCAAATGCCGAAAGAGTTTTGCTCGAATCTACTCCTACTCAGGAGATTTGTGACAATTTGAATAACTTTTTCTTTGAGAAAATAGCCACAATTAAAGCCAGCATCCCTTGCACTTCTCCCAATGAACCTCTCCTGGCCACACCCACAAACAACTCACTGCTAGAACAGTTCCCTGCGATTAGCCCGAATGCGTTCTCCTTCCTATTGTTGAAAGTAAAATATGGCTAACTGCGGGACTGCTGCCCGCCATATATCTTGAAAGAAATTTTTTCCACCTTCCCGCAGCCTGCTATGTCTCTCCTGAATGCATCACTGTCACAGGGCTGTGTCTCTAAACCATTTAAACATGCAATAGTGGGCCCTTTGGTTAAAAAACCTGCAGCAGATCCATCTAATCCCTCTAACTATTGTCCAATATATGCACTCCCATACCTAGCTAAAATATTTGAGGCACATGTGGCTAAATTCCTATCTAATTTTATGGAACAATCTGGTTATTTGGACCCCCATCAGGCAGGATTTTGTCCTGCCAACTCCACGGACTCAGTCATACTGGCAGTCCTGGATGATATATGTAGGAAAGCTGATTCAGACACCCCTCAGTCTTTGGTGCTCCTGGACTTATCGGCCCTGTTTGACACGGTTTGTAGTGTAGTTCCTATATTCCCAATAGGCTCTGCGCATTGAAATAATATATTCAGCAGTGTAGACGTAGGACTGAGGTCGACTAGGTCTATACTGACTATATTAGACTCCAGTTTTGCCATCTAGCTCAGAGGTCACTAGAAACGTTCTCAAATAAACGAGGAGGAGTTTAACCTCCCTGGAAAGACAAGAAGGGATTAGCTTCTGACAACCATATAACATGACAACTTTGCTCCCTCAGAATAAGAGTGTATCTCTAGAGTTGTGTGAAAACAATAGACAGCTATTTCACTCAGTCAATTGTGCGTACTTAGTTTCACCAGAGTGCAGAGAAAAGAGAGACGGCGTTCTGAATAAAAAGGTATAATTTATTGAGCAGTCTTCCTTCTCATGCAAGAGAAATGAATTGCCACAATTGCAATACTTAATGTAAAGTAAAGTGCGTACAGTAAAAGAAGTATTATGAAATAATACCGTAAAAGCATTGATATGGTTTCTTAGCCATAAGATACTTAAAATGGATAAAATCTATACGTATATATATACATTGACTAACGTACTCAACTGGTGCTTCTAAACTATGCCTATCCCGGTGTACCTGACCTAAGCCTAATACGTGGGAAGGAGTAAGGAAGTAGCAGTTTAAGTTAAGTTTGTTTTGCCAGGAATCTGAATCAAGAATTCTCTTAGAGGGTTTAGTCAGCTCCGTAACTTGGTATTAGAAAGCCGGAGGTCTGGTATCTCTTTGTCAGGACTCGATATCCCAGCAACCCACAAGGGTGGGCTGGAAACGCCGGAGCTGGATTTTCTCGGCTGGAGAAAAAGACAGTGTCTTTCTCAGTGCGTCAAGGAGGAGGGGCAGCGTCCGTGTGCTCTCGCATCAGCTGGGCTCTCGGGCAAGTAGATAACTGCTCTGCTCCAAAACCACCACCATGTGTTTGCTTAAGGCAACGTTGGTATATTTATACCTGAAAGGTGCCGGGTCTGACGTAAGGGTGGACATAAGACGTCAATAAAGATGTCCCCAAGAACTGGCCGTTCTTACAGTGCTCGCAGGAGTTCTATGAAAAATCAAAACAAAAGCAAATGGGGATTTCCCAGGTTGCTGGAGGTTTGGTGTGTTTAGAGAACTCGTTGTGCTTTCTAGGAGTCCGGGGAAGTAGCCTTGCTTAATGTGACTGCATGGGCTGCAGTTAGATATGGATATATTTCTCATGCCATTATAGGGACATTATTGATTATACCCAGAAAAAGGCATAAAATAGGAATATCGATATAGGTTCCTAGATAAAAACACAATAGGTTGACCATAGGATACTGGGGGACCATGTCAGACAGGCTGGTATCCAGGGCCCTGCCCTATATTGGATTGAATCCTTTTTAGAGGGCCGCACCCAAGCAGTACGCCTGGCTAATTTTACCGCACCCAAGTTGACTACTTCGTGCGGGGTCCCACAGGGTTCCTCTTTATCCCCTCACCTGTTTAATCTGTACCTCCAACCCTTAATCAAGTCCTTAAAAGACAGGAATGTGACGACATTCAACTATGCCGATGATCTACAGCTCACATTCATCATAGACAACTCCCTCAATTCAATCACTAATTTTCAGGAAACCATGTTATACATCCGTCATTGGATGGACTACAATCACCTGAAACTTAACCCAGGCAAGACTGAGGTGCTACTGATAGGGGGAAGCCAGGTCTCCTGGGGTCCTCACTATTGGCCAGCAGAACTTGCCCCCCGCAAGCCCTCTACCTCTCTAAAAAGCCTCAGGGTGACCATAGACAGAGATTTATTTCTGAAGACCCAAATAGGGACAATGGTCTCAACCTGCTTCTTTCAATTGCAAAAGATCCGCCACCTGCTTACTAATGCAGCACTAATACAGGTGGTGATAGGTTTGGTACTGTCCCACCTGGACTATGCCAACTCGATCTATTTAGGGTTACCACTCTGCCTGACTAAGCGGCTCCAGCTGGTGCAGTATCAGGCAGCAAGATTGATCCACCAGCAGCCCAGGTGGCAATCTGCCAGACCTCTCTTAAAAAAATTACATTGGCTCCCTCTGCCTCAACGGTCTGCTTTTAAGACAGGCTGTCTAACTTTTAAATCACTAAATAGCCACAGTCCCATATTCCTTAATAATTTGTTATCTAGGTATATCCATACCCGGGATCTTCGCTCCGAACATCTCCACCTGTTAGTCACTCCAAAATTCAACTTGAAACTACATAGAGGCTGTCGTTTTGCATACCTGGCCCCACAGCTGTGGAACCCGTTCCCCTTGGAGATACAGTCTTGCACAGGACTATTGTGTTTTAGGAAACTTCTCAAAACATGGTTATTCAAACAAGCACACGACTAACACGTTTTTCTTTTTGGCTGCGACCAGTTCAGAATAGCGCCATGAAACCTTGGTGTACATGCGCTTTATACATTTTTTATAACATAACATAACATAAAATAACAAAATAAAGTACATTATTAAAAATAAAAATAAATAAACATAAATTTCCCATGTAAAATAAAATTAAAAAAAATACTTTAAATCACACAAAAATAGGATGTTCTACAATAAATATAACATTTATTAAAATATAATATTTGAAAATACTACCATTTACTATTCCCAAAACAATTAACACGACAAAAAATATTATAATTAACAACAAAAAATTATATTCCCGCTCCAGTCAGCGCAACAGTAGGGAAAGTGTTGGATTGCGGAGGGGTAAAATGTACTATCCCCACTCCAGTCAGTCTAACAGTAGGGAAAGTGTTGGATTACGGAGGGGTAACATTTATTATTCCCTCTCCAGTCTGTAGAACAGTAGAGAAAGTATTGCATTGCAAGGGTTACATTTACTATTCAAACTCCAGTCAGTGCAACAGTAGGGAAAGTGTTGGATTGCGGAGGGGTAAAATTTCCTATTTCCACTCCAGTAATTGCAACGGAAGGGAAAGTGATGGATTGCAGAGTGGTAAAATGACCTATCCCCACTCCAGTCAGTCTAACAGTAGGGAAAGTGTTGGATTATGGTGAGGTAAAATTGACTACTCCCACTCCCGTCGGTGCACCACTAAAAACAAGTAAAATATCTTGAACAAAATAAAAAATAAAAATAAAAAAAGTAAATACAATAAAAAACATGTTGAATAAAAAACACAAACCCAGCCCAATATTGTTTTTTAAAGTTGCACAATAAATATAATTATTTAGCAAATAAATAATTATCAATTAATTATTAATTACTAAATGATAAATTACTTCCCACCCTTTATGCCAAAAATACCACATCCTGCACCTAAAACAATTAATTGTACAATTAACATAATTAATTATCAATTAATTAATGATTATTAATTAACAACCAATTATTAACGAATTAAAAAACAATTACTTCCCACCCTTTACCTCAATAATCCCACAACCAGCCCCTAAAAAACAAAAAATACACAATTAACATAATTATCAATTAATTAGATAATAATTTACAACTAATTATTATTGTATTCAAAATAAATTACTTTGCTCCCTTAACCCCCATAAATGCCACACCAGCAAAAACATTTACATAAAAAAACTAGTAATACAACTAACAAACTTAAATGTCCATTAAACACATAACATTAATTTTAAAACAACATTACTTTATTATAACTAAATTACTTCCCACCCTATATCCTTATTCCCCTATAAAGCCACAACCCAATACAGAACTAAAAAAGACAACATTTAATTACATTAAATTTCACAGCTACTAATAATGTAACTAATATAGTAAGAAACATAACCAATAGATAAACAAAAAAATTATGTCATATACATTTTTTAAATATATGCTATAAAACATGACTAATTAAAAAAACAATCAGTTAGTCATTCATTCATAAATACTTTTATTTGATTTCATTAAAAAATCATAAACGGGTGGGTGACCACCATGAGTAAAAATACATTTTAATTTTAAAAACAAAAGAATTTGAAATGTTGAGACAATGGCATTAATGGGTATGCTGGAACTTATTAAATTAGTGAATGATTTCCTTTTTTTCCAGTTCTATTGCAGCCATTTTGAGAAATGTGATTGCTCTGCAGGACAATTGGATTGATAGCCCCCCGAGGCATTGGACGACAGCAGCTCTGCATGTCCGTATTTGTTCCTTCAGAAAACTTCCCGGAGGACCGTTCTTCGGGTCACTACCAGAGAAGGGCATATGCATAATAAGTGTAGGAAGGACTCGTCCCAACCTCCGCATAGGCAACATTCCTTGGGTTGCCAGGGGTATTTCCTTTTTGGTGTCAGATCTTTTGATGAGAATGACCCCAGCCGCAATAACGTTGAGTAGTGTTTTCTCTTCTGGGAGAAGTGATCACGTAAATATGATTGAGGTTTCAGCCACTGATAGCCTTGAATCATGGTCCAGGCGTGTTTTTTTTGTGAGCCTGCTGTTTTGTCCATTAGTAGGGAGGTACTTTTAATTGCGTTGTTCCCTACTGTTTTGAAACTGGAGTAAGTGGGGAGGGTGAGCCAGGCCTCCTCTGCTTGCAATGCCGCGAGGGAGTCTTTCAGTACACTGAGCGTTGAGTTACTTTGCCTGGATTCATTTTCAATTTCCTTCCAGCAGTAGTGTGCTAGGGTGTTGTCCTCTGTGTCCCTCATTTTCCAGTAGTATTTAACTAATGCCCCTTGTCTATCGGGGGTCTGGTTTCTCAGGCCATATTCTAGACGAATTTGGGATGGTGAAATGTGTCGGGGGATTGAGAACAGGACCTTAAAAAGGGTTGATTGTGCTGAGTTTAGGGGGATGACATCTTTCATGTTTAGGATTTCCGAGCCGTATGAAATCAAGGGTAAGAATTGTCCTTAAATAGCTTAAAGGCAAATGGCCTGTGGAGCACCCTGTAAGTTTTTTCTTTAGGACTCTGAAAGCGAACTGCAGTTGTTTAGCTCTGGTACGGGCTTGCCCCAGTTGTAATTTGAAGTTGAGGTTGCGGTCTGTTAGGAAACCTAGATATTTTTATGAGTCTACTGGGGACAGAGGTTGCCCATCCAAGTACCAGGTGAATTTGCGATAAGCCTTGATTTTAACACGTCTGGCAAAACACATCACTTTTGTTTTTTGATGGTTGATGGTTAATTGGGCATTGGTGGTATAAGCTTCTAGTTTGGTGATGAGTCGCTGCAGACCCACAGGTGTTAGAGCGAGGAGCACTACATCGTCCGCGTATTGGAGACTGGGTGTAGGGACGTTACCCAGTTTTGGGGGTCTGATGGAATTGACCATAGTTGATTATCTAGGTCCGCCATATAGATGTTAAAGAGGCAGGGTGCCAGCATACACCCTTGTTTTAATCCGGTAAGGGTTTGAATCTTTTTGGTTATGCTGTTCCCGTCTCCTTTCCTGACCTGGACCCACATCTGGGAGTACAAGTTGATTATGGCGTCCAGGAGTTTGGTTGGAACACCCCAGTTGTGCATTTGTACCCATAGCTTGGCACTTGGGACTTTGTCGAAGGCTGCTTTCAGGTCTATGAAGCATGCATACAAAGGCCTGGACTTTTTGAGAGCTTGGTTGGCGAGCATGGTGACCGCAGAGATGTTAGTGAGTGTGCCCATCCCTGCCCTGAATCCTGTTTGGGTGTAGGGGATGAGGTTACTGCTTCCGACCCAGTCCTCCAGGTCTGCCAGCAAGTTTGATGCATACATTTTGGCCTCTACATCAATTAAGGCTATCAGACGATAGTTGGAGGGGTCAGAGTGGGCACCCGACTTTTATATGGGATTTAGAATACTGCCCTTCCAAGAGTCTGGGATGGAAGAAGAAGCTAAAATTGAAGAAAAAAGTGGCGTGAAGAGATCAGACCAAAATAGGGGATTATGCCGGAACAAAGTGTTTGGTAACCCGTTGGGTCCTGGAGCTCCCTCGGGCTCAGTTTTTTAATTATTTTTAGTACTTACTCCTTCCGGATGTGCGGAGAATATTAGAATGCTTTAGGGTTGGGGGTGATTCTACTATGGCCTGCAACAATTGACTTCTCGCCTGGTTCTGATCCGTGAGTTGCCGGAAGAACCATTGACATATTGTTATATAGGTAATCAATGTGGGCACTCCAGGAGTCCTCCATGATGTCAGAGTTGTAATGCCAGTTTTTGCCATTTGCTAACAGGTTGATTAATGCCCAGAACTGCCTCAAGTCCCTTTGTTTGGTAGACTGGTGGAGTTTGGCCCAGAATTGTTCTTGGAACACTTGTTTTGCTGCCTTGATGGCTTTTTTAAGTTTTTTTCTGGCTTTGGTGATTAGTTGCAGGAGGTCCTGGGAGGGAGCGGAGCACTGAGTGCGTAATCTCCTGAGGTATTTGTTCAGTTGTTGTTTTTGCATCCTGAGGTTTTTTGTGAACCATTCAGCCCCTTGGTGACTATTGACTTTTTTTCCTGTGGCCTGCTTGCAAAATTTTTAATTTAATTCTAGGATAAAGCGCTCCCATGCCTGAGTGTTTATGGGTTCTGTTTGAAGGCTTTCTAAGAGGTTGGTGCAGGTTCCCATGATGACGTTGATTGAATCTGATTTCCAAGCCAGACGTTTTAAATTAAAGCATTGCGTTTGGTGTGATAGTACTCTCGGTGGCACTGGGTTGTCTGTGTTATTTAGTAACATGAATGTTTGCGGTTGGTGGTCGCTTTCAGTCCTATCCAATATTTGGAAGTTTGTGATAGTGGTGAAGAGCTCGTGATCTGTGAAAGTGTAGTCTATTGTTGAAGCAGATTTGTGAGCAATCCCGGTGTGTGCAGATGGACAATCTGTCGGGCTGCTCCCGTTTAGCATTCTCATTGAAAGCTCCGCCAGACTGACCGCACACCTCTTGCTGAGCGTAACTTGTTGTTTAGGTGCGTGTATACACTCATTAGTGGCTTGCAGTAAGTTCAAGTTAAAGTCCCCTGACAGGATGATGTTTGCATCCCGGTGGGCGAGTTTTAGGGTTGTCATTGTTGCTGATAAATGGTCTATACATATATTTTTCCAACTAAACGCTGGATGGATAAAGATGTTAAGTATCAGCAGACAGGTTAGAAGTGGGGCTTCGAGTTTGACACATTGCAGCCAAGAAGACTCGAGGTATATTATTGAAGCTTGCCATGGAATATCGATTGAGACAAACGTTGAAAGACCTCCTTTGACTCTCCCTAGTTTTCCTGCCTTTTAGGAAGGGCTCTGAAATTCTTGTATCCAGTTATGTGGGTAGGGTTAATCATCCAAGTTTCCTGGAAGAGAAGAATTTTATGCTTTAAAATAAATTCCATGAAGCCTGGATCTTCAAGTTTTGTGCTGAGCCCGAACACATTCCAGGAGCAGATGTTACAGCCTTGAAGTCAATTGGGAGCTGCGTAAGAGTTGATTCATGCCATGTCTTGAGATGGTATGGCTCCGATTCGGTCCCAGGGTCCAAGGGGCTTAATGGATTCTGGCTTAGCAAAGGTGATAGTAATGTTCTTAGTTGTGCACTCGTTTCTTTTTTGGGAAGTTTGATGGTCTGATCCTTTTGCCCCCTTTAACAGGCCCTCTGGTTGGTAGACTGGTTGGAGCAGGTTGGGGTAGCAGGGTGGGGTCGATCTTTTTTAACTTGATGCCCCACTTTGCGAATTGGTCCCTCTGCTGCCAAATTTGTTCAATAAAGGAGGTGGCTGAGAACGAGGCTGTGGTGATTTCTTGTCCCATGAAGTACGTGTTCTGTTTAAGTGCAATACTGACAATGTCGCTGGTGGTTATGTGACTCAGGGGGGCAGAGCTTTAAAGAGTTTAAGTAGGATACTTCTATTTAGAATGTCATGGGTTCCCCTTGATACATAATGGGGGATGAAGTCTAATTTATTGGAATTTGGGAAGGAGTCCTGGTGCGATGCTAGATGTATTGCCTTTCCCAAGAAGTTATCGGCCTAGGATGACTCTGTTATTCTCTAGGAAGTGGTCAAGGTTACATCTGCGTTGTTTTGGGTTGGATGTTTGTGTACAATTATCCGGGTTGCTTGGTTGTTTCCCGCATTAGGGTTATTGCCTGTGTCAGTGTGACAGATGTCTCCCCCTAGATTTTCGGTAACTGAAGATGCTATACGTGGACTTAGTGTACTTATGTCTGTCGTAGGATTCTTTAGTTTAATTGCAGAGTTCTCTGGGTGTATTGCCTTGGTGGATTTGAGGTGTTTTTCTTTCAATCGTGGTTTAAATATACTGTAGAATTTCTCTGACAGCAGTAGTTCTCTTTTGATGTTATTTGGACGGTTTGCGTAGGTGAGTTGTGTGGATGAATGGTTCAATTGGTCGTTATATGGAGTTGTGTCCGGAGGAGTGAGGGCTGCATTGTGGTCACTCTGTTTCAGTCCCTGATCGGTTTGGACAGGGAATAAGTTGGTTGCCTGTCTAGATTGCCTTTTGTTTCTTGTTTTTCTTAGGCATTTTCTCTCATGCTTGGTTAGTAACTTGATTGGTGTGAGTGGCTCGGATAGTGGTTGCTCCCCATTTTCAGTTGGATGAAGGGCTGGGGTGTTTGAATTGTTCCGAAATGGAAACAGCGCCGCTTTGTGTCTGTTCTCCCACGTGGCTGGGTGGTTCGGGGTCAGTCGCCCCTAGTGCATTGTTATCTTGCACTGTTTGCGGGGCGTTTTTTTCTGTGGCTTCCCTGCTTGTGACAAGTAGATCTGTTTGGATGGTGGGGACCTCCGCTACTTTGTCTATTATTTGGGTGCAATGGCAGTTAGACGTTTGATATGTAGTTTCCTGGTCTCGCTGCACCCTCAAGACCATCTTGTTGAAAGTTTGCAGTTTCTGTTCTACCCCCTGAACGTGGATTGCTATGATGTTTAAAAGGTCCACTTGGGTATCCAGCTTGTCTGCGTGGTACGACATTGCTTTGGCAATTGTGTCCATTGTTTGTAGCAAGAGCTGCCAGGCTGATGGAATTGAGTTACTGCCAGGTTCGGTAGGAGAAGCCTGGACGCCGTTTGTCCTTTGTATTGAGCGCACTGACCGAGGGGAGTGTAGAAAGGACGGAGTCCTGCTAAGTGATTCCCTGGTTGGGGGTGATTGCTGAAAAAGATTTAAGTCCTGCATTGCCGGGAGGGGAGATTGCGCCTCCTGTTGGATTACCTGACGGGGGGACTGAGAGTGATTCTGTTCTGCTTGTGCTTCATAAAAAAGTGGAGAAAAGGGAGGCTTGTTAATGGGGTTAGGGTTGGCGAATCCCTGGGCCCAGATGTTCCCAGTTGAGTGCGAGATGTTTGTGGTCGTCTCCTCTGCAGGGGCCCCTTCATTGTGACTTTGGGGTCAATCTATACGTGGGGAAAATGAGACAAAAGAAAATGATGTCCAATGTTTAGGATAATCAACTAAAGTGGGGGGGTTGTGTATTTGTGCCTCGAAGACTTGGTTGTGCTGCTTATGTCTGAGTTCGAAAGGAATAAGGGCATTGGACGATAGGAACTGAAGGCTTGGGATGCCAGTAAGTCCTTAATGGGGGGCTTCCAGATGTTTTGGTGACTGGGAACCTTTCCTACCACTCTCCAGGTTCGAAGTTTTCCCACTAGGGGTGCGTGTTGTAACCTCGCTCGCTGGGGGGATGCTGGTTTCGCCTCTTGTGTTGGGGGCGCCGGGGTTACTGCGGAGTCGGTTAGATGAGGTGGATTCTATTACAACGTTTAAAAAGTCAGTGATCAGTGCCCGTTTACTGTTGTTTGGTACAGAGTGGTGCCTTGGGGGGGCTATTGAGATGGTCTTGGTGCTGCCGCCCTGGTTTGCCAGTCGCCACCATAGGTTTTTTTAGTGCGGCAGTTAACCAGTTTCTTGTGGTTGCTACAGTTGTTGCTTTTGCTTTAGTAAGCAGTGGCTGCTTATCTATTGAGGCTCCAAGTTCTGGCCCCTGATGTGTTTCATTTTTGACAGACGGACAGGGGCCGGGGGAGGTCATACATTGGGGTTCTTTGGCTGCTGCCTTGTTCTTTGGTGGAGGTGTGCTTCTTACTCTCCCTGACCGCATCCTCCGTTACACCACTCCTTGGGGAGGGAGTGGGTATGGTTGTGGGAGCAATTAGATAGGGGGAATTAGGAGGTGATGCAAGTTGCACAGGATGTGCGAGGCAACTGGGATCTATTTTCCGTGGCGCAGTGGCAACGTGGCTGGATGGCAGTTGGTTACAGTGGCAGTGATGTCAGAGATGACAGATGGTGGCGGGGGGTGAAGACAGCAGGTGGCTGGTCTATTTGGCACTTCAGTCTGGGGCCTCCTCCTGCTCGCCTTTCTATGCACTTTGGAGAACCCACCAGTGACCCACCAGCACTCCTGCCCACTTGCCTATGTCTTAGCTTGGCTGCTTGGCTGCCACTCTGCTTGCTGCTTGGCTGCCACTCCTCATGCTGCTTGGCTGCCACTCCTCGTGCTGCTTGGCTGCCACACTACTTGCTGCTTGGCTGCCACGCCTCGTGCTGCTTGGCTGCCACGCCACTTGTACCTCTACCTCCTGAGGCACCCCTGACCCGACCCCCACTCACCCCTGCGCGGCCCTCTTGTGGAGGGGGAAGCAGCCGTTATCTGTTGTCTGTTGGCCATGGAGGCAGGGGGCAGAGACAGAAGGAGCAGGGAGGGAGGGGGCAGCAAATGGGGCTAATGAAGCTGATGAGGCGAGCCTGGGAAGAGCGCTCAAATGCTCGAAGAATGTTCAAGTAATTCTCGCTGGACCCCCCTGGTAGAAAGTCCAGGGGCCTGGGGCTCGTGAGGCTGAGAAGGTTGAAAAGTCGTAAAAAGCCACGAAAAAAGCTGCGGCCAATGTCGTGGTTGTTCCCCACTGCGGGCTGCAAGCAAGCTCAAAAAAACAATAATTTATGGATACAATATTAATGACTTCTACATTTTAAAAATGTATATTATTTACCTTCAAATCCATATTCATGACAACTTTATTCTGGCACTTGATATTTCCATGCCATGATTTTTTTCACTCGATATTTTGGTGAGTCGAAATTTGTTCCTCAATATTCTATCTGAACGGTTTATATCTCAACTGATGCGATGCTCTTGCCTCAAAACTCTTGCTTCATGTATGTTTTTGGACTCCTGTGCTCATCTATATGACTAGACATGCTTACTCACAAACAACAGCAGCATGCTCATGTTATGCCTAGATGTTAGTGTCTGACCTGTTACAATAACAAGGGACATTGTTGTTTGCCCTTGTAAGTGCTGTTCAGACTAAATTACAAGAAAATAAGAGAACACAAAAACATCTGGAGGTTCTTTGAGAAAATAATTGTGGCACAAAAGCAAGCGTGTTAATATAGTAACATGTGCAAAAGAAAATGAGGCCCATTACGTCCACAGTTAGGCTGACCTAAGGAAAAGTACAATGGGCCACGCAGGAACCACCCAAAACTCCCTGACCCCCATTTACACTACTGGGCGACCCAACTTCAGACAATCAATGACTGGGTTTATGTATCTCAAAAGGAGCCATTGGTGATGGCAGACAGGAGAGTAAGCTTGAGCGGAAAATCCGTTCCGCTCGCGGATTTTGCGGATTTTCGGGAAATTCGCAATCCACGAACGCTCGCGAATTTACCAAAAATCCGCAAATCGCACGCAGCAGATTTTTTTTTCTTGGTGATACAATTTTGCGGCGCGCGCAGTGCACTTACCGTCATTCAGCGTTTGCTGAGTTGTTTTTCTCGATATTTTGCGAGTGCTGCGCCATTTTGGATCTTGCTGCGGGATCCCGCGGGAGTTTGGCGACCGCGATTACGTCATCGGGCCCGCAACCTTGCACAGAGAGAGTTTGTCAGCGCGAGTACGCCGTGATCACGTATCGCGGGAGTTCGCAATTGCGAACCCGTACATGCGGCGGGCAGCAACAATATCGCACTCGCGAAAATACAAAATTTGCAATTCTGCACAAGAAATCTACCAGCAAGCAGCATAAACCTTCTGAAAATGATGATTTTTATCAGAATAACTCCTCAGGTTGACCTTTGCCTGCACTTTTTTTTGCAAGGAGTCGATTTTTGGGGGGGTGTGGGAGGAAGGAAGTGCCCAACAGTCTCCAACTTCCTGTTCCTGTCCAGCAGGCTCCTCCCAGTGCTTTCTTCATGTGCTGGTCACTTTTTCTCGGATTCTTCACCTGGAAGGATTACTTTTTGTGGATGCTGCTGGATATTTGGATTTGAGGCCTTTTTAACTTTCTTTGGATCACTTTTGGATTAGAAATTTCACAAGTAAGTTTGTTTGGGGCATTACAGTTGCTGCAACTACAATTTTGTAATTTTTTGGGCTGTTGTTGGGGCCTTTTGCCCAGGGGTACTCAGTGGTGGGTGGACTGAGTCTTTCTCTGGGGTCTCTTTAATAAAAAACATCATGGAGGGCCTGGATGGCTTGGGATTGTGCTGATTTTTCTGTGATTTTCGTTTTTTTTGGGCTGTTGTTGTGGCCTTTTCACCAGGGGTAGTGAGTGGTGCATGTGCCTAGTCTTTCTGTGGGGTGTCTTGAATTTAAACATCATGGAGGGCCTGGATGGCATGGGATTGTGCTGATTTTTCTGTGTTTTTCGATTTTTTGGGGTGTTCATGGGGACAGGCCATGTGGGTGGGGGCCATTTTGAGTGCTGCTTCAGGCCCTGGCCATGTGCTGGGAGGGAGGGGGCCATTTTGAATGCAGGCAGTGTTCTTAGGTCTGCAACCATTTTGCCTAGCTTTCAACCTTTATGCCCAGGGGTAGTGAGTGAGGCATAGGCCTAGTCTTTCTGTGAGGTGTCTTGAATTTGAAAATCATGGAGGGCTTGGGATTGTGCTGATTTTTCTGTGATTTTCGTTTTTTTGGGCTGTTGTTGTGGCCTTTTCACCAGGGGTAGTGAGTGGTGCATGTGCCTAGTCTTTCTGTGGGGTGTCTTGAATTTAAACATCATGGAGGGCCTGGATGGCATGGGATTGTGCTGATTATTCTGTGTTTTTTCGATTTTTTGGGGTGTTCATGGGGACAGGCCATGTGGGTGGGGGCCATTTTGAGTGCTGCTACAGGCCCTGGCCATGTGCTGGGAGGGAGGTGGCCATTTTGAATGCAGGCAGTGTTCTTAGGTCTGCAACCATTTTGCCTAGCTTTCAACCTTTATGCCCAGGGTTAGTGATTGGTGCATAGGCCTAGTATTTCTGTGGGCTGTCTTGAATTTAAACATCATGGAGGGCTTAGGATTGTGCTGATTTTTCTGTGATTTTCATTTTTTTGGGCTGTTGTTGTGGCCTTTTCACCAGGGGTAGTGAGTGGTGCATGTGCCTAGTCTTTCTGTGGGGTGTCTTGAATTTAAACATCATGGAGGGCTTGGGATTGTGCTGATTTTTCTGTGATTTTCGTTTTTTTGGGCTGTTGTTGTGGCCTTTTCAACAGGGGTAGTGACTTGTGCATGTGCCTAGTCTTTCTGTGGGGTGTCTTGAATTTAAACATCATGGAGGGCTTGGGATTGTGCTGATTTTTCTGTGATATTCGTTTTTTTGGGCTGTTGTTGTGGCCTTTTCACCAGGGGTAGTGAGTGGTGCATGTGCCTAGTCTTTCTGTGGGGTGTCTTGAATTTAAACATCATGGAGGGCTTGGGATTGTGCTGATTTTTCTGTGATTTTCGGTTTTTTGGGCTGTTGTTTTGGCCTTTTCACCAGGGGTAGTGAGTGGTGCATGTGCCTAGTCTTTCTGTGGGGTGTCTTGAATTTAAACATCATGGAGGGCTTGGGATTGTGCTGATTTTTCTGTGATTTTCGTTTTTTTGGGCTGTTGTTGTGGCCTTTTCACCAGGGGTAGTGAGTGGTGCATGTGCCTAGTCTTTCTGTGGGGAGTCTTGAATTTAAACATCATGGAGGGCTTGGGATTGTGCTGGATTTTCTGTGATTTTCGTTTTTTTGGGCTGTTGTTGTGGCCTTTTCACCAGGGGTAGTTAGTGGTGCATGTGCCTAGTCTTTCTGTGGGGTGTCTTGAATTTAACCATCATGGATGGCATGGGATTGTGCTGATTTTTCTGTGTTTTTCGATTTTTTGGGGTGTATAACTGAACTGATGTTCCTCTGTCTTCCATTGCTTTTAGGTGCACAAGACTCAAGAGAACCACCAGTGCCAGGAAGAAGTCCTGCAGCGGTGTGTGTGTGCAGCATAACGTCACGCGACGTCACGTCTGGCCACAGACAACTCTGCAACTCGTGCAACTGCGGCCTGCTGTTCTGACCTGCTCTGAAGAAGATGGCCCCCAAAAAAGTTCCCCGTAGCTCCTCTAGCAAGAAAGTTGCCAGTAAGGAGCAGAAGAAGCAAGTTACCAAGGAGTCTGGTGTGCCGCCCGCCACATTTTTTGGGAGTAAAAAAAAAAGTACGCCTGCAGCAGCAGGATCTGCTGGGGACCAAGCTGGGAGCAGCACCCCCGCTCCATTGGGTTCAGTGCCTCCACCACCACACCAACTTAAGTCAAAGCCCTTGAGTGCTTCAGAGGCAGTCAGTGTACTTCTCCAATCACCATCGACCAGTGATGTTGGCTCATCGCAAGAAAGTAGCAGCAATGTCCCTCAATCAACACAGGTTGTTGTAACTCATCTGACAAGTGTTAAACAACCACAGCCGCAACAACAACCACATGTGCAAGTACAAGCCCAAGTACATGTGGAAGGAGAGGCAGCGCAAAGAGATGCGCAAGCAGAGGTGCATGGAGGGTCACAAGTGCCCACAATAGTTGTTCCTCCCGAAGTAGGGGCACATCAGGAAATCGACAATCAAGCCGAGGTATCATTGGAAGCCACTCCTCCTGATGATCATTCATTGTCTTCCACATCCCTAGCAAGGAAAAGATCAAGGGTGGTGTCTACATCTTCTTCAAGCCCACCTCCTTCTGATGATAGGGATCTAAATTGGGAACCATCACTGCCGTCTGAGAGTGAGGCACACCATGATCTGACAAAGGTAGTTAAGCGTACAAGGAAGGTCGTCGAAAAACTCATAGTAATGGAGTGTGATGAGGCTTAACAAGAAGTGGCGGATACTGCTGCTGATGAAGACTGTCATGACGACGACCCAGTCATCATAAAGGGCACTGCAGCCCCAGCGGGCATGCAGCAAACAGACATTTTGACCCTAGCCCGAGAAGCTGCTGAGCGTGATGATGTTGTCGACGAGGAGGCAATGGAAGAAACACCACAATCATTGTTAACTAGTACACCAACACCTACCGCTTCCATATTTCTTCCTCGCCAGAAGGGACCTCCATCCACCTCGACCTCAATTAGTGGTGGTGAAAGTGCAAAACGTACTAAAGTTCGGCAATCCACATCCTCCACTTCATCTGGCATTACCAGCAGGACCACCACCACCAGTATCGCCGCCTCCTCCAGCCCCCAAAGACATTTGAAGTCCGCAGTTTGAGACTACTTTAGTGTTTGCCCAAAAAAGGAGAACCTCGCCATTTGTAGCATTTGTAAGCATGCAGTTAGTCGTGGTAAGTTTGGTACCAACTATGGTACCGGAGGCCAGAGAGGTCATCTTGAGAGACAGTACGCTGTCCAATGGTTTGCGCACCTAAAGGAGATCGAGGAAGCCCGAATTGCAAGTCAAGAAAACGTTAATGTTTCATCTGATGCTGACGAGGAGGAAGAAGACGTGTTAAACACTTCACTTACAGCCAGTACCCCTGTCAGCAGCACACCCCATGTGAGCCACACTAAGAGTGTGGGAGAGAGTGAGACACCAATGCGAAAAAGTTCATCAGCGAGCGTAACTGGGTCGAAGAAATCATCATCATCCCGTAAATGCTTGGTCCAGGGCAACATTAGAAACATGTTGTTTACAGAAGCGCCATATGAACGCAACCACCCACTGACGCGTCTGTATAACACTAAGCTGGCTGAAATGCTAGCTCTGGACCTTCTCCCTTTTTCTTTTGTAGAAGGGGTTGGTTTTCTAGAATTAGTGGCAGCGCTCTGCCCTAAATGGAAGGTTCCTAGCCGGTTCTATTTTGCCAGAGTTGTGGTTCAAGCACTACATGAAGATGTGCTGGAGGTGATTGGGCCAGCTTTGCAGAAGAGTGCTGTTCACACTATACATCTGACAACAGACATGTGGACCAGTGGCGCAGGCGCTGATTACATGTGCATCACTGCACACTGGGTCTCTTTTTCAGGGGTTAAAGCAAAGCTAAACGCAGGTGTTGACCCGGACCAAGTTTTTAAAGCTGCTCGGGAACATGCAACACTAGCCATGTTTGGCTTGGAGAAACGTCACACAGCACAAAACATTTTGGATGAGTTTAACACAAAGGTCTTTCACTGGCTGTCCCCAAAAAAAAGCCAGATTGGTTATGTTTCCACGGATAATGGAGCCAATGTAGTTAAGGCCATGGAGCTGGGTGACTATTTCAGAGTGCCGTGTTTGGCGCACTGTATAAACCTGGTTGTTAAAAAATTCATGAGTGATGAATACAGTCCAGCGTTCGAGGTAGTGGCCACCTGCCGAAAAATGTGCAACCATTTCAGCCATTCTTTTAAGGCCCGGAAGCATCTGAGGAGCCTGCTACATGAACGTCAAATGCCAGTGAAAGCACTCATCCAGGAGGTGGCAACACGTTGGAACTCAACCTTCTACATGCTTGAGCGTCTGTATGAGCAGTATATGGTACTCAATCACTATTTCTTAAAACAGGGTACAGCTCAGAAGGACCTGAGGATGGATGCGGCGCAATGGGACCTAGTTAAAAGCCTGACAGACATGCTTCGTCCTTTTGAGGTCTTCACGCGTTCAGTCAGCAAGGAGGACTGTAATTTGGGAAAAGCTATCCCATTGTTGTACATGCTGGAGCACCAACTGAAGGCGGTGTCTTCTGTGTTTCAAAAAGATGAAAAAAACCAAGACCGTTTTGTTTTGGCGGAGAAATTGTTAGAGCGCCTACAAGGTGATGAACGTCTTAAAATGATCCACTCAGAACAGCATTACATTTGTGCTACTATTCTGGCGGGTGGGTTGGCGGGTCTTGGGGCATTCCTGAGAAGGTCTAATACCGGATAGAAGTGGTTTGGACAAAATCCATTCAGAATTTTTTTTCCTATTTCTGACATTTTGCTCAATGTAGCGTTTTCGGGGGCCTGTTTGGGGGGCTTCCTGGTGTTTGTGGGTGGGTTTTGGGGTCTGGCAGCACTGCTGGCTATGGATAATTTAGTTTGCAACAGGTTTGAAGCAAATCCATGGTGGCAGAGGGGAGTTAGGGCCTAGCTGCAGAGCGCGAGTGGAGTGATTTTGGAAATTGGCAAGAAAATGACTAAGTCCCCATTTTTGTACTTTTGCTTTTTGGCTGTTTGGGGGTCTTCTACTAGTTTTCCCCTGGGTTGACGGCTCTGGGGCAATTGCTGGGAAGCTCTAATACCGGATAAAAGTGGTTTGGACCAAATCGGAGGCGGAAATTTGTTTGTGTTTTTGCTGACTTGCTTGCCTTTGAGGTGCTCTTTGGGGGTGTTCCGGGTGGTTGTGGGTGAGTTTTGGGGTCTGGGAGCACTGCTGGGACAGACTAATCTTGATTGCATTTGCTTTTCAGGAAATCTGTGGTGGAAAACGGGTGTTATGACCTAGCTGCACAGCGCGTTTGGACCGAAGGCCGAGAAATATTGTAAGTATGAGATTTTCCTTTTTGGCTGTTTGGGGGTGTTGTGCTTTTTGGCGGGTTGGTTGGCGGGTCTTGGGGCATTCCTGCGAAGGTCTAATACCAGATAGAAGTGGTTTGGACAAAATCCATAAGGAAAAGCCTTTTGGCACTTTTTGTAACTTAGGGTTCGTTAGGGTTAGCCCTAGCAGCAGGATTGCATGTGTTTCGGGATGTTCTAGATTTTTGCAACTGAGTTCTGGGGTCTTAGAGCACTCGTGAGAATGTGTAATTTTGGTTGCAAGTCATTTGAAGAAAATCCATGGTGGGAAGGGGGGGATTTGGCATAGTTAAAGAAAGCCTTTGCCACTATTCTTAACTTAGGGCTTGTTAGGGTTAGCAGTATTTCTATTGCATGTGTTCGGGTGGGGGGGGTTTCGAGTCTTGGAGCGATGCTGGCTATGGATACTTTTGTTTGCTTGCAAGTGGTTTGAATACAATCCACGGTGGGTAAGGGGGTATTTGGGCCTACTTTTACTTTCAAAGTACGTTTTGTCACCAGTTTGCTGCTAGGCCTCGTTTTTTGAGATCTGATTGGGGGTCTTCTACATTTTTGCGACTGGCTTTAGTAAGGGTCTGGGTGGGAGCACTGCTGGGAAGGTCTAATTTTGTTCTAAAACACAGTTTACAGTACACCTAGCTTGAGGGGAAAGATCCGCTAAATTAATTTGCCCATACTTATTTATCCTTCAAAAGGTGACTCAGACAGAGTACGCACTTTCAAAAATATTGTACTGTCTATTAGGAAAATCAAAGTGTGACTTTTTGCACTACACAGCGTACATACCTTATATTTATTTATCAGTGGTGTTGTAATATATCACTTCCTGTTTTTCGTTCAATAATTTCAGGCCGGGTTTCAGTCTGTGTAATGGGGAAAAAAGGATGGAGTCAGGCTTCACATTAGCAAGCCGCAATTCAGCATCCGCCAGGCAGGCAGTGGAGAGGGTGTCTTCTGGTCACCAACATTGATGGACGAAGCGTCAGCTGGAAAGGAGGAGTGCCGCTAATAAGAGGAATTGTTTGCTGCATGCAACTTACTTACCAAATTCAACAGGACAACTACAACAACATACAGTTACAGTATCCATTGTTTTCTTCTATGAGTGTGACTGCATTTCTTGGATCTCTCTCTGCTTCTAAATTGATTCCTACAGCCATTCTATAGGTTTTACTTCGGCTATTTTTTAAACCTAATTTAATGTAAGAAGTGTTTCTCTGAATGCAGCGATAGGCAAGTGAAAACGCTGCAGCCCTGTACTGTCGCATTCTAGTACTACTTACTTTTCAGTAACAATGCATGCAGTAGTGCATGCACTTCCTTTATGTAATTTAAAAGATTTATGGTTAGCCTTGTACCCAAAGATTTCTTTATCTTCAATTATTGTTTGTCCATGCTGTGCTTTTTTTTCTTCTCTCAACAAAACCTACCCAAAAAGAAACCCCCATTCCCATCCATTTTCCAACCCTAAGCCTCTTCCCCCGGGCTGTGTGGTTTTGTTTGATGTGTGACTAAATGACATCAATAATTCCACACACTTGCTGGGGAGGATAAGGTCATAGCAACAGGCTGGTGAAGGAATCCGATTAAATATTCTAGACTTACTCAGCTTCAGTACTATTTCTTGTAGTAGTAGCCAATGTCAAAGAAATCCAAAACAAGTACAAGTTATACTTTCAATACTTTACCATTTGTTAGGCTACATTGTGGCACTGTTCTAGTGTACTGTCACCTGCTATATTCTCTATCGTACCATTGTAATGCTACAGTAAGGACTAAGGACAAACCAGGTTTCATTTTCTTTTTTTCCATAGGCATGCAACTGCAACTGTGTCACACCACTAGTACCACCGCAATGAGGAGGACATTTCATACGCCCAGGATTGTAAACCTTAATCGCCATTTCCCATGGAGCCAGCCCTGGGCCTAGCCCTACTTTCAAACACAAATTACAGGTAAGATAAGCGTTTGGTTGGAGGTAGGATAATGGAGTATTAGGAGAGACGAGAGATTGACGGTAGTACTACTAAAGTCCTAGGACTATTCAGGAAAACAAACTTACTGTTAAACCCCCACCCACCAGACTCAAAAGCAGTAGAAATCAGGTATGGTCAGATAAAGTTTCAAAAAGTATATTTTTGTAGCCCTAACAAAATAATCTCCCGCAAGACCCTCCCTAATCCCAACGATTGTCCTTCAAAAGTCCAAAAAACAACCCAACTCCCAATTCCCACCCCCCAAAAATCTCTAAAAAAAAGGGGCAAGGGACACTACGGCAGGGTGCTGTTGACTTTAGCAGCCATGGCATCATACTCCTTGCGGAGGGTGGCATGGTCGAAGCGGAGGGCCTCTACCAAGTTCTTATAGGTTAGGACCTCCTGCTCCAGGTAGGACACTGTGAGGCATAAGCGGCACTGTCGTGCCTTGCAAATCCTGTGGGGGGCAGCTGCTGTCTTTACTGCTTGGCGGTGGCGGTTGGCTTTGGTAGCCCGGCTCCGTACGGCTGGAGCACTGCGCTGGCTGGCAGCCCATGGGGGCACGGAGGAGGATGCAGCTGTCCCAGTGGATGTTGTTGTTGTACCTCCTCCAGGGCCACCAGCTGCCGATATTCGGTGACAGTGGCATCCAGCCTCCGTTGCCGGGCCATTCGAGCCAGCTCCCTCCTTGATGGTCTGTTTGATTTGGAAGGAGCAACTATATGAAGAAAGAAAGACATAGTCTGTAACCAATGCTCCTTAAGATTAACACAAAATGATTGAGCGGAAAGTTGTGTCACAGTACAAGTAGCAAATTGAAAGCACAGTACATAACTATTGAGGACAGTATCTATGTAACCTCCGACTTCTTCATC
The DNA here is from genome assembly GCF_964263255.1 of Lissotriton vulgaris. NCBI lineage: Eukaryota > Metazoa > Chordata > Amphibia > Caudata > Salamandridae > Lissotriton > Lissotriton vulgaris. The sequence goes on along the minus strand of NW_028249872.1, from coordinate 917,397 downwards.
CTTGCTCTAACATTAGTGGGAGTTTAAGGAACAAATTCTACGAGCACTATGGACTTCCATTACAGTCGACTATGACAGTACACCAGTCTTATTCTTCTTCTTCTTTCTTGTTTAGGAGAATTGGTACATTATGTTATGCAAGCAGGCATAATGCCAGCGCAGTGAACTTGCATCCGAGAAAAACAGACGCACACCATGATGAGTGACACGGACTTGCGTTACTGTACCGGTCCAGTACATGCAGGTGGTGAAGCTCTTACTTTTCTATTACGGGTGGCACTGAGAATACTCTGTTAAAAGGGCTACTGCTTAATTAATTTAGCTTTCACCCTACAGTGCAAATGAGTACTAGAAAAGGAAAATGAAGAAGCTAAATAATCTGATTATCTATCACTTCACATGGGATGTATTTGATGACATATGGGATGACTTTAGGTGCTTTGCTTATTATTGAGTGAACAGTGATACACCCACACATGAATGACGTACTACTACTAAACTCAAGTTATTAAGAGAGGTAGGGAGTGTCCACCGTAATAACCGGATATATGCTGTGCTTGCAGTTGCAATACAAACTACTGCTACTATTCATGGTAGTATTTGGACAAAATTACAACTTCTTTTCCTTGCCTTTCCTACACTGGAACGGACGTGCGGGTGCGGTGTTACATGCTCTTCAAAGTAACACTTAGTTCATCCAGTGACCGTCTACTCTCTCTAGATACACATATGCTATCTAAGAGTCAGATAGTACCATGATCCAGGCATCCATCCATTCAAAGTATATGCACACATAAAGTTTCTGTTTCACCCACCCAGGCTGTTCTCCTTCCACCCATCCTTGCTTCATCATTCACCCAGCCATGCACCATATCATATTCTTTCTTTCCCAGCCACCTCGGGGACCAAGCAAGCACATATCATTCTTCTTTGCCAGTCATCAATACATTTCTCGTCCTTCCACACTTACTTACACCCTTCTTTCGCTTTTCGTTCATCGCATCCATCAAGTTCATCTCAGATCTGATTGGGATTCTTCTCGCCAAAAACTTCACAGCTAAGTCGAAGTACATTTAGAGGAGGCTACTACCTGGTTGATTTATAATACACCTATGCAGAAAGCACACTCTGCAGTCTTCAATCTCAATAAGTAAGGAATATATAGCTTACCTCTGCCTGCCACCACCGTGTTAACCCTCACAGGCATGTCCGGCACTTGCACCGCCTCTTCCCCAGAGTTGTTCCCCTCGTCCAAAACCACCACCTCCGCGCTGGCCCCGCCTCCAGATGTTCCACCTACAAAGTACATTTAAGAATGTTAGAATACACCACTCACTACTATATAATATTTGGTCTAGGAGGAATACAGAAATGTGAAAAAAACAGAATACAATGTAATAATTTGTGACTGGCTACTCTAAAGTAAAAATGTCCCTTTTTCCAGGGAAGGCTAATGTCTTGCTGCATTTTTTGGCACAACTGATGAATGCTTGCTTTTTATTTTTAACACGCACCACTTTTTCTCCTAGCAGACAGAAGCTTGACTTCTAAGAACATGAGCAGGATCAAGTTCAAACCAGGTGAGAGCTCGGCTCGACCACAAGAAATGTGTCCAATTATTCGTCAGCACTAAGCACTTTTCCATTTTCAGTTAAACGTTTAGTTTTATGACAAACTTGATTTTAATAAATGTGTTTACTTTTAATAAAGCTTTTAAACTTAAGTAGACTCTGTGGTTTTTGGTCCTCCAGACTAGAGTGGATGAGCTAAACGTTTTGGAATTTTTGCAAGCATGAGTCCATGCCTCTGACACTTCTTGACTCTGACTCCGTACTCTTGTCCTGCGTTGGATAATCTAATCATCATTGGGGATCAATCATCGGTGACTTTGGGAGCTATATGACTCTGCCACACTATCTAGTCAGTAAGGAGATTAGGGGTTCAACTACAAAGTCTGTTATCACTGAGGTATGTGGAAAGTCTAAGCGCACCTATTATAATTGATAAGGTAAGCAATGCATTATTTAGTGTCCATAGTTCTGTTTGTGCAGATTTGTCCCTGCAACAGCAGTAGAATGGATTGTCCTACTATCCAAACCAAAAGTAAAGTAGTATCTTATACTTTCTTGGTGGTCATTCACCTTTTTATTGTTGGCAATTGTCAAAGCATAAACATTTAGAAGACTTGAAAAGACATTATGGACAATCCCAGAGGACTGCACTCAGTGCATAGAGCTATTGCTGACTAGAATGGGAGTCCAATGGAATTGCCAAATGTGCAATCTTAGTTAGCACAGACAGACTAATAAGAATAATCTAGTAATACCACAGGGAGTCAAAGTCGAGGCAGGATAAGAATTTAGATCCAGTCTACACGAAGATCAAAGACGATTTAGAAAAAATCGAATGAGGAACGCTAGGAAAAAATAAGTACTCTATATTAAAATCAAAACTTACTGGGGCCAGCAAAGGAGCCATCGCCTGCCCGATCCTGGCCTGCAGCCTGCATCCTGAACAGCACCCTCCTCCTCCTCCTGTGTCCTCTTGCCCCTGGGGGGAGCTGATGTACAACATGAAATAAAGAAAGACCAGAAAACATGGATGATATTTGTCAACCAAATCAAACATTTCAAAAGAACAATAACAAAATATTTTGGAGAAATAGCAAATAGACAACTATTCCATGGGATATATTGACCGATCTCATGTGGTCTACTACGTTATTAGTATTGCTTGATTTGCGAACCGTCAAATTGGAAAGTTCTTATGTAACTCACTAAACAAAGTACTAAAAAGGTTTGCCTAGGATTGGCAGGCAGCAGTCCGCAGCACGCGTAGTGACAGACAAAGTCCATGGTGATTGCAGATCAGCGACAACATTAAAGTTTCCTACTACATTAACCAGTCATTAAAATACTCAAACTATCAATCCACCACCACTATTTCTTCTTATCGCCATGTGTACAAAGGAAGGACTGGACTGAGTCTGTATGGGCTGATTTAGAAGCCCCTTGCGGTTCTTTTGCTCCATTGTTGCGTGACTTTTGTGACGCAGCGGCAGAACAAAAGAGGCGCAATGGTGCAGCGTATATCAACAACGTGACGCATATGGGAGATGCATCACGTTGTAAAGCCTTGCGCCATCTGGGGCCCTCCGGCGCAAGGGAGGGCGTTCCTGCGCAGGAACGCATCCTAAAAGTGGCTGAGGGAAATCTACAAGATTTCAATCAGTCACTTTAAGGACAATGATGCGTGACTCAAACCCTGCGCCTGCTTGAAGCAGACGTACGGCTTGACGCAGCATTGGGGAGATAGGGCACCCCAGAGCATTGATGGAGCTGCGCCATCGTTGCGACGCAACTCCAGCAATGCGCCGCCTTTACGGCACAGATGCGTAACGCTTTGGTGACGTTTTGGGCCCATGGTGCGCCGCATTGTAAATACGGCGCACCATGGGTGGTGGTGGCGGCGTGGCACACAATTACTGGCGCATCCCTGCTACTTTTGCAGGGATGCGCGGTAATTAAAAATCTAAACCTTAGTGTCTAGCATTACGCAGTTCTTTATACTACACTCATACATAATTTCACAGGCCAATGAAATGAACACAACATCGACAACAAATAAGCATAGTAGCAACACTACTGAGAAGGAGAGCAGTGCACCTGAAATGCACAGAAGATTTTGAAATATAATTTACCTACAATGTAATCAGCAGCATTATTGCTCTTGGTAAAAAACAAACATTTGCAATATAATAACACACAGAGCAGGAGAAAACAGAGTAGTAAAGAAATACCAACTACTACTCACCAAGCCCGGGGATCTCAAGGCCAAGCAGGTCGAGCAGATCGCGTTCACGGTCCAGGACATCCGTCCAGCTGTGGGTGGCCTGGTTGTAGGTGCGCCGGACCCAAGAGTGGTGGTACATGGCCCGGCACACCTTCTCCCACCGCTTCCGGCTCTCCCAGATCCCGTACCCGCTACCGATCCTGCCGCCTGCCATGATGGCAAAAATGAAGCCAGTGTCTGGGTTCAGGGACCTGTCTTGTGTGTGGGCTATCTACCAGCAGTGTGTAGGTGTAGCCATTCAGAAAGAAAAGAATTTTTCTTTCTTGTTATCCCCTCACTCACCGGAGTTTCCTCACGGTGACATGCTTCATCATCGGGGTCATCCCAGTTCTCTACGAAAAGGGGCGTGCTGCGACTATCGAGCTACGAAGGAGCACTATGAAGTGAAGGACTATGTGTGGTGAGAGTAAGTGGAGTGGATGTATGTGTGAGTGTTAAAAATACCGTGCTAGTGGGCCTCAATGTTTTATTCTGCTCCTAGACCGGTATGTTAAAAGTGGGGTTTGTACTGTGGACCAACCTGTGATGTGGGTTGGTTCAGTATCTGGTCAACATGTTTCACGCTACCCCTAGCGTTTCGTCAGGACCATACAGGGACCAGCCCTGTATAATACCACTCCTAAAAAACCTAGATTTAGGATTCAAATATTAAATTAGTGTGAAAAAATATTTACAGTGATTGACGCTGTTCCAACTTGGTACACGCGTTGTTTTTTGTTCATTGGTGAACCTGTAAAAGATATGAACAGAACAATGTTAAAAGTTACATTGCCCCTATCTCAGCCGAGATCGGGGTCTTTTAGTCCCTCAGGACGTGCAATTATCCATGCACGTTCGTTCATGCACGTGGTTTATATGGTGTGAGTTTTTCCATACAAGGACGTGCATACTTTGGAGTCTGCTGTCTGTCGGCGATTGACACTGGAAGTGAAACTACCGTGAGAAATCGTGTCAAACATACAGAAAGTGACTTTGCAGATAACAGTGAATACACAAAACAGACACACAAAAAGAGAAAAAGTATTGTCAATAATTACTTTTGTTGGTGCAAAATGGCACATCATGGTCTCATGGGGGGCGGTATCGCCTCGTTGGAAACAATGCTACAAAGTTATTAAAGGTGTAAAAACAGAGTTAGTATTCTAAAGTTTCTACTCTTCAGAGTACGAGTCTCATGTGCCCAAAAGAGTTCTTAGGTATGGATGGATATAACTCACTTCCTGATCAGCAATGCCGCATGGTTTTACCTAGCTGCTTCCCCTTGGACCGCATCTTAGGGAATGGTCCGTGGGTCTGGGTTTTTATAGGTCTTGACTTCCGGTTAGGAGAGACTAGAATGTTGTAGCGGCCATCTTTGGAGGATGTAAATTGACCTAGTTTGGGTCTTTTTACTATTCCCATTTTTCAATAGGCCTAGTCACTAGTTTTCATTGTTTACATGGGGATTTTTGCAGTTACATGTGGGGATTCTCAAGGAGTTCTAGTTCCAGATTTAAATGGTTTAGAAATGTTATCTATTTAAGACACCCCATGGTATGTCATCGTTCAATCCTCTGGTATCCGTCTGGAGTTTAAAAACCCAGCGCTGTTCACGTTCGTGAAGAATTTTGTCAAGATTTTCTCTGTTTTTTACACATTCCAAGACAACCCATCTCAGATCGTTCGGGGTATGATTTCTCTCGATGAAGTGGTTGGTCATTCGGGTTGTTGACTTTTTACAGCGGATGTTGCTTCTGTGCTCTACAATCCTGGTGCTTACTTTCCTTGTTGTCATGCCAACATAGTGCAGGTTGCATGTGCATGTGATCAAATACACCACTCCACTTGTGTTGCAGTTAGAGAATTCCTTGAGTTGCCATGTGGTGTTGTTGTTAAAAGTGATTTTTTTGGTTACTGAGGTTAGATGACATACGCTACAGTTGTTGCACGGGTAGTGTCCGTTCGGAAGTGGTTGCAGTCTGTTCGTGTTTTCTGTTTGTTTTGGTCTCGTGTGTACCAAATAGTCCTTCAGATTCCTTCCTCTTCTGTGACTAAACATCGGTTTAGGAATGTTTAGTTCACCACTGTTCAGAATTGTCCAATGTTTATTCACGATCTTGCTCACTTGGTTGGATACTTTGTCGAAAGTCGTGATGCAGATTGGTCTCTCATTGTTAGTTGGTTGTGCTGTTTTCGGTTCCAAGAGAGCCTCTCTGTTGTTGTTGCTCGCTCTTTTGCATGCCTTTTGTACCATTTTCTTCGGGTAGTTTCTTTGTTGTAGTTTTATGCTTAGTTCATCTGCTTGGGATAGATAGTCTGATTTATAAGAACAATTTCTTCTTAGTCGGAGAAATTGTCCGAAGGGGAGGTTTTGTTTGAGGTGTCTCGGATGAAAACTGTTAAAGGTAAGGAGGCAGTTTCTGGAGGTAGGTTTGTGATGTGTTGTAGTTATCAACATTCCATCTCTTGCCCAAATATTCAGATCCAGAAACACCAGATGGCTCCTGCTCATGGTGTTGGTGAATTTTAAGAATGGATCTTGTTCATTTAGCCATTCGCAGAATCTCAATGCCTCTTCCTCATTGCCGTTCCATATCAACAGAATGTCGTCGATATAACGTTTCCATAATTTTATGTGGTCCATGTCGGGGTTGGTGGCGATTAGGATTTTCTTTTTCTCTAGTTGATGGACATACAGTCCCGCTATGCTCGGCGCAAAGGTGCTGCCCATACTGGTCCCGTGTTGTTGGCGATATAGGGTTTCCTCAAATTGGAAGAAATTTTCTGTGAGCGCTAGTCTGCAGCATTCCAGTACCACATGTCTGGGTGCGTGATATGTCCACTCCTCCTCAAACAGAACTTCTTCCAAGATTTCCAATGTCTCCTTGTGCGGTAAGCTCGTGCAAAGACTCTCCACATCTAGACTTATCAAAATGCTAGATGTGGGGTCAAAAGATGTTTCTTTCAAAAGGCATAGTACGTCTTTAGTATCTTTCAGATACGTATCTGTTTTCTGAACAATGGGACGGAGAAAGGCGTCCGCATATCTTGATACTGGTTCCAATATTGACCCTATACCAGAGACTATTGGCCTTCCTGGGGGATCTTCCAAGCGTTTATGGATCTTCGGGATTGTATAGAAGTATGGGATGACTGGTTTACTGTTGACTAAGAATTCGGATTCTTTCTTATCCATCCAGTCGTTTACCAGACTTTCCTCAATGAGGTGTGCTATGCTGATTCTTATTTTCTCTGTAGGGTCTTCCTTAATGATGATGTAATTCCTTGTATCGGCCAGGAGTCGAAGACATTCCTGTCTGTATTTTCCGGTGTCTTGTAAGACTATTGCTCCTCCCTTGTCCGCCGGTTTTATTGTTATTGAGTGGTTATTTGATAGTTCTCGAATCGCTTCGAACTCCAGATTACTTGTGTTTTTGAAGACTTTTACGGTGTTAGGATCCAATTCTCTTACATCCTTCATCACAGCTTTTTCGAAGGCCAGTAGTTCTACTGGTAGGTTTTGAGGTGGTGGAACAAAAGTAGATTTCCTTTTCAGTCCCGTGTCCGACCTCGAGGTTTGTGTTTGTTCGTTGTCTTTGAAGAAGACCTGTAATTTTAATTTTCTCAAAAACTCTTTCAGCTCTGCACACAATCTGAACTTGTCCGTAGTAGGTGTTGGTATGAAACCTAGTCCTTTGTTTAATACTTGTTTCTGGATTTCCGTCAGAGCCAGAGTTGATAGGCTTACTACTAGATCTGGGGGTTGCTCGTTGACGGTTCTGGCGGCCCCTTGCTCCGTGTGTGGCGTTTCGAAACTTCCACGGGCTCTGCCCATTGCACTTGCTGGCCGGTTTTGTTCTTCGCTCTCTGAGTCGTTTGGCCTCTTCCTAAAAAAGGGCGAGATTGGTTGCTTTGGTTACTATTCCAGTTCTGGAATGGTTGTTGGGGGTACATCGGAGGGAACTGTTGTGGTCCATAGAAGAATGGAGGTGGAGGGCCGAAAGGCGGCTGGTAGGTAGGCCACATTTGAGGTTGATTGCCTCGGTGTCTCCCTGCATTTCCTCTACCTCTCCTTTGCTTTCTATTTGGAGGGTAATTATAAACTTTTGGCGAGTTTGCCGAATCTGAGCCACTATCGGATCCGTCACTATCTGTGTTGTATCCGGGGTTTCTATTGCTTGGTTTGTAGTCGTCCCGTATGTATGGATAGACTACTTCATGAGAAAAAACTTTCTTGTCTTTATCCAATTTTGTGTATTTTGAATCTTTGAGACTGATCTCAAATTCAGTCATTGCTTTATTCAATTCGTCTAGTCTTTTTTTGAGTTCAGCTGGAGCTATGTATGTCTTCAGGTGGACCTCCAATGTCTGAATTTCTTCCTTTAGTGTTTCGGATAGGCGAGCCGCTGTTTTTATAATCAGGACTAGCCAGTCCCTGGTACAGTGCCATGATATTAATGACCAGTCTTTTTTTAATTGTTTGTCGTTTTGGAAAATGAAAGGTTCATTACGGACTATTAGGCCTCTTGGTGCAGTACTGACTTTTAGATATTCTGCCATCATTACGCCATGTATCAGGGTCTTAATTTGTAGTCTTTTGAGTTCTGTTAGTTCATCCCAATCTTTGTTGGAATCCCCACTTGGTTTGTTAGGCGCCCCGGTGTGTGGTAAGATGGAGGCCATAACTCTCTCGATCTCCTCTTCCGAAAACGAGAGGCCGGTGATCTCTGCCATCTTAGTAAAAATTGGTAGCCTTTACTCTAGAGTGTGTCCAAGAAAAGTGTGCTTCACTGTTCTGTGGGGACCAGGTATCGGAAAACCTGTCCCGGAGTAGGTTATATTCCCGCAGCCTGAGGCTGCTTAAACCACAGAGTAGAGGGAAAAGGAGGTTTACTAAAGACCAGGTCGTCCTCCTAGGTACAATTACAAAAATTAAGCCAGTGTCTGGGTTCAGGGACCTGTCTTGTGTGTGGGCTATCTACCAGCAGTGTGTAGGTGTAGCCATTCAGAAAGAAAATAATTTTTCTTTCTTGTTATCCCCTCACTCACCGGAGTTTCCTCACGGTGACATGCTTCATCATCGGGGTCATCCCAGTTCTCTACGAAAAGGGGCGTGCTGCGACTATCGAGCTACGAAGGAGCACTATGAAGTGAAGGACTATGTGTGGTGAGAGTAAGTGGAGTGGATGTATGTGTGAGTGTTAAAAATACCGTGCTAGTGGGCCTCAATGTTTTATTCTGCTCCTAGACCGGTATGTTAAAAGTGGGGTTTGTACTGTGGACCAACCTGTGATGTGGGTTGGTTCAGTATCTGGTCAACATGTTTCACGCTACCCCTAGCGTTTCGTCAGGACCATACAGGGACCAGCCCTGTATAATACCACTCCTAAAAAACCTAGATTTAGGATTCAAATATTAAATTAGTGTGAAAAAATATTTACAGTGATTGACGCTGTTCCAACTTGGTACACGCGTTGTTTTTTGTTCATTGGTGAACCTGTAAAAGATATGAACAGAACAATGTTAAAAGTTACATTGCCCCTATCTCAGCCGAGATCGGGGTCTTTTAGTCCCTCAGGACGTGCAATTATCCATGCACGTTCGTTCATGCACGTGGTTTATATGGTGTGAGTTTTTCCATACAAGGACGTGCATACTTTGGAGTCTGCTGTCTGTTGGCGATTGACACTGGAAGTGAAACTACCGTGAGAAATCGTGTCAAACATACAGAAAGTGACTTTGCAGATAACAGCGAATACACAAAACAGACACACAAAAAGAGAAAAAGTATTGTCAATAATTACTTTTGTTGGTGCAAAATGGCACATCATGGTCTCATTGGGGGCGGTATCGCCTCGTTGGAAACAATGCTACAAAGTTATTAAAGGTGTAAAAACAGAGTTAGTATTCTAAAGTTTCTACTCTTCAGAGTACGAGTCTCATGTGCCCAAAAGAGTTCTTAGGTCTGGATGGATATAACTCACTTCCTGATCAGCAATGCCGCATGGTTTTACCTAGCTGCTTCCCCTTGGACCGCATCTTAGGGAATGGTCCGTGGGTCTGGGTTTTTATAGGTCTTGACTTCCGGTTAGGAGAGACTAGAATGTTGTAGCGGCCATCTTTGGAGGATGTAAATCGACCTAGTTTGGGTCCTGGGGAGGCGGCGCTGAACATAAAAAATTAGTGCGGCCACCTCCTCCGGGCTGAAGATCTCCCGGGGTGCGACTGTCTACCCCCTCAAATGCCGGCACGGGAGCCGGGCACGGGGTGCGGGACCCTTACCCTTCTCGGGATGCTTCCCGACTCCCTTCACCATGGTCTGGGCGGAAAGGAAGCTAAATAATAAAGAAAATAGAATAGGCAAGAGAAGAAAAGAAAAGAGTTTAAAAAAGTAGTTTAAAATTAACCAAAAGTAGCAGAAAACACAAAAATATAGAGCTAGAAAAGTAGAGGGATAAATGATAAGTATAATAGATCAAAAAAAACTTCAAACAAGCAAAGGATGTCAGAGATTCAGAGAGGATACAAGAAGCATGCCCAGAACCATAGCAATGAATGAGAAACAAGATGGCCGCGCCCGTTCACGACCGCGTGGGTAAGTTCGCGCAAGATTTTCCTCGCGATCACATGCGAAATTGTACTAGCGAGCCGCACACTTTGCGAGATTACACATCGCGCCCGGAAACGGAAATACGTCATGCAAACAAGATGGCCGCGCCCGTGAACGACCGCGAGGGTAACTTCGCGCCGTTGCGCTACAAGCGGCTCACTAAAATGCACAAAACCTTGCGAACTAACACGCCGCAAAGAAACAAATCGCATATACGCACGAATTTGCGGCTTCCGAATTCAATCTCGCGCAAGTTCGCGCCCCGCGAATCCCGCGAAATTGCAGAAAAACGAGCTTTGCAAAAGTGAAAGCACTCAGCAGGTGCAAAAGTTCAAACTCATCATTAGTAACTATTCCCTGTAGTGCTTCCTGACTGGGGCCCCTCCAGAGTTCAGTTGCTAGTTGCAACAATTGTATGACCCTGCTCTGACCCTCACAGCAGGCTCATAGAATAGCGACAAGTAGGCCATAAAGGTCCTGGAAAAAAAAGCACTGCAACAGAAAGCAAATTACTAAGGAAGCAGGTGCCAAACTGGAATTTTAAAACAGTGACACATTAATAAACCAACCCCAAATTAATTCATGTCAGTTGAAGCAGGGCAGGTGTGCTTGCTTTTCCCCCCCATAATCTACAGTGATGATGAACCAGAGGGTGGCATGATGTACCAGAGGGTGGCATGGATGAAACAGATGGTGGCAGTGTTGAAACAGAGGGTGCTGTGAACCTGTGATGATGAACCAGACGTAGAAACAACATAGTTGCGACCGTTGCGTGCCGACAAGTAAGTTCGCAATTGCGAACTGGTACAAAACCCTCGCGAACTGGCAGAAACCCTTGCGAACACAAAAAAAACAAAAAAATCCACAAATTTGCGAGAATTCGTGGATTTTGCGGATTGCGAGTTCGCAAATACGCAAATTCGCGAACGCCAGATTCGCAAAATTCGCCCATGCTTACAGGAGAGCAATAGAGCCAGAAAGGTATGCTGGGGTCTGTAGGACAACAAGGGACTACCTCTGCTGCCTGTGCTTACAGATGTGTTGGCTAGAGACATGGAAAAAAGCCACCAGTGTCCTGGGCGGGAGGCATAAATTGACAATGGAGAAAGTTTTCTGCAACCACCCCTTTCTTCAATGGGAGCCTGTGTTGTTGGGCAGAACACAGGCTCCCATTGAAGTCAATGGGAGTCCGACTGAACGGTGTTTCGAACCATCGTAATCGGTCAGTCAGACTCCCCAAAAAGGAGTCAGTCAGCAACGATTCAGACAAAGGGTCGGTCTGATTGCTTTCTAACTGACATTGTAATGAAGCCCTACGTTACCTCCTGCACCCGCATGTGGAGGCCCTGATACAGGCCCCAGCTGAATCTCCATTGGAGTACAGAGTGTTAGGCCCCCCTTACCAGCCATGCAGTGTCTCAACTATGTTCCATCCTACTACAAAATACCAACCCCTTCCCCCACTGGATAGCCTAAGGGAGAAGTGGGAGGTGGTCCTGGGTAAAATGGAGGATGACAACTGAGGGGACAACCATCAGATACCCATGAGAAGTAGCCATTCGGGACAGTTTCAGCTAATACATCTAAAGCTGTCCCACCAGGCTTATTATATCCATTTTAGAGTGTTCTGAATGGTGAAGATTGGATCATACAGGGGTAGGAGAGGCTGTGGACGGAGAGAAACCATAGTTCACATTTTGTTGGACTGTCCATTCCTCTGGAAATACTGGGGAGGGTGTATTTGAAGGTGGCTCTCAAAGTTTTAGACTGTACGATCGAACTGTCCCCCCCCCAGATGGTAGCCCTGGGCATATGGAGCAACAAGTCCCCAGACAGATAAGCCCTGCTATTTTTCAGAACAGCTCTTATGGTAGCCAAGCGGGATGTCATTAGAAGGTTGGGGGGGGAGTAATAATTTGGGGTGAGCGGAACTCACAGAGTTTTTATGTAATGATGCAGACTTTTGGGAGCAGTCTGAATTCGGGACGCTGTGCTGCTTATCTGGGTTTTTAGCGCTGGGAGCTTGTTCAACATTGTAAATTCAGTGTGAGTGGCACCACATGGTGTGCCAGAGGGTGCTGCTTCTTTCTGCAGCTCAAGTAGATTTTCGACTCGAATGGTACTTTTCTCAATGTGAACCTTTCGCCACCGTCCGTGTTGACAAAATTGCACCAGGGGTTGCAAATTCCCAGACGCTCTCGCCAACTTAAAGTTGAGGAGCCGCAGATGAGAAAAACCTCCACCACACTGCAGTTGACAGAGTTTTGTCTGAACTCCACATTCCAAGTGGAATGCACAGTGAGAAAAACTCTGCAAATTCTCCAGCCTAGCAGAATTTATCACCCACCCTAGTAGTGAGGTCCTAAAGTGGAGAAGTTGGGAGACCAACATGGATTGGTGTACAAACTACTGCAATGTCCTATGAAGTGTGGGGAGTCTGGAGATAAGGAATGGATGACATTCTCTGATGAGGAAGGTGGTCAGGTACGCAGGGCAAGTCTGAGCTGCATCTAAATTGTGTTGCTATTACTGCCTACTGTTACTCTCGGGAGTGTCTGTTTCTCTTCAACATTGGTCTCTTTATGACTAACGTAGTGCTATTAGGGAGTGATACTGCATCAAGTGATGTAATAATAAAGCCTCAAGTTCATGCTCGTTTTTTGTGATAGGCTGTCTGCTTTCCACCCAGATGTATAAAGATAGTGACTTTCAAAAGTACAAAAAACATAAACAACAGTAGCAAACGAACGCCAGCCAAGCCTTGAAGTAAATTCAGCGCCACAAAAAAGCCACTCACACTTTTTGCAAAACACCCCTATAGAAAGTATTGGAGTCAAAGACGCAATAAAACACCCTGTAGTGTAGTGTAGTTCCTAGTTTCCCACTAGGCCCTGCGCATTGGAATGACATAAACAGTAGTATCGACGTGGAACTGCTTATATTCCAGGCCTCCACTGACTATGCTAAACTTAATTGGGTTGTGTTACCAACTAGCTCAGAGGTCACTGGAAACTTTCTTCTCTGCATAGGAAGTGATCAGCTTCCTTGGCACAGACAAGAAGGGATTCAGCTTTCCAACAACCGTGCAACATGACAACTTTGCTCCTCAGATCAAGAGTCGATCTCTAGGGTCGTGTGAAACAATAGACATAGATTTCACTCAGTCAGTCTAGTGCAGTTTACTTTCACAGTATGTAGAGAATAGAGAGACGGGCGTGTATCAATAAAGCGTTAACATTTATTGAACAGTCTTTCTTCTCATACAAGAGAAATGTATTGCCACAATTGCAATAACTGTTATTATAAAAAGTACGTACAGTAAGATAAGAATAGCGAAATAGAACTGTAAAAGCATTGATATGGTTTCTTAGCCATACAATGGTTTAAAAGTAATAAAACATTTATACAGTCATATATACATTAGGCTAACATACTCAACTGGTGCTTCTAACTAAGCCTACCCCAGTGTGCCTGACCTACGCCTAACACGTGAGAAGGGGGAGTAAGTAAGTAGCTTAAGTTAAGTTGGTTTTGCCAAGGTTTGTTTCAAGAATTCTCGTCTAAGGGTTTAGTCAACACCATACCTCTGAATAGAATGATGGAGGATTGGTATCTCCTTCAGGGGTCTCTCTCGATATCCCAGTCACCTCCGAGGGTAAACTGGAAGCGCCGGGACTGGATTTCTCTGCACGAGAAAGGCAGCGGCTTCTCTCAGCGCGTCGAGGAAGGAGGGGTGACAGCGTCCGCGGGCAGCTGGGCTGGATGTCTTCGCAGAGGACGGCTGCACGGCTCCTCAAGCGTACTGCACCATAGGTCACGCTGTAGCGGCGATAATGGTAATCAGTAGCTTCACCACCACAGGATAGCAAGCTGCAGCGACAGAGTGCTAGTTTTTACCAACACGGGGTCATGCAGGCAGCTGGCATCAGCAACAGGCAACGCACTCGCTTAAGGCAACGTTGGTAATATTTATACCTGACAGGTGCCGGGTTTGACGCAAGTTTGCTGGACATAAGACGTCAATTAAAGATGTCACTAGGAAGTGATAGTTATCAGTTGCTCATTAGAGTTCCATTACTAATCAAAACATAGCAAGCGGGGATTTCCAGGTTTGCTAAGTTTTTATCTTGTTGAAGAACTCGGAGTGTTATCTAGGAATATCAGATAGTGACTGCTGCTCTGTCATTGCACTAATTGGTCGCAAAGGAAGTAGCAGAGAGTCATGCTGGAATGTGGCTCTGTGGCTCTGCTCGTGTGAGGCCAGAGATGACTTTTCAGAAAATCGCACTTGAACGGTTATGCCAATATAGGGAATAAATGGATTTATAGCCGAATAGGGGCATAAGGTCACAGTATCGATCAGGAACCTAGATAAGCACATGACACCCACTCCACGAATTCATGTCCATCAAAATTACTAAAACTAAGCAATTAGATGCATGTGTAACATTGTGTAACATAGCCCACCCCAAAATACATAAATGCATTCGAAATAGGCGTACTTGTAATACATGGAATTTAGGTACTGTACGTAGTTTTAAAAGCATAGTAATCATTCAAAAAATTATTGCATATGAAATCAATGAACGATTATGCATAAAGAATTACACATGAAGTATCTCTGACAGAAGAAATGCGAGATAAATCATCACATAAAAAAGGATTGTAATAATATGTGTGCTAGAGGCTGGTGTTATGTTGTTATGTCTCTAGATGTGTTTTTTTAGAAATAGAAGTGTGAAGCTTCTGTTCTCTAAGAATAGTTTTTACGTTAAGCAAAGAATTGTTCGTGCCAAAAAGAAAGGGTCAATATTAAAAAATTGTCCAATTCAAAGAAAAATCAGTTTACCAAAGCTCCTGGCAGTTTTATGTTGATCAAAACTGAAGGCCGAATTCAGAGTTCATGGGAACGCCGTGTGTCGGAAAGCTTCTCAAAAGTTATTGTTTCTCTGTGGGTGAGAACATCGTATCAGACAGGCTCGCAAAGAATTGGTCTACAAAATCAGGTGATAGTTCAACCAAATTAGATAGCGCTGTAACTTGGCAGGTGTGAGAATGATTGCTGTCATCGAAGGCAGGACCAGCAATGCTCACAGAACGTTGTACCTGGATGATGTTGCTTTTGTCACTCGCTCCACTGTTACCACTTGGCTGTAGTACAGGAGTCTCCACGAATGCCGTCATCAGGATTGGTAGCCGCTGGGGACAACACAATGCGTGAGCCGTTATTGGACTTAGCAAAGTATCGACGTCCATTGGTACTGCTGATGGAAGTGAAAGACAGATGTCCAACACGCATTCATCGCCGCAAAGCATACACCGTAGCACAGGTAAAATGCAATTTTGCCATATTGGTCTGAATGAAAGGAACCAGGTCATATTTAGATCTCTCAGCCTGGCCAATCCGAGGACGTTAGTTATCCTGTCCCTGTAGCGCATTGCTAGGATTGTCTCTTCCATTCCCATGGGAGCTATGTCTGAGCCGAGGCTTGCCATAACGTAGTAGAAGGGTCAAAAATAGAATCCCTGCGATGAGTCCAAAAAATAGTGGAATACCACCAAAGATGGAGTGCACAAAATTAGGAAAGATTCCCAAAATTGCCTGGAAGGGTGTTAGCAGTCCCGTAAAGACTGTCTTAAATATGCCTGGGATGCTTGTAGCACTAGACATGTTAAGGAGTTGGACGAGTATTTGTACGAAATGCACGGGGCAATTTGTAGATAAAAGGTCATGGACCTCAGTAGCCGTCCTTGCGACTAGAAGATCATACGTCTCTTTAGATGACGTTATAGGCACTGTTGTCTGTAAAAGCACAGATTTCATTTTGCTTAATGTATCAATTCGTATAGAATAGAGATTCAGACGAGGCCAGAGGGGAGTCACTATGTCTGGAGGCCCGCTCGGAAACAATGCTTGCATACAACATTTGACCATGGACGTTACTTGTACTAGATAACTTTTTCCGGGCGCGAGGCCACAGCACCTGTGATCCGTTCTAAGAATGTAACTCCCGTTTGCGAGTTGCATAAAGAAGGGCTCTATCTGAGTTGCAGGTGTGACTAGCTGGTGGCATGAAAGGTTGTTTGAATTTCCATCACATGCTCCGTGTAAATTAATACCCTGACACAAAAGTATACCGCTTAGTGAGTGTTTACAGTTGTCACCACTAAGAAATACATTTTTGTCGCTGTCACTATAGCAAGAATGAGTGTATGGTAATTTCCATTCGGATTTTACATATCCCTTACCCAATTGTTCATATTGGCCAGCAGGTATGTACTCAAGGCATTTATGAAATCGGAAAGTTGTTATCGGAATTGTGATAATTCCGTGTATTATCCATTCAATGACAGGGCTCTCTGACATTGTCAATGGTAATCTCTCAAGTTTCTCGATGCTCAAGATTGTATAGTCTGCTCCTTTCTGTGCCAAACTGATCTGTTTATCAGTAAGGTTAAAAATGGAAAATAATGACGTTGTGTTTATCAGACGCCAAGGCACATAGCCTGAACGAAGATTTTGCAGCGTCCAGCCTAGTTCTATAATAGAGCGTAATTGAGACTGGCCATGTTGTAACATTAGCAAATCCCTGTCTATCACATCAAAGGCAGAGGATACAATATTGTCCAAAGAATATATTCTGGAAGACAGAGTCATTAACCCATTGTCTACTACAGAAAGTGATTTCTCCAAATTAATACGATCAATTTCTCGTATTTTTTCAGCAGTTTCAATTTGCTTTACTTTCCAAGCCTCGTTGTAAGCAGCATAGATGCTGGTCGCTATGAAACGCTTTTGACGCTGTTTGCGTGGTCCAAGAATGAAGTCGCGCAAATCAGCACCATCTTTTAATAAAGACAAATGTTGCTTAATTTCAGCCAGTGTGGATGTAGTTAGCCATTCTAGGCAGAGTTTGCCTACACTGTATGTGGTTATAATTCCTGGATGTTGTCTCTGGGAATATCTTGAGTCTAATCTGGTCATTTTTAAACCCTGTGTTTTATTCAGGAACCTATCTTGACAGCTATTTGTGTCTGTAGGCCAGATTAACCACTTTTTCCAATCAGGATGTGTTCTGTTGAAATTTAAAATGTGTGACACGTCTAACTCATTATCTGCAGTTGTATTCTCAGCTATTGGCTTTGGTATAGACGGTGTTTTCAGGTCTTTGTTCTTGGCTAGGCCAAGACAAGATGTTTGGTGTACAGTGTCATTTAAAAATAACATTTGTTCTGGTATCATGCAGGTTCTAAACAGTGCTTCTATGCCTTGCACCTGCCAATCTTTTGTACCCCAAATTGTTTTCGTTTCAATATTATTTTTCCAATAATCAAAACCTAATGTCATCATTTTGTCATAAAATGCTTCTGAATATATCAATTTAGAATTTGTCAGCATTGTTTTCATTCCTGTTTTATCTAACAGTTTATAATAAAACGTTTCTGCATCACTGGTATTAAACCCTGAGAAGTATTTGAATTTCTCAAAAAATGCTCTCGAACTGCTTTTAGGTGGTGTAGAACAATGTTCCCATTGATTATACATAAAAACATTTCTAGGCTGTGCAGATTTATGCAAGTAATGATCCCCATAGTGGGTGTAACAGAATAACTGCTCATAACTAGATGAACCTTGTAAATAATCATGATCTGTGAATCTAGCTGACATTACTAAATCAGACATCATGTCATTAATACTGTTAAAGTCCCAATCATCAGAGAATGTACTTGGTGTCACAAAGTCACTTAAGGAAACCTTTAGTTGATGAGGATACTTCAGGATTTCGACCGGACCATAGATCTCATAGTCTGTTTTCTCCCATACTACCCCACCAGGTATTGGAATTGCTGTGACATTTACTGTTGACAGTTCTCTTTTCTTCACGTGGGATGATCTGTGTGGTTTCAGGACTAGGTTGATGTTCTGACTTGCTGTGTCCATTGTAATATATTTTCCTTCAATGAATTTTCCCAAACACAGTACCATGATGAGCCAAAGCAGGAGGAAAAATACACCTAGACCGAACCAGAACTCTAGCCAAGGGGAAATGAGGTAGATTTCCTTCAGTTGATGAAAGAGTTCCGTTGCTTTTTCTTTAAAAGACTTTTTTGTTTCTGGCATCACTTCCGGGTCATTTAAATCTTCAGAGAAGTTGTCGAAGTTGATGAAATAACCAGAGGCAGTTCTGTCAATTGATGGGATTGTTCTTTCAATTTGTCTCTCGGTAGCACTTTCTGATGCCACATTATTGTAGACTGGTGTTGTTTCTTGACGAACTGTTTCAATCTGTGTTTCAAGAGGCACGAGTTCCATGGCATTATTGCATAGTCCTTCATTGTGCACTGCAGGCTGATCGAATGTGATTAGTCTTTCAGTTTGAACCTCTTGGATTGTTGCAAGTTTGGGTATTCTGTTGTTTCTTGGGAGTCCACTGGGCCTACTGTTGATTATAGGCCACATGCTTGTGGTTTTACCAGATCGATGGACACGACTCTGTTCTCCTTTTTACCAGCAAGGGGCGGTAGCACAACTGATCTTGTTCCGGTGACTGCTAAGACAGGTACTGCTTTTCTGTAAGAAGGCCCAAATTCCTTCTTAACCGCGATC
Source organism: Lissotriton vulgaris (assembly GCF_964263255.1). NCBI lineage: Eukaryota > Metazoa > Chordata > Amphibia > Caudata > Salamandridae > Lissotriton > Lissotriton vulgaris. Next base: position 898,348 of record NW_028249872.1, on the reverse strand, counting down.
TTTTCTCTGACTAGATCCCCAACCTTTGGAATCCAGACAGGCCTTGCTGGGGCTGTTGCGGGTGGTGCCTCGTCAGTGGTATTTGGCTGTTGCTTTAACTTTATGTTGCTTAATGATTTTCTTGTTTCATTCAGTTCCTGTAAAACAGCCAAACGGTCTTTTACTTCAAACTGCTTTGTTTCTGCTTGTACCACTGACATCTGACTATCGAGGTCCTGAACGTTCATTCTTATTCCGAACAATAGTTCGTATGGGCTGAAACCTTTTAGAGAATTTCTTGGCATGTTGTTAAGACTAGTCTGGACACTTATTAAATGTTTGACCCACCCAGCGCCTGAACCTAATACCTTCGCTGTTATAGATTGCTTTATGTCCCGGTTTTTTCTTTCTACCACACTTGTGCGACGGACAAGAATACCGCAACCCAATTCCCATGCTGGCCATGGCCTCCCTATAAGCTCGAGAGCTGAAGGCAGGACCCTGGTCAGAATGGAACGTGGTAATTGCGTATGTGCCGATATGGACTCGCTAATCTTTTATAACAGTTCTAGGCGTCAGCCGAGTGCTGGTGGCCTCATTTTTTAAGTGCATTTCGTCTTAACTATTAATAGGACGCAGGATGGGGTGTAGGCAGCGTTACGCTCTTTCTTATTGGTAGCCGGTAGCAAGGTTCGCTACTGCGATCCCTATTGCAGTTTTCACAGTTGTTTTCATATATTTGGTGTTCTACACTCATTCCCGGCCACCAGAATACTGATTGTAATTCAGTCAGTGATTCCTTGATCTTTCTGTGCCTAAGACCCAAACCCATGTGTGCGTCTGCTATTAAAAATATTCTCCTGTTCATGTTTGGAATTACTCTATCCCCCACTCCAGGGATTCGAGCAAAAGGAACGGAGTTTGCATCGATTATGTATGCATAATTGAGTGGATAGTTTATGGGTAGTGCTGCACAGTCGCCTTTTACGGTCGTTCTTACTGCTAGCATAGTTTCCCCGTCTATATACTTATCTGTACGCTTTTTTGTGGCTACGGAAGCCGGTTTAGTTGCTTCCGCGGAGGCTGTATTAGCCAATGAATTCCCTGCAACGTGAACGCCATCACGTTGAAGACTCTGTGCGTGAATCACGTGAGTCTTTTGTAGTTCTTTGTGTAAAAGAGCTACTTGTTCCCAAAGCAATTTATGCTTTATTGTGGCACCTGTGTCATCTTTGTAGTCGTTTTCGATCCAACTCTGCAGTTTGTTGTTGTAAGAATTGACGCAAAAATGAGAATCGCACACGATAAGTGTGGGGAATTCGCGTTCTGCATTTTCGAGCGCCATCTTTAAAGATCTGATTTCAGTTCTTTGAACCGAACAGTTTCTTACAGATTCAGTTTTTGTTACTTTCGGTCTGAATTTACCGCACAGCCAACGACCTTTAATAATCGCACATGCTGCATCGTAGGATTTACTCTCTACATTAAAATGCTGTACAAAGCTATCTGTATAGATTATACAGGCGTATTGTGGGAGAGGCAGGATTTCGATTGGCAGAGGATATTCTTCTTCATATTCTAAATCATTCAGCTCTTTGTATTGCGGGGCGAAATAGTACTTCACATCTTCCGCTCCTAGAGGATCTATGCACTGTATCCATTTCGGGTCCAGTGACATTGTAGGCAGGTTTACTGGGCTGAATAGCGCTTCGAAGGCGGATTCCGCTGTAAGGATATTAATCCGTTTGCCGTGTGCTAGTTCTCTTTCATTTGCTAATGCGATTTGCACTGCGTTCACAGTTCTTTCTGTGTGACTGAATGTTTTTTCTGCTTGTGTGTACAAGTGAGATTTAATTGAAATAGGTACCTTTTCTCCCTCATTAGAGGTCAGGTACGTGAATCCGCATCTTCCTGGGATGACTCGGATTACAAGATCGATCGTGTTGTCACGTGTATCTAATTTTGTTTTTGCTAACATGTCTGTTTGCAGTGATCTCAAAATTTCTGTGTGTTTTTGAGTCCAATTGATTTGTTTTAAATCAGGTTTTATTAGTTCGTAGAGAGGTTTAACCCTCTCTGCGTAATTTAGAATGTAAGTTCTTCCGAAATTCAGAAAACCTAGTATTGATTGTAAATTCTTCAGCGTTTTTGGAGCTTGGAGTACAGCGCACTTCTCTAAGAAGTTGTCCGCTAGGCTTTTCCCTTCACTTGATAATTCGTACCCTAAAAATAGTACTGTCAGATGGGCAATTCGGGACTTTTTAAAGTTGAATTTGTAACCCTCTGCTGCGAACCCAAGTATAATGGTGTTCACCCTTTTCAAGTGAGTATCCAAGTCGTCGTCTGTGAGATAAATATCATCTACGTAAGATAATGCTTCATCATCATAGATTTGTAGTAACTCTGTTACCCTAGCTGAGAATAGTCCTGGGCTGTTCTTGAACCCCTGTGGGAGTCGACAGAATTTTTTCTGTGACCCAAATGCGGAGAAAGCGGTCAAGTATCTGCTTTCTGGTGCAATGTTTTGACAAAAGAAACCATTAGAAATGTCTAATGTCGTTTTGTATTTTTTCCTAACTATATTATTCATTAGGGCTGCACTATGCGAGTTTTGTACTGCAAAAGTTTTGCAACATGTATTAAGGTGTCTGTAGTCCAAAACTAGACGATATGAATTGTCTGGCTTGGAGACAGGAAACAAAGGATTGTTCATTTGAGAGGTGCATGTTTCAATCACCCCCTGGTACTCAAGTTGATCTAAGATCTCCCTGACCTGTTTTTTAGCTTCTTGCTTAATGGGATACTGCCGTTGGGCAGTTGGTTCACTTTTTAGTTGGATTTTGTGAGGCGGAGAATCCTCATCCCATCCTACATGATTTTTATACAATGCAGGTGCCTGGGCTACTGCCCATTTCCTTGCATATGTGTATTTTTTGTGAATCGGAATGTGATTCGAGAAGGCAGGCATAATTACCTCTTCGCCACGAGGGCACTCCCTGACAAACTCCGGGGGCCAATCTTTTTCAGCTAACAGAATATCATAGCCTTTTGAGAGCTTATCCCAAAACAGACCTCTTATTTTCCTAGTCTTATCACCCTCCATACGCAATGTTATTTCGTATATTTTATGGGGCTCGCTAAGCCTGGCGTCGGCAGTTTCAACCTGAATGTATTCATTCGTGTCCACTGTCTCCAGATGACTCATCAAGATCTTGCGCGCTATACTGATCTCTGCTGCACTGTCCAACATTGTCAATGCCCACTCCCCGTTTTTCAACTGTGTCCTCAGTATTCTCGGCATGGTTGATTACTCTAATACTGGCTACCTTCTTTTTAGGAAATTGAGATTTCTTATTTTGAGCAGGTTCCTTGTCTTTGGACTTGGTGTGCTCTCCTGGGTCTGACCGTCCTCTTCTTTCCGAATTCTGTGGAAAAGATCGAGAGGGACGTGTATCAATACTTTGATATCTATCAGGTTTTTTTATATTATCCCTATTTCTAAGGTTATATCTTTTCTCAGAGGGCTCCCGTTGGGGAGACTGGCGTTCTCGAGTCGGAGTTCTTTCCCTCCGTCGAGGAGACCTTCCTCTGGAATGGAAAACTATTTCCTTGGGAGTGGATTGTTTATTTCCATCCCAGCTCTTTTTAGGAGTGTTTGAATTATTTTTAATAAATAATTTCTCTGGATTTTCGAGCAGTTGGGGCTTAACTGGTTTCCCACCCAAGCTGTCTCTACCTAATGCTTCATAGCATTTTTCTATGATTTTTGCAAGCTCAACAGGATCTTTTATATCTGTTTCCCTCAACTTCTGGCGAATCGCCACAGATGCTGCTTCTCCCTTTACATTGGCTAATAATATAGCCGTGACCTGCTTGAAGTCTTTCAGTAATTTCATACCTAGATTTAAAGCTGGTTCTGGACCGAATTCATTTTGAATCTGTTTTAGCACGTCTGGTATTACCGCCATAGACGGAACACCGTGTGTTTTTGTGTAAATGGAAGCAAAGACTGTACCCCAAGTGTCACAGTCCTCCACGTGTGGTGCGATTCCCATAGGAAGGCAGATGGTCAAGATTCTGTGTTTCTCAATAGGGGTAGTATCAGGAAATACTGCCTCTATTTGAGTGATTTTCTGGGCTAACCAGAAAGGAATTTGTTCCCGTTTTACGGGTGTTTTACCAAGACATGACTGTATGTTCTGTGGTGTAATTTTATTTGTGTTCCCCTGATGAGGGGTCAGCTGGTGTGAATTAACAGCTGGCTGGACTGTTGCAGTCCGTATTACATATTGGACTAATTGCCTATGTATTTTTATTAATGTGTTTAGCTGTACTAACAGCTCTTCTCTAGACATTTTTGCAATGTCAGGATGTGGTGTGTAGCTGGCTAGAACCGGCCACGTGGCTCCTGGTCTACCTAGTGGACCGAGCCTGGTTATGTGATCATTGTGTTTTAGGGCGCCATTAAACCAGAGCAGGTGCTCTTGAAATTTAAGTGGGATTTCAACCTCCTCGAAAGGAGCGTACTCTCCCGGAGGTTCCTCTATTTTGTAATAGTGAAACTCTTGTGTTATAGCGTTTACCGCTGGAAAGTTTATCCATGAATAGAATACCTCTGTCTGCCGATACTCGTGAGCCTCTATCACGAAAATTACTGTACCACCTTGAGGTGTCAGTCCGTTTTCTATAAGTTTTAAAGTTATAGATCTTCTTAACTGGACCGGGATGATAATAGCATCCGGGTCTGCCTGTAGGAGACTCGAGTCTTCCTCTATTAGTATGGAAGCCAGCCTAGCTGCTTCTTCATTGTCTGACATTTTTTAAAAATGCAGTTTTTGCAGAGTAGGTCTCCAAGGAGACAAAGATTAGATGCACAATATTTTGGAACACTGTATCCTTCAACGTTGAATAAACCAGAGCTTTACATAGGAATCTCTTCCTACTAAGGTCGGGCGGATTTTAACCTTTCACCCACTCCAGACGTCTATTGGAGTATTTACGGGAGAAAGGGGTGTGAAATATGCACGACTGAGTTACTCTACAAGTCTTACGTTAGTTTATCGCCTTACCAAACGTTAGGGCGCCATGTAGTGTAGTTCCTAGTTTCCCACTAGGCCCTGCGCATTGGAATAACATAAACAGTAGTATCGACGTGGAACTGCTTATATTCCAGGCCTCCACTGACTATGCTAAACTTAATTGGGTTGTGTTACCAACTAGCTCAGAGGTCACTGGAAACTTTCTTCTCTGCATAGGAAGTGATCAGCTTCCTTGGCACAGACAAGAAGGGATTCAGCTTTCCAACAACCGTGCAACATGACAACTTTGCTCCTCAGATCAAGAGTCGATCTCTAGGGTCGTGTGAAACAATAGACATAGATTTCACTCAGTCAGTCTAGTGCAGTTTACTTTCACAGTATGTAGAGAATAGAGAGACGGGCGTGTATCAATAAAGGGTTAACATTTATTGAACAGTCTTTCTTCTCATACAAGAGAAATGTATTGCCACAATTGCAATAACTGTTATTATAAAAAGTACGTACAGTAAGATAAGAATAGCGAAATAGAACTGTAAAAGCATTGATATGGTTTCTTAGCCATACAATGGTTTAAAAGTAATAAAACATTTATACAGTCATATATACATTAGGCTAACATACTCAACTGGTGCTTCTAACTAAGCCTACCCCAGTGTGCCTGACCTACGCCTAACACGTGAGAAGGGGGATTAAGTAAGTAGCTTAAGTTAAGTTGGTTTTGCCAAGGTTTGTTTCAAGAATTCTCGTCTAAGGGTTTAGTCAACACCATACCTCTGAATAGAATGATGGAGGATTGGTATCTCCTTCAGGGGTCTCTCTCGATATCCCAGTCACCTGCGAGGGTAAACTGGAAGCGCCGGGACTGGATTTCTCTGCACGAGAAAGGCAGCGGCTTCTCTCAGCGCGTCGAGGAAGGAGGGGTGACAGCGTCCGCGGGCAGCTGGGCTGGATGTCTTCGCAGAGGACGGCTGCACGGCTCCTCAAGCGTACTGCACCATAGGTCGCGCTGTAGCGGCGATAATGGTAATCAGTAGCTTCACCACCACAGGATAGCAAGCTGCAGCGACAGAGTGCTAGTTTTTACCAACACGGGGTCATGCAGGCAGCTGGCATCAGCAACAGGCAACGCACTCGCTTAAGGCAACGTTGGTAATATTTATACCTGACAGGTGCCGGGTTTGACGCAAGTTTGCTGGACATAAGACGTCAATTAAAGATGTCACTAGGAAGTGATAGTTATCAGTTGCTCATTAGAGTTCCATTACTAATCAAAACATAGCAAGCGGGGATTTCCAGGTTTGCTAAGTTTTTATCTTGTTGAAGAACTCGGAGTGTTATCTAGGAATATCAGATAGTGACTGCTGCTCTGTCATTGCACTAATTGGTCGCAAAGGAAGTAGCAGAGAGTCATGCTGGAATGTGGCTCTGTGGCTCTGCTCGTGTGAGGCCAGAGATGACTTTTCAGAAAATCGCACTTGAACGGTTATGCCAATATAGGGAATAAATGGATTTATAGCCAAATAGGGGCATAAGGTCACAGTATCGATCAGGAACCTAGATAAGCACATGACAGTAGAAAAAGAAAATGTTAAAATAGTTAAATTAGGTTTACGTTTAAATTATGTGCATATGTGTGTATGTGTTTTTGTGTGTGCGCCTTAAAAAGTATACACAATTAATAATGAATTAGTTAGTTAAATAGTTTAACAATTAGCAGTTATTTTTTTAATATTCAAAATTTAAAACAAATCTATTAATTATTTTTTTTAATGTTATTTAATAATTATGATGTATTAATATTACATTTTGAAATGGTGAATAACCAAATGTAGGAAATTCACAAATGAGAAAATCCACACATTTAAATGTACTCTTACACTTTGTAGTAAATGTTTTCAATTTGGATTTTCACTATTTTCGAGTGTAAATTTACTACATAGGGAAGAATTCCTTTCGCCTGACACTAACTCGGTCCTGGGACTGACAGACACACAGTCAGCGGTCCCACTCCCATAATTAGGACACAACTGAACAATGTTCAGTCGCATTCCTACCTTTCACTATGGGAGCATGCATTATTGCTGTAAACCAAGGCGTAATGCATGCTCCCAGAGGGAAATGGGCGGGTTGGTTCATCCTTGCACCCCTTGGCAGGCACCCAAAGGTGCCTGCCAGGGGGTCCAGGTTAGGAGCCTGCCAAGGGATGCAGGGAGCAACAGGGGGCACCTTGGGTGCCCTCTTCGGCCCCCCAGAAGTCTGCACACTCAGGGGGCCCCGTGGTGGGCCTACAAACATGCTTTCTGATATGGTTTCCATGTCGGATAGGCTGGCATGGAAACCTTGCTGAAAACTGTGCATCATACTCTCAAGGGCGGAATGGCCCACCCTTGGAATTACTAGCTGGCTTCATACTGGCCATAGAAAGCCAGCCGGATTGACCAGCTGGTTTACTTTCTGACCACCTAGAACTAAAATCAAGCAACCCATTATGATGCGACCCTGAAGGCTCCAAATGTCAGTCAGAGCCTTTTCGAGCCTCATTGTAATTGGACCCATAGTGTAAACGTATGTTGGTGTGGAGAGCCTTGTACTGTACTGGGGTGAATGTTGACATTGTTCTACATTCTGTCCATCAACTGTGTTTTTTACAATTTTCACCCTGAGTGTGCTGGGGTTGCTCAGACGTGAGTCCCAGGCTCTCCACACCACTGGAGTCAAGCTATCCAGGCTGATGAAGGCTGATAGCCAGAAACCGGTCCTTGGATGCTTGAATCCGGTCTGGGAAAGACATGGCTTGGTAGTTCGGACTGGACTGTTCCCATGAGGAACAGGGTCAGAGCTGATTTGCATATAGCCAGTGTCTAACCCAGGGTGGTGTGGAGTGCAAATAAACGATGGATTTAGGCCCAGATCCTTGTACTGGGGTGAATGTATGACATTGTTCTACAGTCTGTCCATCAACTGTGTTTGTTGCAGCTTTCAGGGAGTCCACTCCTTCTCTTTTTAAGGCAAGGCAAAGACCTTAAATCTGTAGTTCAAAAAGTGTGCAGCAGTTGCGGTCATTCAGAGTGCAATCCTCTTTGTGCAGGCCAGACTTCCAGCAGGTCAGTCCTACTTCTTCTTGTAGTTTCAAGCAGGGATCTAACTTGCTGGGCAGCCCTCTCATATGTAGTCAGTGTTCATGGGTGATAAGCATGAGGGCTCTCCTGATCAATGGGGTGCAGGGTGCCGTCCGCAGGTATGATCACTTCCTCCAATGTGTGGCATGTTCTTGTTCCAGAAACACTATTTCTTAAAAATCCTAAATGGAGAATTATCTCTGGAGGTTAAGATCTGGCTAAGCCCAACCACAGGCATGGCTCAGTTCCTTAACACTTCCCTTCAAGCCCCTCTGCGAATTCACTTATTGGGGCTCCTGTCTGGCTTGGGGTGCAGGGAGTGAGTGTGAGCTTGTGCCCTGACCTAACTGTCATTCCCACTTTAAAGACCAATTTAGCTATTCCACGCCCACCCTGCTTTTTGCTCAGCAGCTTTCAGATCTCCTCCTACCAGATGCCTTTTGTCCTAGCTCAGGCCACTTTTCACCTCATCTGAGCAATGTGGACCAGCCTGTCAAAGGCTGGCCAATCAGGAGAGACTGATGGAAGGCTGGCTTGTTACTATATCATAAATATAGTTCTATAAGTATTTTTCAGTGATAGTTATATTAAATCTAAACATGACAAGTTATTGGATTTAATCTAATGATCAGTTTAATATTTGAAGTACATTATTAGCTGGCTTCTATCAATAGTTATCATTTATTAAAGTATTCCTATGTTATCCTTTGGAGCCTATGTGCTAAAATGGGAAACTATGCAGTTTTTCTTACACCTGGGCATATAAAACATCTCTTATATAATGTTCCTGTTTATAGTTGCAAGGCACCCTACCCCTGGGGCACCTAAGGGTGACACAGACTACTGGCCCTGGGTCTGGTTCTCATGGCCCCGGGCACAACCAGAGTGAGTTACCACCCGTATCAATCAAACAATGAGGCTGATCGGGGTGAAAAGGATGACTTTCTCACAGGTAGGCATTTCATTTTACAGTGCTTGCCATGGAGAAACGAAGGGGCACTAAGATAGGATGCTGTTGCTCTCTCCTCCAGTGTTTGCATACTTTAGGCTGCCTTGCACCAATGCACACACACTTGCACAAGGGTGCAAGGGAGTGCAGGTGATTTCAAACTTAGGTTTTATACTGGAAGGGTGCCCTTCCGGCATAAAATTCTATATTTGACAAAGTGCAACCCTTTACCACTTTGTATGTGAGTTGTACTCTGCAGCACGTATGTAAAGTTTGAAAGGTTTGGAGAAACGAATTCCTTCTTTAAACTTTATGTCTGTTTCATGGATGCGTAATTTGTTTATGTCAATCCCTTCATACCAGCGTTAGTAAATGGAAATCAAAATCTATGGGTGAGTGCAGGGGAAGGTCAATATGCCACCCATGGTAAGCCCCAAAGCAATACTTTGCACCAGGTTTGCATTACTTTTCTGAAGCAGCCCATGCACAAAGTCTTTGTAAACCTGGCCATAAATGTAATACATGATCGAGGATGCAAGCTAATAAAATCGCATTGCCCCCCAAAGGATGCCTTTTTAGCAATGTTGGAATAACAAAAGATTGAGAAGAAAAACAATAATGATCTAAACTTCTGCCTTTCAATTTGCTTGCAAGATGTTGAGGCCAGTTCATAGCTCAATGCGTTATATCTGAAGGATTGCCACTTTTGAACTCCAAGTACAGAAGGATCTATGTGATAAAAGCGATAACCCAGTAAGCTATCTACATAAAACACTAATCTGTAATCTGCATGTCACATGTTGTGCAGCAGGAACATTAACCCTCTATGCTACTATATCATGAGTCAAAACTGTGATAGACATATCTAAGATCCTCCCTCAAGTGCATTTACCACCACAGTTGTCATTCTCTTTAAAATACCCCCTGAAAATGCTGCCCACACAAATCTCTCTGCAGGATCCTCTTATCTCAGTTCAGTCTGCCATGCAGAGGGCACTTCCTTGACATTGGCACCGAGTGCCACTGTACCAGTGGCAGCACCTCAAAGCCATCATTCGGTTGGGAGAATGGAGAGGGAGAGATAATAAAAGAAAGAACGGTGTGGTTTAGTTGATGACCATGGACTAAATCTAGCTTTGGCGGATCCTTAAATTATATTATCATTCTGTTCAAATAACTTTATTTACATGTGACTGCCATGGTGAACATTTGTAAAGTAAATATTTCAAATGAAGAGGGCTATTTGCCAAGGTAACTAACACTAACACTCATGAGGAAATTGAACATCTTCTCATTTGGGCGTTTGAAAAGGATCCTTGGTTGTCACGCAAAGCTTTACCACCTACCGCTCTTGTTGGTAATCTCTCCTTCTGAGCAGAGGGTGCAGTCATAGCAACAGACAGGTTTCTCCTTTATAGGGACCTTCCTGTATCCAGGAGGACAACTCTCACTGCACACAGAGGTTGGGATCTGTTGAGGAAGAGATGGAGATGTGTGAGACATCAACAGGGGAAGAAAAAAAGGGGACAAGTCAACATTATCACACATCCTGCGGACTGAGAAAGAATGTATATAGTTTGTCACGTGAGAGATCAGAGAATAAAGAAATAAGGGGCTGATGTCATAGGTTCAGTGGGAGCAGGTAATTGCATCAGTGTGAGGGATCCAGGGAGTGAGAGATGTGGAGCACATGTGATAACATCAGCCTGGAATGACCTCCGTCAGCAAGCCCAACTAAGAACCCTTTTTATTCTCTTGCTTCCACTCATTGGTCACCACTCCTTGCGTAACATGAGGAATGCTGGAACCTGCTTTCGGTTTCATTCTCTGCAGCTAACTTCCATAGGAGATATATACCCAGAAGTCATCTTTGTCAGACCACAGCAGGCCATCCTGGGCACAAATGAGACCTTGCTAGACATATTTACAAACAAACAGCTCAGAGTGGCAATTAGGTTGATGCACAATTCTTTCTTCAAGCCTCCCCCACATTTCAAGTCCTTGAGTCAACCCTAGAACCCCCTCCTGCGGAAACTAGTCAAAAGGCTTTATACAAGGATGCAGGTTGCCACACCTGTATGTCAGCCCCATGCCAGCGCGGAATGGGAAGCAGATCTGAGGAGCCCTTCAAGGAAGAGCAAGGTAACATTTGCTGCACTCAATCGAATGCCCTCTACCCTAACTATCTCCTGTGTCTGGGTGCATTTTAATTTCCTGCATCACCCATACTGAAATCCTGTAAGACTGCATAAGATGGGCCAGCTTGATGAGGAGCGCTGTGTGTATTGTTCCATGCCCAGTGCTTGTTTCCTTCATTCTGCATCATTTTTTCGCCGAACCCGTTTGGAGCCAGCACCACCGAGACCGAAGGACGGACGCATTATTGTTTCCATCACTCAAGGAAAATAACGTTGACAACAGTTAAAACGGCTTCCGTCAAGCTTTGACATGTGAAACTCGGCGCCAATCATCAGATTTTTCAAACTTATCAACTTTAAGACTCAGATAACCACTATTTATCGCTTGAAGGTCACTTGGTACATACCGTGGTAGCTGGCTCTGCGGCCGTTCGTGGAACCGCATGTGAAGAGTATTCCTTATCTTTATTCACACTGAAGTTACGAGAGACGGTTGCCTAATTCCATCAGGAATTCTAGGATATACTCTATAAAATTGAACTTTCCCAACTATATCTTCATGCTTTTATATTTAAGTCAGCTTTATTTATTGTGATACCTGCACTGAGCTGAAATCACAGTATATCACCAACCTTCACCCTGTTTTTGAGTAGTGGACGGCTACCTGATGAAGGCATGCTTGCCGAAACGCGCGTTGTAGACATCTGCCGCACTGCCTGACTCAACGTTTCTCGTCTATCACATAGGATTTGTATATATTTATGTTTGTATATGAATTTACTCGTATGTAATAATGCAGAATCAAATCATTGTTTGACCTAATCAAATATCAACTCTATAAAATTTGAAAAGCAGAAAACAAAAAAAAAATCTCTGTTTTAAAAAAATGAATAAATATACTGATCTATTTGTGTTTTCTGCCTATTATGCTACTATAGAGTGCTTGTCTTATTTGTGTAGATATCTTAGACAATGAAGGGTATTTCACCGGATAGATTTTATCCATGACCAATCTCTAGCTATAACTTTCTCCGAATGGGTTTGACCTGGCATGCAGAGATTCTGCCAGATGGTTTTTGATGCTATTGTGGCAATCCCAGGATTTACTTTGGACCACCTGCCGAGGGCTGCATTAGTAAGCTATGTAAAGGATGTCCCATTGGACTTGTGCAAACGTACGCCTATGCTCCTGTTCCTTGTAAAGTGACAAGTTCCGAAGCAAAGGGAAAGGCGGCCACTGCCGCTGGAGGTGACATGGCTTCTACTGACGGTGACGGCTATCCACCTATTGGAACTTAATGCCTGCAAAATCTAGACCTTAAGATATCTGGTACCCTCTAGAGCTATACCTGGGCACGCACAAAGAGAATGGAGGTGATGCAACTGTTACCAACCCAGAAGAGGGCGCCTTGTTGGAAATATCCGATCTGGAGCCTCTGGCCACTCTGAGCTGTTGGTTTTGGGCGCAAATGATGCCTGCAAAAGTGATCCTTAGGCAACAACTAGAGACTATTAGGGACTTTTATAAGTCACTAGCTCACCCGTCGCACGTTGCTGCGATCTCAGAAGAAAGTAAATTTAAGTAAACTTGTTATGATAACATTCAATGTACATTATGTAATTTTTATTGAAAGTTATTCATTTTAATATGGAAAACATTTCAAAGTGTCTGTGACCAGGCGGACCAGGCGGACACGGCCCAGGTGTTTTTGGCCACTATAAGTGTGGCAGGGTATACTCAGACATGAGTCCCTTTCTCACTGCACCATCAGGATTCAAGCAAGCTGGTCGGAAGAAGGCTGAAATGCCAGAAACCGGTCCCCGGTAGCTTGTCTCCTTTCTGGTGAAGAATTGGCTTGGTAGTTTAGTCTGCCCTGTTCCCATGATGAACTGGGCCAGGGACAGACTGATTTGCATATAGCCAGGTTCTGAGCTGGGATGGTGCAGTGAGATAAATAACGGTGATGGATCAAGCCCTGATCTTTTGGACTGGGTAAGAATGGTCTGCTTAATTCAGACACTCTGTTCATCACCACCCCCTTTTCTGAATCGTTTTTGGCCACTATAAGTGTGGCAGGGTACACACAGACATGAGTCCCTTTCTCACTGCACCATCAGGATTCAAGCAAGCCGGGCCGAAGAAGGCTGAAATGCCAGAAACCGGTCCCCGGTAGCTTGTCTCCTTTCTGGTGAAGAATTGGATTGGTAGTTTAGTCTGCCCTGTTCCCATGATGCACTGGGCCAGGGACAGACTGATTTGCATATAGCCAGGTTCTGAGCTGGGATGGTGCAGTGAGATAAATAACGGTGATGGATCAAGCCCTGATCTTTGGACTGGGTAAGAGTGGTCTGCTTAATTCAGACACTCTGTTCATCATCACCCCCTTTTCTGAATCGTTTTTGGCCACTATAAGTGTGGCAGGGTATACTCAGACATGAGTCCCTTTCTCACTGCACCATCAGGATTCAAGCAAGCCGGGCCGAAGAAGGCTGAAATGCCAGAAACCGGTCCCCGGTAGCTTGTCTCCTTTCTGGTGAAGAATTGGCTTGGTAGTTTAGTCTGCCCTGTTCCCATGATGAACTGGGCCAGGGACAGACTGATTTGCATATAGCCAGGTTCTGAGCTGGGATGGTGCAGTAAGATAAATAACGGTGATGGATCAAGCCCTGATCTTTGGACTGGGTAAGAGTGGTCTGCTTAATTCAGACACTCTGTTCATCACCACCCCCTTTTCTGAATCGTTTTTGGCCACTATAATTGTGGCAGGGTATACTCAGACATGAGTCCCTTTCTCACTGCACCATCAGGATTCAAGCAAGCCAGGCCGAAGAAGGCTGAAATGCCAGAAACCGGTCCCCGGTAGCTTGTCTCCTTTCTGGTGAAGAATTGGCTTGGTAGTTTAGTCTGCCCTGTTCCCATGATGCACTGGGCCAGGGACAGACTGATTTGCATATAGCCAGGTTCTGAGCTGGGATGGTGCAGTGAGATAAATAACGGTGATGGATCAAGCCCTGATCTTTGGACTGGGTAAGAGTGGTCTGCTTAATTCAGACACTCTGTTCATCTCCACCCCCTTTTCTGAATCGTTTTTGGCCACTATAAGTGTGGCAGGGTATACTCAGACATGAGTCCCTTTCTCACTGCACCATCAGGATTCAAGCAAGCCGGGCCGAAGAAGGCTGAAATGCCAGAAACCAGTCCCCGGTAGCTTGTCTCCTTTTTGGTGAAGAATTGGCTAGGTAGTTTAGTCTGCCCTGTTCCCATGATGCACTGGGCCAGGGACAGACTGATTTACATATAGCCAGGTTCTGAGCTGGGATGGTGCAGTGAGATAAATAACGGTGATGGATCAAGCCCTGATCTTTGGACTGGGTAAGAGTGGTCTGCTTAATTCAGACACTCTGTTCATCACCACCCCCTTTTCTGAATCGTTTTTGGCCACTATAAGTGTGGCAGGGTATACTCAGACATGAGTCCCTTTCTCACTGCACCATCAGGATTCAAGCAAGCCGGGCCGAAGAAGGCTGAAATGCCAGAAACCGGTCCCCGGTAGCTTGTCTCCTTTCTGGTGAAGAATTGGCTTGGTAGTTTAGTCTGCCCTGTTCCCATGATGCACTGGGCCAGGGACAGACTGATTTGCATATAGCCAGGTTCTGAGCTGGGATGGGGCAGTGAGATAAATAACGGTGATGGATCAAGCCCTGACCTTTGGACTGGGTAAGAGTGGTCTGCTTAATTCAGACACTCTGTTCATCACCACCCCCTTTTCTGAATCGTTTTTGGCCATTATAAGTGTGGCAGGGTATACTCAGACATGAGTCCCTTTCTCACTGCACCATCAGGATTCAAGCAAGCCGGGCCGAAGAAGGCTGAAATGCCAGAAACCGGTCCCCGGTAGCTTGTCTCCTTTCTGGTGAAGAATTGGCTTGGTAGTTTAGTCTGCCCTGTTCCCATGATGCACTGGGCCAGGGACAGACTGATTTGCATATAGCCAGGTTCTGAGCTGGGATGGTGCAGTGAGATAAATAACGGTGATGGATCAAGCCCTGATCTTTGGACTGTGTAAGAGTGGTCTGCTTAATTCAGACACTCTGTTCATCACCACCCCCTTTTCTGAATCAGGTGTTACCAGGAGCATCGAGGGACTGGTGGACTGCCTTACCTCCGTCACTCTCTCTCTCCCAACAGGAGACCTGGGCATGGAATACCGAGCCGGATGATGAAGAAGAAAAAGGACACGGTTCCTTTAACTGGTCTCTGTTCTGTGACGAGACTCCGCCCCAAGTGAGTCCCGCCGGATGGACATTGGATATAAGCCCAGAAGCCCACTTCCAGGAGAGTGACGTCACTGACACGGAAGAAGAGAGCTGGAGAGACGAGACCGGAACCAGAAGGAGGGAAGGACCTTTTGGCAGTGGAGTGGAGCCGTTCGGTGGAGGAAACACAGGGCCTGCAGGCGTAAAGCCAGGAGGCCAATGACCCAATCTATCCCCGAGTCACGCTCACGGGAGAGCGTGGCTAACCCAGGTATGTGAAACGTATAGAGGGTTTGGTAGGGGGGCGGGGCCGCCCTTAAGCCGTTACTCAGGGTCATGGCTCAAAGCACCCGTCAACCCCCTGTAACTATCCCTCACGCCCTGTACCCTTGTGAGAGACACAACACGCCTCACCCCAGCCCCGTTCTTTGCTGTAAATAGAGTGCACATGCCACGAGTGCCCTAGGTGTTCCCTCACTCCCGGCCCCTTTTTGGGGATTTAGAGTATCGGATAGCAGCATATTAAACCTATCCTTTGTGTCCTTTTTACTTTGGGGCTAACATACGATCTCCGGACTGAAGGTAGTTCGAGACCCGGCCAGCTAGCTGCAGAGCAGTACGGTCTGAAGGAAGTTCGAGGACAAGTCAGCTAGCTGTATAGAAGTACCGGAAACCTCCCACCACCACGGACCCCTCTAGCTTTGCAGCTGATAGACTAACCAGTAGATACAAAAGAACTGTAAAGAAAATAAAACCCTATTTACCCAGAACCAGTGTGCGTCCTGGTTCTTCCGAGTTGTTACAGTGTCGTTTTAATTCTGTTTATTTATCCAAGTGCTTGTGGATACACGGTATTTTTTGTTTTTCCGTCTGGTGCGTACACAAAAAAAATCAGAATTTTTTCAGACGCGTGAACTGGCCACACACAGTTGTCCATGTGAGAAGCACGGATTCTCCAAATCTAGTCCACACACTTGCAGCGATTGTCCTTGTGCTTTGTTGATGGTCACTGCAAAAGCGAGTCGCACCGGGAACGGCAAACGCTTGAATTCAAATGGCTAATCTGTTGGGATCATTGGAATACGTGGCAACAGTACATCTTCTCCCTTGAATTTCCCATTCAAAATTTTAGCTTCGATGACATTGTTCATCATCTTTTTCACCAAAAGTCTTGTATCGTTGCAAAATTGTGGTTGCAAATTCAGTATTCGAAAGATTATGAGGGCCCTGGGGGGCTGATCTTTAAAGCATTTTTATGCCACAAACCTTCGCGGGAGTGTACTTAACAACTTCCCAAAGTTTCATGGCGATCAAATGAATGGTGTAGTAATGCATAAAGGACAGACAGACAGACATACATTCGTTTTTATATATAAAGATTATACACTTAGTTATTATTGACTGAGTGGCTCCTCCTCCCACTTCATCCCTTCCTTCTCCTTCCTTCCCTTCACTTCTTCTTCTCCTCCCCACTTCCCCCTCTCTCTCCCTGTTCCTTCTCAGTTCAACAGAATAAGGTACCACAAACTGTAACAGCATTGCTATGAATATTAATGTGACTCAATGCACACTGTATGCTGCAGTATTGTAATCTTTTATGTCTTGTTTTTTAGAATAAATTCAATAAAAATATTTATGAGGGCTTGTGTGTAAGAAAACCTGCTGGCAATGAAACAGGTCCCCCCACAATGAATTCTACTAGGGGTGCAGTTTGCAAAAATGTACAATACTGCTGTTTCCCTTTGTGCTGGTTGATATAGTGGCCAATATCCGTGGCTAAATTTCAATAAACCACAAGTAGCAGTGATACCTAGCTGGGTATTACTGTCCCCCTGGGCACCGATTCGTGCTGAGCAACCAGCTCTAAATGTTCAATCCGAAATTAAAGTTCAAATTAATTACAATGATGCTTCTTCAAAACATGTTTTGTTATCCATAATTTCATTTATTCCTCATGAAATCCAATGCATTTCGGCAGTGATTACTGCCTTCATCAGGGAAATGAGTTCTACAATAATCAAAAAATCAAAAAATCATCATCAGTGATGTCATAAAACTCATTGCATATACTGTTATTAATCATCTTAACTCATTTATATTAGCGCTTGGTTATATAAAGCTCTAGGTTCATTTGGTGCGCGTTACATGTTGTTCATCTCTCATAGAAAAGTGTATAACTGAACCGTGTAAACAATTGGACTATCAAAGGTAACAGTGAGTGGCTTTCGCCGAGCGTTTACTTCACGGGGATTTTGCTATTAACTTCTCTGGCGGGTGTCCGCCGTCTATATACTTGCTACTAAGTCGCCGCTGATGTTCTACCCTCGTAACTAATAATGGCGTTTCAACCTCCCTAGTGCGCGCTGCCCTTTCTGATTAAACAACTGGTGAGATACTGCTCAAACGTCGTATCTACAAACAATGTTGGCATCTTGGTTGCAAAGCTGCTTACGCGCTCTCTATTTAGAGCCCCCCGGTCTTTAAGATACAATTCGCTCACCTCGGCGTATTTTACGCCCTGCTCGATGGTTCAAACGACCCGCTACCTCTCATCTCTTCCGATAAGCGTTGAGAGAAGTTCATGCCTGCGCACGGATATCGCCTCCACGATTTTTTGCTTACAATGTAACTTTATTGTTCGCTAAGTTAATGCAAGGGTTACCTGTTCGATCCCTCTGGTGCCCGCTACCACCTATGATTAGTACTGCCTAGAGCAGGTGCCCAATTCACAATGGTTAAATAAATAGTTTAAACTGGAACATGTGTATTTATAAGTAACATAGAAACTCAGTCCGTTCATTGAGTCCGCCTGGTTCCAGGCTGCAGAGATTATATATCCAATAATTCTCCTGTTTTAACACTGTTTTTATTGGAAATTCCTTCTTTTTTGGGCAATATTTCCAAAACGCATACTTTTAGTTGGCTGACGTTATGCTGCTTCTGGGTGAAATGTTCTGCAATACTGGTCTTCAAGGATTTCAACCTTATGTTGCTTTTGTGCTCATTTATACGTGTTTTCAATTTTCTTTCCGTGTGTCCTACATAGACATCACCACATGGGCACTTTATCATGTAGATTAAGTTAGTGGAGTCACATGTCGCATTCACTTTTAATGATATTGGATGCCCCTTTTGAGGATGTGTTATGGTGGATCCTTTTATAATGTTGTTGCATGTATTGCAGTTATAACAAGGCACTGTGCCCCGAAAGGTGATTTTGCTGGTTTTTTCGCTTCTTGGTTTAAGGAAATCTGCAACGTTTTTTGCACGAATGTGTGCAAAAATGGGTTCCTGTGCGAATATGTCTTGGAAATCAGGTTCCAGCTTTAACATCGGCCAGTGTTTTTTGATGATGTGTTTAAATTGTGTGCTAACTGTGGAGAATTTACTCACGCATGTGATGCGGTTACTGGATTTTTTCTCGCTCCTTTTAAGGAGGTCTTGCCTCGGTTTTGATTGAGCTCGGGTTAGTGCCTTTTGCGTGACCTTCTGTGGGTATCCTCTCTCACTGAATCTCTTTGCCATGTTGTTTAGTTGTTCTGTGCATTGTGTTGCCTCTGAAACCACTCTCTTGACCCGTAACATTTGAGAATATGGCAGATGTTTCTTGAGGGCTGGAGGATGGTGGCTGTTGTATTGTAATAAATTGTTTCTATCCGTGCTTTTGCAGTACAGATTGGTGGAAAATGTATTTGTTTGTTTGGTGATCTCTACATCTAAGTATTGTATGCGTTTTTCATCCATATTCCATGTAAATCCTATTCGGTCCAACCTAGTGTCCAAAATTTGTATTTGTTCTTCCAACGAGTCTTTGGTGCCCCTCCTTATGACAAAGATATCATCTATGAATCTTACATACATGACTATGTGGTGGTTCCAGATGGGGGTTTGGTAGACGTGTTCTTCCTCGAATGCTGCCATGAACAGGTTGGCATGCGCCGGTGCGGCGCAATTTCCCATTGACGTACCATTCTTTTGGATATACCATTTATTTTCATGTTCAAAGTAACTATGTAACAGAGTGAACTGCATGAGTTCTAGTAAAAAAACTTGTAATTCTTGTTGGTACTCGCTATCCAAAAGCGCTCTTTCTATGGCTTCCAGCCCTTGTTGGTGAGGTATCGAAGTGTAAAGGGCTTTTACGTCAATAGTTCCCATGACCATGTTTTCTTCGGGTCGGATGGTAGATAGTTTTAGTAGGAAATCTGTGGTGTCTTTCAGATATGATTGAGTTTTTAACACTAATGGCTGAAGGTATCTGTCCAGATATTTACCCACTGGTTCGTGGATGCTTTGTTTGGTGGACACGATCGGTCTATAGGGTGGTCTTTGTAGGTCTTTGTGTACTTTAGGTACAAGGTATATCGAAGGTGATTTACAGTTTTCTTGAATTAGGTATTTTTTTGTTTTGTCCGTTATGATGCCTAGATCATAGGCCTTGCCTACTATTATTTGCAAAGTTTTTTTGATCTCCTCTGTGGGGTTAAGCTCCATCTCCATGTACAAGTTTGAGTCCTTGAGGTGTTCTGCTATAGTTTCTTGATAGTATGTTTTATTGAGTATTACAAGGGCTCCTCCCTTATCTGCCTTTTGGCAAATGATATTCTCATTAGTCGCTATTGATCTTAAGATGCCAAACTCTTTTTTTGTCATGTTCATTTTGTGAGCCTTTTTCTTGGTGTTCAATTGCTGTAGTTCTTTACTGCAAAGTTGTTCATAAAGGTCTATTGTCTTGTGGCTTATTGGTGACATGTACGTGCTACGGGCTCTTAGGCCCATCAGTTCAGCAGGTTCATCTGTTTTCTGTTTTTCCACTACATTCTCAAAAAAGTGTCGCAAACGCAGTTTCCTATGCGAAAGAGTTCCTTGCTGTTATGGGTGTTGTTGTCCAGTCGTTCTTTGAATGTTGTCTTCTTGGTGGTGCGGATCAGCTGGTGGTGTTTGCGGGTGGGGTTCTTGAGGGCGGTCAAGTGTTCTGCTGACTGGTTGTGGCGCCAGGCTCTCTCGAGGGGGCGGCAGGTTTCCTTGGAGTTTTTGAGGTCATTGGTAAACCACGAGGCTTCCCTGCTGCCGGGTCTGCTGGGAGGATTTTTCAGTGGTGCGAGTTCGTCAGTCCAGTTGGTGAACCACTGTGTGAGGTTGCGGGCTGCTTCGTTTGGGTCATTCATGTTGGCGGGCGGGTTCTGGCTGAGGGAGGTGGTGAGCTGGTCGGCGGTGATCTTGCTCCAGCTTCTGCAGGGAACCTGTTGCGGGTGGTGGTGAGTCGTGGTTCTCCTAAAGTTGAAGCGGACGCAGTTGTGGTCTGTCCAGTGGAGTCCGGTTGAGTGGCTGAAGGAGATGTGCTTGCTGGAGGAGAAGATGGGGTCGAGCATGTGGCCGGCGTAATCCTATATCAATAACTCACGAGAAAAATCTATGCAGTGTTTCCATCAAAAATCAAAGGCAATTTTGAACCGTTTCAAGTGCTTATCTTTTGAAAAACCCCTTTTTTATATTTTATTTTGCAATTTTTCAGAATAAGAGTAAAGATGTGTTTTCTCTTTTTCAACATATGTATACAAACATATACATTACATCAACATTTATATATATACAATATATATATATATTTAAACAAACAAACATACCTTTTTGTTTCCTTTTTTCTCTTCACCCTAGTTAACCAAAAAAAGCATTTCTTTACAGAAGATCACCCTCTATACGAGACCAAAGGTTTAATACTCCAACCTCTATTTTTTGTAGAGCTCCTAAATTATTTTTACACTATTTAGATTTTCTTGGGTGTCTTCAAAATAACTGTTGACGCATTTCAGCCCCTTTGTTTCTTGGGCCTGCTCAGACTAGGGCAGATGAGCGCTTAAATTTCCAAAGATCCACCTAGGTTCTGTTGTTCAACCCTCATGCATTTTCTAATTTGTGTACATCACGGAGCCCAAGCACGCAGGATATACAGACTCTTGCAGCCTCAATTATATGGTTCTGTTATAGGCAGCAGAGCTCTCCCTCACTTTCGCGTTCATCCCGCCGCGTTGTAAACCGTCGCCATACCGCATCCACAACGTGCAAGTACCACAAACTGTAACAGCATTGCTATGAATATTAATGTGATGCAATGCACACTGTATGCTGCAGTATTGTAATCTTTTATGTCTTGTTTTTGAGAATTAATTCAATAAAAATATTTATGAGGGCTCGTGCATAAGAAAACCTGCTGGGAGTGAAACTGTTCACCCCACGATGAATTCTATTAGGGGTACAGTTTGCAAAAATGTACAGGACTGCTGTTTCACTTTGTGCTGGTTGGGATAGTGCCCAACATCCGTGGTTAGGCAGATTGCAAAAAAACGAGTCCGATTTCAGTGGAAAAATGTGATATGTCCATGTTTTGTTTTGGGGCCTTTTGTGTCACAGATAACTTGCCCTAGCAAAACAAGTGAGGTACCATTATTATCTGGATTTTTGGGTAAATGGTAGATGGTAGGAAAGTAGTTGATTCCTGCAGATTCCAGAACTTTCCATTACAGAAAGATGAGGACAATATATTTTTAGTCAAAGTGTGATGTCTGCAAGGGCTTATGGGTAGGAAAACATGGAGGGAGCCACACAAATCACCCCTCCGTGGATTCTCCTAGGTCTCTAGTATTGCAAAATGTACGGGTTTGCTAGGTTTCCTTAGGTGTTGGCTGAGCTAGGGCCTAAAATCCACAGCCAGCTACATTGCAAACAAAATAAAAGGATACGTTTTTAGAGGAAATATGTGATGTGTGTTTGTTGCATTTTGGGGCCTTTTCCCTGTCCCAGGAACTAACTCTACCCACATGAGGTAACAGTTTTATTGGGAGACGTAGGGGAATGGTTGATGGTAGGAAATGAGTTGCTTCTTAACGATTTCAGAACATTTCATCCCAGACGTTTTAGTCAAAGTTTGATATTTGCAAGGTAAGAGTGAGTAAGAAAACCTGGTGAGAGGTATGCAAGTCACCCCACACCAGATGTGCAGGTTGCAACTTTCAAAAATGTTTCAGTGGCAATATGGGATGTGTCTATGTTATGTTTTGGCACCTTTCCTGTTACAGCCACCAGCCCTATCCACACATGTGGGGCACCATTTTAATTGGGAGACATGGGGGTGTGGTAGGTGGTAGGACATTAGTTTCTGCCTACACATTCCATAACTTTCAATCACAGAAATGTCAGGAAAATGTTTTTTTTGTCAAAGTTTGATGTTTGCAGGGACTTCTGGGTAAGAAACCCTTGTGAGAGACACGCAAGAAGTCACCCATCTGTACATTTTTCCGGATATCTACTTTTGAAAAATGCACAGAATTTCTAGGTTTACTTAGGTGCCAGCCAATGTTAGGTTCCAAAACCCACAGCTAGCCACGTTGCAAAAAAAAAAGGGTCCGTTTTCAGTGGAAATATGTGATGTGCCCATGTTGCGTTTTGAAGTCTTTCTTATCGCAGAAACTAGGTCTACCCATTCAAGTGTGGTAACATTTGTGTTAGAAGATTTAGGGAAACATAGAATAGAAGAACAATTGCTATTACAAATTGTATTTTCTCTGCATTTGTGCCTTCCAAATGTAAGCTAGTGTGTAAGAAAGAAGACGTTTTGAGAATTGCCTTCTAATACACCTGTTATTATAAGGGTTTCATTGATATCTGTTTTTCACTCTTTATAATTTTACATTGTGAATTGCTCTATACTTATTAAACAATGAAAAAACATTGCAAGATGCGGCTACGTTATTGGTTCTGGGATCTTTGAGTTCTTGGAAAAGCCACAAACCCTAAATTTCCCCACAACCAGAAGTCTCCAGCAGATTTAATGGCATATTGCTTTTGTAAATTGGCCATCATGAGGAGAAGTTACAAATGAAAATGTTGTCAAAAATAAACATTTTTTCCTTCCAATTTTCATTTTCTTTTATTTTAACTGTTAGCTACTATGAGAAAAACATTGAGGCATTTACACAAAGGCTGTATGTCAGAACAACAAAGGCCATAACAACAGGCGGTCGCCAGTAGGTAGTTATAGTTAGGATTTTTTTCAATGTTAAATCTCAAAATTCTATTTGGAATAACTTTGGCACCGGTTGACGAATCTGCCTGAAAATTTCCTGAAAATGGCCTCGTCGAGCTCCGGTCCTTCCTTGAAAGTTTGGGGGGGATACGTCAAGCGGGGGCCGAGATAAAAGGGGGGTCCCAAAACGCGTTTTCCCCATGTAAATTTCCATAGGGCGGTCGATTTTACTTTTACCCCGAACGGCTGAATGGATTTCCACCAAACTTGGCAAAATTGAAGGGACTGGTAGCCCGATGTGCCTTTGCTATGTCTCAAGATATGTGCTGCAGTGGATTTTGAGTAATTTAGGTGCCAAAAAATATATATATCTATAGGAGCTCCCCGGTGCGCGCACCGGAGTGCGCTCCAGGCGCGACACGCGACTTGCGCGCAGGAAGCTGATTGGCTCTTGGGTTTCTGTAAACATTCTAAACAGTCTGGAGCGGCCGCCATCTTGTGTCTCGGTAAAATCGAGACACAAGGGGTTTGAAAAAAAAAGGGGCAAATGACCATAAGGGGGAAGAGTAGACCCCCTCTGACCCCCTAGGTTTGATGTAGGGGCTAAAATAGGGTCCTGCGGGGCATTACATTTTTTATTTTTTTTTTCGTTTTGAGCGGGGGAAGCGCATGGTACGCGCACCGGCGAAGCACGGGGAAAATCCAGGACCATATTTATGAAGGCCTTGCGCTGCCAGTTTTGCGCCTCCTGTGCGTCAATTTTTGTGACGCACCAGCGGTGTAAAAAAATGCGCATTGTTATGCAATATTTAAAAAGTGACGCATCTATCTAGATGCGTCACTTTTTAAATATAGTGCAACGAGGCACATTTTTTTACACTGCTGGTGTGATGCGTCACTTTTCTGTGCGCACTCCTTATGACATTCCAGATGTGTCATATTTAATGTATGACGAATCATGTTGCAAGGAGTTACAGATACATCAGTATTTCTGACATATCTGTAAACATAAAAGTGACGCGAGGCAGGTGCAAGATTTTGACGCAACAGCATCCTAAAAGTGACGCAGAGAAATCTTATAGATTTCAGTACGTCGTTATTACCAAGCTTTTTGCGGGGGAATGCCCCCTCTGCATACATTATACCTGACGCAGATATAATGTGGCGCAGAGTTTTAAAAAGTGACCCATGTACCTAGATGCGTCACTTTTTAAAAATAGCGTCAGGTATAATGCATGCAGAGGGGGTGTTCTCCCGCAAAAAGCTTTGTAATAGCGACGCAGTGAAATCTTTGAGATTTCACTGCGTCACTTTTAGGATGCTGTTGCGTCAAAATCTTGCGCCTGCTTTACAGCAGGTGTTAGACTGACGCAAGACCTTTCACATGGTGCTTTTTCCATGTGAAAGGACACATTACTGGAGTTGCGTCACTTTTGTGACGCACTCCAGCAATGCGTTACTTGGAATGTCATAAGGAGTGCGCACAGAAAAGTGACGCATCGCACCAGTGGTGTAAAAAAATGTGCCTCGTTGCGTTATATTTAAAAAGTGACGTATCTAGGGAGATGGGTCACTTTTTAAAATCAAGCGCCACATTATATCTGCGTGAGTTATTGAGGTTCCGTGACGATTTGAACCCGTGTTTTCAATATTGTCGGAAATACATAATATTGGTATCAGCGAACCGCAAATGATCCATTTAGCATATCCTGGTGTTTCCGCTACGCTACGAGCAAGAGTACTCCTATAACAAACACATTTCTGATCTACCCATGGCATCCATCTTAGATCATGGCAGCCATTTTGTGTTTCTTGCCCTCACATACGCAATAACCTTTGATTACTTCATTTTGATTAAGGACACGTAGCTTTAGCCGGCGATTCACCTCTCTAGTGACACGTGCACCTTAGACCAGATCACGCTGTGGCTGCATGACTCGGCAAAGGCTGCCTCCTCTGCCCGAGGCCAGCCCTGCTGAACTGGTTCTCGTGTTCGTTGGCCTGATCACGATTAGGCGGCCGAAGCTGGTAGCCTTGCCCATTTACAACCCACAAACATCTCTTATCCTGCTTTTCTATCTTCTGCACCTGGCTCTGCTCCTTTGCTTCTGGGCCTTTATTAGGGGGAGGTAACGAAATTTACGATGAGGCGGTCCGGGTCCTGAATGAAAAGTTGACATGAGATTATGATGGAAAAGTGGGAACCTCTCATTCGTAATGTTGTATCATCAGATATTGTCGACGATTCCTGTGCAACGCCAAATATTTATTGTTTAGGACACAAAGGTTTTGGAATGTAGTAACATGTGAAGAATTTGCCCGAAGCCCAATTTTCAGTATATAAGGAGCAGCCCTTTTTGTACAAATCGAACAGGCTCCTAGATACTGCCCATGCGTAGTTTCTGTGACTTCTGTGTCCCTGCAGTAATAAACCTTTGGTCTTTGACGCCACCATCGAGAAGCCCGTGTTTCTGTTTATTTGTGCACCAAGACAGGTGGAACTCCGGGGTCTTCGGGTGTTGTTCCCTGACACCTCTGGACGGAACCAAAAAGTCCAGAACTCCAGTATAATGCATGCAGAAGGGGTGTTCCCCCGCAAAAAGCTTTGTAATAGCGACGCAGTGAAATGTTTGAGATTTCACTGCGTCACTTTTAGGATGCTGTTGCGTCCTTTAAATATAGTGCAACGAGGCACATTTTATTACACTGCTGGTGTGATGCGTCACTTTTCTGTGCGCACTCCTTATGACATTCCAGATGTGTCATATTTAATGTATGACGAATCATGTTGCAAGGAGTTACAGATACGTCAGTATTTCTGACATATCTGTAAACATGAAAGTGACGCGAGGCAGGCGCAAGATTTTGACGCAACAGCATCCTAAAAGTGACGCAGAGAAATCTCATAGATTTCAGTACGTCGTTATTACCAAGCTTTTTGCGGGGGAATGCCCCCTCTGCATACATTATACCTGATGCAGATATAATGTGGCGCAGAGTTTTAAAAAGTGACCCATGTACCTAGATGCGTCACTTTTTAAAAATAGTGTCAGGTATAATGCATGCAGAGGGGGTGTTCCCCTGCAAAAAGCTTGGTAATAATGACGCAGTGCGTCACTTTTAGGATGCTGTTGCCCCAAAATCTTGCGCCTGCTTCACAGCAAACCTTTTACATGGTGCTTTTTCCATGTGAAAGGACACATTACTGGAGTTGCGTCACTTTTGTGACGCACTCCAGCAATGCGTTACTTTTGTGTTTACAGTTACGTCAGAAATACTGACATATCTGTAACTCCTTGCAAATTGATTAGTCATATATTAAATATGACATATCTGGAATGTCATAAGGAGTGCGTCCACAAAAGTGACGCATTGCTGTTTTCACGTAGCGATGCGTCACTTTTCAGAAATGAGGCCTCCAGTTTATTCACTGTGTCATAACTTTCTTTTCTAACACTCACCTTCTTTCATTCCTCCTACTTCACTTCCTTTCACCTCTCATACCTTTCTGTTCTTTCTTACTCATTCTCCTTTCAATTATCAATGCACTATATTTCACTTACTCTTCATTTTTTTAAGAATATAGCTCTTTGATGAGAATTGGAGGTAGTTCTGAAAAGAACTTTTGGTTTTCTTCTTTTAACTGAACAGGAACAAAAACAGGGAATGGAAACTGCTCAACAGGAGCAAAAAGAAAACAAAAAAATTAGGGGTGGGAAGGGCAGCGATGGTTCTCCAATGCTCGAACCATGAGCAGGACACTTTGCTCCCCATAGGTGAGGAGTTGATTGCAGTATCTGCATTTGACGACCCCATGGTTAAATGCAGGTTGTATGTTTGCCACCTGCTCCTGCGATTGCTCTCTCCCAGAAGAAGTTGCTCCTCGGTTGATGTAGAGGCCCCATCTCTGGGAACCTCTTGTGCCAGAGCCCTGACACTTTCCCGGGCAAAATTCTGGGGGTGCCTCCTCTCCACATGGCGAATCATGGTAAAGTTGCCAAAAGAGTACTTTTTTTTGGGGTTACCCCGTGACAGGACCTGTTTGCAGATCCTGCACTCTACTTTTGGTGCATTCACCTTTTTCTGGTCTGCTGGAAACTTAAAAAATTTCCAGATGAAATGCTCTTTGACCTTCGGCTGAGGAGGCTCTTCATCAATGAATTCAGGCTCATCTTCACTGCTGGATGGTCTGGCAGCCATGATTATCCAAGAAATATGCAAGAGCAAAAAGGCAGGTCTTTCAGTCACAAAAGTGAAAGAAGAAGTGAAGGAAATGGGTGGGGATTTCATTCATTGTAAAAAAAAACTGTTAGCAACCAATGAAAAGTGTTATTTTAGGGTCACATGACCCGACGGGTTTACGCTGCGCGCTCCGGAGCACTTCCGGTGCGTTTACGCAGCGCGATCGTAGGCGCTTCCGGGGCGCAAACGTGGCGCGATCGTAGGCGCTTTTGCGTGCGTTTATGCGCCGCGAACGTAGGCGCTTCCGAGGGCACTTACGTTGCGCGCGGAAGTGACGTCATCAAACTTTTACAGAAATGCATATTCATTTTCCTTATTAAAAAAAACTAATTTTATTTGTATGGTACGAAATGTTTTGCATTATTATTAACTTTTCATTCATATTTTTTTTCACGAACGACAGTTGCGCTCTGGGTGCGCTTTCAGATGAGCTCACGGAAAAGCTTACCGGAGAGCTTAGCTGAAAGCTTCCCGGAGCGCGCACCCAGAGCGCAAAAGAAAAAAATTATATTAAAAAAAATGAATACTTTAAAAAAAACAGCAAATTTAAAAAAAAAAAAAGGTTAGAAACTCGATATACAAAGGAATTAGCATTTAAAAAACATATGAAATTCACTGAAAAAACCATAGGTTTCACACCAGTTATAGTTAGCTGGAAATTTTACTGATATAAAACCATTGAAATTCCCACGTTATAGTTAGATGGACTCACTATAACTTGCGCGTGCAATGCACTGCTGATGATGTCTTAATAAGCCAGTTAACCAATCAATTTTTAAAAACCATCCATTTAGACACTTATTTAAACATTTATTCTTCCATCAACTTTTACATATACATATATAAAATATATTTATTTTTCAGAAAGACACACATTCACTGGATGGTGTCATCAGTGATGTCATGAGTGATGTCACTGACCATGTCATGAGTGATGTAATATATGACGTCATCAGCAGTGCATTGCACGCGCAAGTTATAGTGAGTCCATCTAACTATAACGTGGGAATTTCAATGGTTTTATATCAGTAAAATTTCCAGCTAACTATAACTGGTGTGAAACCTATGGTTTTTTCAGTGAATATATATATATATATATATATATATATATATATATATATATATATATATATATATATATATATATATATATATATATATATATATATATATATATATATATATATTACCTACTGGCAATAGCCAGTAGGTATATATAGTTAGGATTAATTCCCTATGGGATTTCTGAAAATTCTATGCCTAATAACTTTGGCGTTTGAGGACGGAATCGGCTGAAATTTTCAGGAAAATGGCACATTTTGTTTCTGAGCAGCCCCTGAAAATTTGGTGGAGTTTCGTCAAGGGGGGGCTGAGAAAAAAGGGGGGTCCCAAAACGCGTTTTTTCCATTCATTTTTCCATAGGGCGGTTGGACTCACTTTTAGCTCGAACGGCTGAATGGATTTGCACGAAACTTGGCAAAATTGTAGGGACTGTTAGCCCGATGTGCCTTTGCTAGGTCTCAATATATGTGCTCCAGTAGTTTTTGAGAAATTAACGTTCAAACCAAGATATATATCTGTAACAGCGCTCTGGGCAGCGATCCGGTCCGCTTACTTTTCGCGAAACGGAACTTTGCGCGCAGAAAGCTGATTGGCTCTCCGGTGTCTGTCAACATTCTAAACAGTCCGGAGCGGACGCCATCTTATCTCTCGGTAGGATCGAGAGAGAAGAGGTGAAAAACGAAGGGGGAATTTATTGAAAGGGTGCAAGGTATACTCCTCTTGACCCCCTAGGATTGTTGTTGGGGTTATTAAAGGGTCCCGTGGGGAAAAGAAAAAAGAATGATTTTTCACGGTAGAAGCGTTTCCCGGGCCGCGAACTGGGCCGCAAACTGGTAGCGAAACGGGAATTCGCCATTTTGTGCTTCGTTTTAATTGTTTAGAGACAAAAATTATCGCCGCACATCGGCCACAATGCATGAATATCGTTGAAAAGTCAGCGATATTCATGCATTATCGAGCAAATGCTCTTAGCCATGTTATCCACCTTCCATTGGATAACAGAAAGCTGATTGGCTCTCCGGTGTCTGTCAACATTCTAAATAGTCCGGAGCGGCCGCCATCTTATCTCTCGGTAGGATCGAGAGAGAAGAAGAGGTGAAAAACGAAGGGGGAATTTATTGAAAGGGGGCAAGGTATACCCCTCTTGACCCCCTAGGAATGTTGTTGGGGTTATTAAAGGGTCCCGTGGGGAAAATAAAAAAAAAATTATTTTTCACGGTAGAAGCGCTTCACGGGCCGCGAACTGGGCCGCAAACTGGTAGCGAAACGGGAATTCGCCATTTTGTGCTTCGTTTTAATTGTTTAGAGTCAAAAATTATCGCCGCACATCGGCCACAATGCATGAATATCGCTGAAAAGTCAGCGATATTCATGCATTATCCAGCAAATGCTCTTAGCCATGTTATCCACCTTCCATTGGATAACATGGCTAAAAACCGCTCTGTGCGTGGTTTTTTTTTTTTTTTTTTTTTTTTTTGCTGCGTGACGTTTGTTAACGTTCGATTCGATGGAAATCAGGAAGTGTTGAACACCATTTTGTCACTGCGAGTAAATATTTTGTTATAAATGAATCCTTATTGATAAACATTGTCTGCGCCATCTTGCGTTTTTGTCCAATGCCACAATTTTGTCGTGCTCGGCAGCTATTTTAGATGCCTTGACCAGACCCACTCTCTGCACGCCGTCGATTCTCAGCATGGCTCCCCACCCTCGCACGCATCTCCCCCACGCAATGGTCACCCCCGCTCTCTCTCTCTCATGCATGGGCCATATACTTCCCCCATCTGCGCTGCTCTCCTCTGAGAATCACACCCTGTGCCCGTTCGACACCTCCCTTTCACCCTATTCACTACCGCACCCTCTGACACTTCTCTTCCTCTGTGTCCGATTGTCCAGGCCGGACCTAGGCTATCACCTAGCCCTGCGGATGTAGTGTATGGCTCCAGCTGTAGAGTATCCAGACATGCCAACCCTCCCGATTCAGGTGTGAGACTACTGATTTCAGTGCTAGTCTTTCGCTTCTCGATTCCTGCAAGGAAAAACCCGGGGGCATATTTCCAACAACTAGCGGTAATTTTTGTCTCTAACTTGTTTAGAGACAATAATTATCGCCGCACTTCGGCGAATTTTATCGCACATAAACCTTGCTATTAGCAAGGTTTATCGCAAATGCGATAAAAAACGGCCGCAATGCATGAATATCGCTGAGAAGTCAGCGATATTCATGCATTAGTCAGCAAATGCTCTTAGCCATGTTATCCACTTCCCATTGAACAAGCGCATGGTCTTTTAAAGATTTGTGAAGTACTCGGGGCGGGGGGGGCACTGGCACAATTTGCAGGCCAGGCAGTGTTCAACACGTGCATCACCCTTTCTCTGCCTGCTATTGCGCTCCATGTTTCGGAAAGGTAAGAAAATGAACGTGCATTTGAGTTTGAAATGTCCGATCTTGTAGCAGTACACTTGCAAAGCCCACACATGACAATAACCCGATTCAAGGCCCCATTCACCCGATTTTTTAAAAAAATATAGTACTCCAAGACAGTTACATTTTAAAACTTTATTAATATTTAAATATAACGAACGCAACAAAAACTGTAAATATATTTAACCATTTTTTTAAATTAACCAGAACTATAACGATAACAACAACAACAACAATAATATAACTTTTATGTCTAAATTACGCAAACATTTAGCTAATCTGCTAAAGGGGGGAGTCGCCATTTCTTTACAATAAGCAATAATGAAAAATCCACATCAATAGGGTTGCCCGTTTTGTCGATGCAGCACTATAGTGCAATATACACAGCACGTGGGGTGTCAAGAGTGAACAGGTCTTTCTTTGTTCCTTAAGATGTTATCTCCGAGAATGCTGATGCATTGGTGTCTGTACACTTCTTTGTCAATTCTGTCAAGATGATAACTGCTTTATAAACAGACGATATCTTTGTTTCGTCATTAGTGTTAAGTGTGTCTGAAACTACAGTGCCCTTCTGGTTTTTTTTCTTCAGGCTCTACAGAGTTTTGTGTGTTGTTCTTTTGAGCGACAATTATTCCAGAGGTTTCAGGTTCACTTGTTTTGTTCTGCAGTGAGTTAACAGCTTTAGAGAGTTCATGTTTATTTGCTATGTCCTGCTGTTCGTGAACTGCTTCAGAGACGTCAGCCTCATTTTTTATGTTTCAGTAGATCCTGGACCTGCCCGGCCGCGCCCAAAATGGCGCCGGTGTAAATGGGACTCGTAACTGCTTGTTGTGTACTGGTTGCCCAACCTTGATATCACGAGATACATATGCAGTTTTGAAGCACATGGCGGAGGCTTGTCTGCTGTAGTGGGGCGCCCCTTTATCGTTTCAGTCGCCATTCCGCCCGCTTTTGCTACACTGTGCCTCATCCGCCATTCAGCTGTTTACCGCCCGCTCTTACGGCTACAGCGTCTCGCTCACCATGTAGTTGAGTTGCTCCCACTCTTGCGGTGCAGCGGTAGGCGGCTTCCACAGGACTCTTAAAATGGCGGCAGGCTCTTCGGATTTGGGCCTGGTCCAGTAAAATGGCCCTGGGACACCTTGGAACTCGGACGCTTGTCTGCCAGGGCTTGGGTTCCATTCTCGAAAGCGTCCCCTCAGCCTTGAAGATTGTACAAAAGTCTTGGGGGCCCTCGACTCCCGCAGGCTTCCGGTGGGGAGCGGCTGCCATGATTGCTTGCGGAATGGCCACGACGGAGCTACGAGATGGTGGTGCTCTCATGGTGACGCCAGCTTCAGTCTGAAACATCCAGAAACAAGGTGGGGCTTTTATCGTTTGGGGAAAAAAAATGTTTTAATCCAATGAAAAGTGTTATTTTTAGGTCACATGACCTAGTCTTACATAATTAGGAAAAGAAAAGTAAAATGAACCAATGAAAAGTTTTATTAACAAGTCACATGACCTGTTATGCTTACGTTACGCGCTGCGCGGCGCGCTCTGGATCGTTTCCGGGAAGCTGCGCCTTGCGCACCGGAGCACATCCGGGTGCGCTAACGCGTCGCGTCATATGACGCATTACGCGACAATGCAGGTGCAGAATATAGTCAAAATGTCTCCACCAACCAGCGGTCGGAATTCCACCGCTTTCAGCAGTCCAAAAAGTTCGGTCAAATCTTAAGAGCGGGAGCAACTCAACTACATGGTGAGCGAGACGTTGTAGTCGCAAGAGCGAGCGGTAAACAGCTGAATGGCGGAAGAGGCACAGAGTACCAAAAGCGGGCGGAATGGCAACTAAAACGGTAAAGGGGCGCCCTGCGACAGCGTGTCTTCAGGTGAAACGGATTGTGGGACAAGGTCCAGAATGAAAGATTCTTCAAAAGGGAAAAAATTCCGCCGGACCCCGGGAGCCGGCCACCTATGCCGGGGGCGATCTCAGGCCTCACCAGGGCAACACGACTTGGGGAGGGGGCAGGAGCCAAGCGCCCCCTCTCAGTCCGCGCCATCTCACCGCCCCTCGGGAGCCTCCGTCAAGCGGTTTAGGGAGGCACCGTATCACATTGTTTTCCAATGCAGTCAGGTCCACAAATGGACCCCACTACTTTGAATAGTGAAGCTGCAGCAGGTGCAAATAAGGTTTAAACAGTGTTACAAGAACTGCTTAGAACTCTGAAGTATGGCACTCAATAACCAGGACTTATGCCATTTATGTAAGGCAGTGACATGGAAGCAACTCTGGGACAAAAAGCATGAACGAACATTCACGTATGAAAATCTTATTTGGAGAAGGGGTAGAATCCAAACGCCCCCTGCCAGTTCGCGCCACTACACTGTATGTGGAAAATCTGAAGACATCATTCTACAAACTCTCAACGCTTGTTATCAGTGCATGACTTTCATGCTCGATCGATTGAGCTAGCCGGATCGGGCAATAAAAAGTATAAAATAGTTATGTAAATAGTTATTTAATAAAATGTTTTATTCTGTTTCTTTGGTGGTGTGTTGTGTATATTTATAATATTTGCATAGGGTTTGCCGTTATTTTTGGCGGTGTGGGTGGCGGAGTCGAGCTGTTTTGCAGCCCTCATGGTGTGGAGCTCAATTCATTTCACTATTTTCGTATTTCTCATGAAGGGTTATTCCTAATGTTTGTATTTTACCGAGGTTAAAAAGAGATCGAATTAGTGGTCTACTGATTTTGCTCGATTACTTTTATTTTTTTACACGATTTTTCACTATCTGCAAAGACTAAACAGAGTATTGCGACTTTGTGCTTGTTTGTAAATAGAGAATGATCCAAAGAGAACCAATTGTAAAACAGTAAATGCTTGGATAATAATCAATCAAATGGAGAGACAAGCAGGTACGACGGATTACAACAGGGGTAAAGGTCTGCGTTAACTACCGTTCACTATCTGCAAAGAGAGAGTACTACTAAGAGAAAAGAGGGGAGTGGGGGGGGGGGGGCAGCGTTCAAAGCACATCAGCGTGCATAAACACGAAAACGTTTTTACCTATCACGTACTTGACATTTGACAGCTTTTGATGTTTGCTATTAAAAAACCATTGAAATTCACAGAAAAAACCATAGGTTATACTCCATATATAGTTAGGAATTTGCATTTACAAAACCTTGAATATTCAATGAAAAAACCATTGGTTTTAGGCCATATATAGTTAGGGATTTGCATTTAGAAAACCTTATTTTACTCGCATAAAACCATTGAAATTCCATATATAGTTATAAGCGCTAACTATATATCGCGCACCCGCAATCCACTGCTGATGATGTCACATATTACATCATTCATGACATGGTTAGTGACATCACTGATGACATCACTGATGACATCTCAAATGACATCACTGATGACATCACTGATTACAACATCCAGTGACTGTATGTTTCTGTAAAGTTAAAATATGTTTTACATATTGATGAATGTGTGGATATATAAGTGTCTGGATGAAGGATTTACTAGGTGCATGACTGACTGATTGAGTGAGTGATTAAATGTGTCTCACTGAGTGCATGGGTTAGTGACTAAACTGTTTTAATTTGTGCATCATTATATCTGTTGTTCTACAAACTGCTGCATATGTTGATCAGTAGCTATATGAGTAACTGTATGGGTTGATTGGTTGTCCAAGTATTTGTATGGGAAACTGAGTGTGTGTGTATGGGTGGCTGGAAGGTGTGTGACTCTGTACATAGATGTGTGAGTAGTTGATTCACTATATGTATAGATTCAAAACTGCATGTGGAAACAGCTGTATGGGCGGTTGACTGTGCATGAGTGTATTAGTGAGTGAATGGATATCTCAGTGCTACATGTCAAATTAAGTACATATGTAAAACACAGTACATGTGAGAGTTGACATCTATAAATAACTGTGCAGAACAGCTAATGAATGTGTGAGTGGCTGTATGGATCATTGTGAACATGTATCAGAGATTGTATAAGAGAGTAAAGTAAATATGTGTTAGTATATGTTTGAATAAGTAAGGTGTGTATAACTGTATAGTTGAGAAAATGGAGGTGTGATTGATTTTTGGCATAACTGACTAGGTGTGTGAGTAACTCCATGGATGAGTGACTGTCTGTTTACACTGATTGTATCTAAGGTTATATTAGAGTCTGAAGAGGTTCATGGTATTATCACATGAATGATATCATCAGTGATGTGATCAGTCATGTCAAATGAGATGTTATCAGTGATGTCATCAGTGATGTCATTTGAGATGTCATCAGTGATGTCATCAGTGATGTCACTAACCATGTCATGAATGATGTAATATGTGACATCATCAGCAGTGGATTGCGGGTGCGCGATATATAGTTAGCGCTTATAACTATATATGGAATTTCAATGGTTTTATGCGAGTAAAATAAGGTTTTCTAAATGCAAATCCCTAACTATATATGGCCTAAAACCAATGGTTTTTTCATTGAATATTCAAGGTTTTGTAAATGCAAATTCCTAACTATATATGGAGTATAACCTATGGTTTTTTCTGTGAATATATATATATATATATATGTATATTACTATTCTGCTCCTTTACATTTCCTACTCCATGGACAAAACAGACATGGACCTTAATCGTTGATGCCTTTGCCCCCCTGTGTTGTGTCTGGAGTCAGGGCTCACACTGAAAATGAAGGTTGTTGTGCACTTGCAAAGTGTCCCCCAGAACTGGTTTGGACAGGGCTCAGAGGCCTGGGCCCAAAAGAGAACAAATACATTTACTGTATAAAAAGAGGGTCTCAGACCTCAGACTTTTAGATCACTTCTGGGAATCAAGAGGAACCTTTGCCAAGGAAAAGTGCTGTAGAAGCTGAGGAGGAATACTGCCCCTGGGCTGTTTACAGTTTGGGGTTGGCCTGCAGTGGCTAGTTGTTGCCACGGAAAGGAGAAAGGACTTTGCTGTGTCCCTTGCTTGAGGAAGATCTCCAAGGGCTTGACCCTGAGCTTGATTCCTTCTGAAGTCTCATTGACAAAAAGACTTCACCACCAGTTCCCCTGAAGTTCCTTGCTGGGATTTCGCTCCTGCTAGGAGGTGCCAGCTATTGTTTCGGACCTCTGCAGGCTGTTTGCCACTGGAAGCGGGGAAAAGTAACTCTACTTTGAGAAGCACGACGCATCCGCACCTGTTTCCCATGCATCGCCAAAGAAATTGTCGCAGCGCCTTCCCACGGCTCAATAAATCACCTCACGGTGCATCAAGTGCACCGATCTCCGAAGTCCGAGATCACAGCACCGATTTTGACACAAGGCCTGCTGTGTGGCTGCAAGAACACACGCATCATCACAGATCATTGCATCCCATCGAGGCGCCAAGTCTGTCACATC
Organism: Lissotriton vulgaris; assembly: GCF_964263255.1. Lineage (NCBI taxonomy): Eukaryota > Metazoa > Chordata > Amphibia > Caudata > Salamandridae > Lissotriton > Lissotriton vulgaris. The sequence goes on along the minus strand of NW_028249872.1, from coordinate 861,721 downwards.
ATTGGGGAACGCAGTAAGAAACTGACCCATCACCTCCTCTGGGCAGCAATAAGGAACTGGTGCATTACCTCCCCCAGAGCAAGAAACGTACGCATCCCCTTCCCTGAGTGTAAGGAACCAACACATCACCTTCCCTGTGACCCTTTTTGTTTGTGTGCGTGACACATTCAAGGTACTTTGTGTGAAAACTGCAATTTGGTTTGAACTCCAATATTTTTACCATTTGAAAGTCATATTTTTTATACTGTATTGTGTATTTTTTACATTTTGCTCTTGTTTGGTTTAGAAAAAGATTACACATTTTTCTAAACTGTTGTGGTGTCCTTTTGTAGTGTTTTCACTGTATTAGGGTAAGTGTTCACAAATGCTTTACACACTGCCTCTGAGATAACACTGTCTACTGGTGCCAAGCTACCAAGGGGGCGAGCAGGGGTTATTTTAGAAGTGTATCTACCTTACCCTGACTAGAAGCAAGGGTCCCTAATAGAGATGCCCATTTCTAACATTGGTGATTAGTGGTGAATATGCTGTGAATATGGTGGAATTTGGTTGTTGGAACTCTGGTTAATTGTTGCATCTGTTGGGCCTTGTCAAAATGGAAGCCAACTGTTGGCACCTGCCCATCTACAAGATGAGGGAACTAAAAGTATTTTGTAAGGAGAGGGGGCTACCTGTGAAGAGGTGATCCACAAGGCAGGATCTTGAGGCAGTCCTGCATAGCTATGAGGTACTACGCTGGAAAGCAACACTAGCAGATGACTCTGAGGAGGAGGATACCCAACCAGGATACCAAGGGGGAAGTGGTCCTGAGGAGGAAGCATTGGGAAAAATGGTCTCATGAAGTGAGGAATCTGATTCGTGCTTGTGACCAGAGGCTGAGGCTGCTGCACCGGGAGCGCGAGGAGACAGATCAATCAATCAATCAATCAATCAATCGATCAGGGATTTCTGAAGCACGCTACTTACCCGTGAGGGTCTCAAGGTGCTGGTGGGGAGGGGGCAGCTCAGGTTCAGTCAAAGAGCCAGGTCTTGAGGCTCCTCCTGAAGGCATGCCAGGTGGGGGATCGTCTGATGTTGACTGGCAGCTCGTTCTAGGTTTTGGCTGTGACGTAGGAGAAGACTCTTCTACCTGCTCTTGTTCTGCGGATGTGGGGCATCTCTGCGAGGGCGAGGTGGGCGGAGCGTAGGTTTCTCTTGGGTACCTGGAAGGAGACACTCTAATTGAAGTATTTGGGTCCGATGTTGTGGAGGGATTTGTCGGTGTGGGTGAGCAGTTTGAAGGTTACTCTCTTCTCAATGGGGAGCCAGTGGAGGTCTCGTAGGTGTTGGGTCATGTGTTTGTGTCGTGAGTTTCTGAGGTCGAGTCTGACTGTGGTGTTCTGGATGGTTTGAAGTCTGCCTTGGAAAGTTCTGTTTATTCTGCCATAGAGGGTGTTGACATACGCCAGTCTGCTTGTTATGAGAGCGCGGGTGACAGTTTTACTGCATTCGGGGGGAATCCATTTGAAGGTCTTTTGGAGGATCCAAAGGCAGTTGAAGCTGGTGGAGGCGATGCCGTTGATCTGGCGGGGCATGTGAGGGAGGAGTCAAGGATGAAATTGAGGTTCTGTGTGTGGTCTGTAGGGGTGGGTGGGCTCCCGAGGGCAGAAGGCCACCAGGAGTTGTCCCAGGTGGAGGTTCCGAGGATGAGGATTTCATTCTTCCCAGAGTTGAGCTTCAGGCAGCTCTTTGTCATCCATAGAGCGAGCCTTTGCTGAAAAAGAAATGTGTGTAGCTCTGGAAGTAAGCTTTGCTGGGCTGGAGGTGAAGTCCAGCACAGATGGTGGCAGCAAAAAGGTGGTATGTAGTGCTGAGGGAACAGTACACACACCCAGAGATGTGGCACCTGACTTGATGTAGGGGGTTGACATACAAAAGGGGGTTCAGGTTGATGAAGTAGCTCCAGTGGTGCGCAGTGTCCCCGAAGTGAATTGGAGAACTGGCACGGGGATCATATTCCTAGTAGTGGGAGGGACACTTTACTGACACTAGATGAGAGATGCAGGGAAAAGGGTTCCCCCTTGCTAGAAATCCTGGTCTGTGAGTGTGGAGACCACCCAGAATAGTGTAGGTTGAGTGACAGAGACAGTCAGACACTGTCATACCAATCTCAGGAGAGTTATGTGTGGTACTTTTGCGAGGCACTGAATGGTGAGGCAAAGGGTATCTTGGTTAACACCAGTGTTGGAGCTGTGTGATTCAATTGGTGGAGAGCATATTTTAAGTCCCTGTTTTCCCGAGCTATGCCAATACCTGGTGGAGCGTGAGTTCTCTGATCCCTGGGAGCTCACTCTGGAGGCAGACCTTTTGGTGGATTCTATAGGGTGACAAGAAGCATCTGGAGGTGGTCCTGAAGGAGGTGGCTCAGGTTTGCCCCAACCAAGTGAGGTAGGGGAGGGTTGTGATGGCACAGATAGGTCCCAGAGTAGAGGGAGGGTGTGATGGGCCCCATGTCTTGACTCAGAGGAGAAGGAGTTGGAGTGGACTGTGTCCTGAGGTGACTGAAACCCAGTCTCAAGGCGTGGTTGGTTCCATAAGGGAACACCAGGAGGGGGCCTAGTCTTTACCGGGAGGCCATAACCTGAGGCTGATCCAAATGTGTAAGTTGAGCTTTGGGATACTGCTGTAACTAGCATTCTACCAACTCTGTTGACTGGCAGCCCCTCTGCATTTGTGGGGGTGCATGAGTTCAGAGAGAGGGGTGAGGGGGATGCAGTCCCCAGTGGAAGGACCAGTGGGTCAGAGGTTGCCAGCTCTGATATCAGAGCCCCCAGGACTAACCCTGGTGAGGCCACGTCCGGCCTGGGGAGTCTTCATGCTCTGTCAGGTGGACAAGAGGCAGGAGACCTGCACCAGGCACACCTTTACACAGAGGAGTGTGTTTCCCTTAGGGGGTGTTGGTGTTTTCCCCCAGAAGTCCTGGGTTGCCAGGCAAAGGTCCAGCCTAAGGGTACAAACACTGGGTTGGAGGGCCAGTTTCAGGGTGTCCCCACTGACTTGAAGGAAGGAGAGACTGCTAACAGTACCCCGACTGGGTTGTCTTCTCTGGGAACCGGTCTAGGTGGGAGGGTGCAAGGCCCCAGTATGGGTTCAGGGAGAGAGAAACCTCACCCCTGACCTCTGCCCAGTCTAAGGGCACATACCCTAGGCTGGGATCCAAGTTACAGGATAGAACCCCTGAACTGGGGGTCGAATTGTGCAGGACACCTGCCACAGCTGCCCTGACAATTTTGCAACAGGGTACCGCTCCATGGGTCTGGACAAATGTACATATCTCTGCCAACTAGAGACTCCCATTTCTAACTGATTCGAACCTAAGGGCCTCAAACTGGTGGTCACAAGAATTTGGTATTGCCCCAACCACAAAGATGATTCTTAAACATCTTAGAGTGTTCCTGGGCCAATCCCTGTCTATGGAAGTTCAGGACTGAAAAACTGTGGAACCTTGGTTTTAAATGTTACGTTTGTGAAGAAGTGCCATCCTGCTTCTTCCTTTGTCCAAGCCTTAGTGGTGAGTCACTTGGATTATGGCAATGCTTTACTCACTTCTATCAATGAGTCCTAGTTGGCAAAACTACAGGTGGTGCAAAAGCAGCAGCTCTCATAGCTACAAAGCTCCTGCAAAGGCCTCACCCGCTTCTCTTTTACAATCTTTACACTGATTGCGAGTTCGTAAGAAGATTGTCTTTAAGATCTGTTGTATGACTCACATAGTCCTAATACGGAAGGGCCCAAAATGCTTAACCTCGAGGCACACTCTATAAAGTCCTAAAAAGGCTCTGTGCTCACGTGAAAAAATGGTGCTTGTAATACCTTGGATTAAAAAGTCTCGCTTAGAGGGAAGAGCTTTCTCCTCTCTAGATTCTCTCTACTGGAATACTCTCCCTGTTCATTTATGTTTCTGTACTTATCATCTCAAATTTGGTAAATCACTTAAAACTGAACTGTTTTAGGGATAGTTTTTGTGGTGACAGCGGTATGGTGTCAGGAGGTCCTTGTGCCGAGATAACCCTCTGGAGGTGATTTGTGTGCAATATTAATTATTGCAACATAATATGTAGAATTTCATAATGACACCATCAGGTCCAGGGCATTCCCTACTAGGCTGTGTTTATTAGTAGAAACAACTTTGTCTAGACCGACCTTTGTCTCTGAAATGACTTTATCAGTACATTCAATTGTTAGATTGGAGGTTCAGAGTAGTATTTGTTAAACGTGTCACCCAAGGATGTGGACAAGCGTGAGTGTTGAGATAAGAGAGCCCTCTAGTTAAAAAAGTAAACTGAACCGAAATGAACACATGCCTGAATTTAGATCGGTGTTCTACATCACAAGCCTGATTTTCTACTACCCCAAGATAAAATGTATTGTTCTCTGATTTTCTGCCTTTTCTTCCTTTTCCAGATGAATTGGTCCCAGTGTCTGTACCTGACCCAGTCAAGCCAAACTGGCTATGTAACCGGAACAGCTTTCAAAGGCAGAGAAAATTGATGCACTGTCTAGCATAGTGCATGTACGTGGCTGTCCAATCATAAGACATCACCGTCATCCCCTGTGCCGATGACACCCAACTCATCCTCTCCCGGATGGGCAATCTAACTGCTACTAGAACTAACTTCACCAAGTGCATGTCCATGGTAGCAGCATGGATGCAAACCATCTGTCTTAAGCTCAACTCTAACAAGGCAGAGGTTCTGATCTTTGCAACCAGGACCTTTTCATAGGGCTACAACATTCGCCCATTGGAGCTAGGACCAACATCTACCAACCAAGCAGAAAACCTGGGGGTCTTCCTAGAGGAAACAATGATGGCACAAGTCAATGCAGAGAGTGCCTCCTGCTTCCACATCCTACATATACTATGAAATACTTCGAGGTGATGCCCCAGAACACCAGAAGGACAGTTATGCAAGAATACTTTGCTAGCTGGCTTTACTAGCTTAACCACAAAGTCCTGCGCACACAGATTCAATATAACAAGTAGATTGCTACTTTATGTGTCAAAACAAGAACAATTGTCCAATGTTGGTTTCTGGAGTTTATGATGTATATCTCCTTTTATTAGAACATCACATCAATGGTAATATACAGCCAGCTGACACGTGTTTCGTCAAAGCTCTGCACAATTACAGATGCTGTAACTCTTCAGGGCTCAATGGCTGGATCCTTATTTGTTTAGGGCCCTGGTCCGGTGATAATTCCAACCCGGCACGGTGACGATGTATTATTTCCAATGTTTCACGTGTTGCAATATACGTAGTGGTTGCCAGTATTCCAAACCTATGTATAGTAATTGTAAAAAGCGGTCCAAATCACAAGGCGGTATAAATTCCTTCTACTGAACAGGTACGTGCGGTGTATGGGCTCTAAGGGTCGAATCACCCTCGTTGCACTGGCGTCCACGGACCTGGCTTTACTATCTGTCTAGACTACCACAACGCACAATACATCAGAATCTCCAAATACCTTATTCACAGATTTCAGATCATCCAGAACACTACTATAATACTGAAATGTAACCTCTCACACTGCACCCACATCGCATTTCACCTCAAAGAGCTTCACTGGCTCCTTATGCACAAGCACATCTAATTCCAGCTTCTCATGCACACATATATTTTAAACAATACTGGACCAACTTACTTCAAAAGTCACATACACTTCCACCAGCCTGCCAAACAACTTTGCTTTACTTCACTCTTACTTGCACGCACCATGCATATCCGCAAAAGCAAAGCAGAAGGTCTCTCATTCTCTTGCATCCCACAAAAACATGGAACAACCTCCCTCATCACATCAGAACCTCTTCCTTAGTTCTTGAGTTCCGTAAGAGTATAAGACTTTGCTGTTTGAAGTCCTTCCTTGATTTCCTTGGGTAGTTGTAATGACAGTTCTCTCCACATACACTCAACCCTAGATTTACAGACCTCCACTCACCTATACGGCTTAAACAGAAGATTACTTCCAAGTAGCCCTCTAGTAAGACCCGTGCGTAATTGCAGCCCTGGCCCCACAAGGAGCAAAACCTCATGATGAATCATGATACCCATCGGGTGTTTGAGAGCTCGGACTTCCATGTAGGAAGACCCTCTCCTTAATTGAATCATTTCCACATACACTTTATATTTGACAATGTTTCTTCCTATAGAAACACGTACCCCTTGTTTTGTATTTATTTATTCTTTGAATAAAACTGCAGGGACTACATGCTTACATGTCTGCTCAAGAGCCTCAGTACCCTAATGGGTGATAAGTGCACTATACAAATGAACATAACATAAAATAACGTAGCATAACATAGCATAACAAAACCTTAAATAACATATCATAACATGCATCTCTATTCCAAAGTGCAGTAGTGATTGTATTTGGTATCACCTGACAGCTAGCCAGTTTTATTTGGACAAAACTGCTGCCTGGCATCCAACCCAGATGCTGAGCTCAGCTTTGTGTTTTAATAAGGATTTGCTGATTGGTCTTTGAGGCATGGAGCCACATTGTCTCAGTCCACTCAGATCTTGTGAGAAGTCAACCAGACTACTGCACCTCAGTATTTAATCTGTAAGACTTCTACCCTGATTAGAAGGTAGCAGTCCCATAAACACCTACTATTCTACAGAATGCACAGAAAATAAAGCTGCTACTTCCAGTCACATAGGGCATAGGATCTTTGCTGGACTGTATCCCCGTGCCCTCGGAGAGGAATCACCACTTTACATTACCTAAACGTAACCTTCTTAGGAAACAAGAAGAGTGTGATTCTTATGCACTCTCAATTTCTAACCCCCCAAATCTCCGACTGCAAGAATTTGTTGTTTCCAAAACATTTGCGGATCTGGTTCCTTGGGTGAATCTCTGAAAAAGAACTGAGCAGACCCACCCTGGTCTGGACTCTTCCTGCACCCATCAAATCGTTGGATCTTTGGTATGAAACGAAAGCTTGACAGCTAAAGATATAGCCCAGGAAGTGTTTCTCAAATATTAGCTAAGCATTATAAATCATAGTTGAAGCTTAAAATTAAGTAATTAAGTTTATTTGGATGCAGTTACAAATGGCTCATTGAAAGAGTAATTTACAAGGACTAGATGTTGGCACATGTGCGACCATTTTTAGCTGTTGCAAATGGCGATTCAGCCCATTTGCCACCGTTAAAATGGCTTTTGCCATGTACCAACCCTCAGTAACCTATTTCTGACTTGGTAAATAGGGTGTATTAGTTGCTATTAGGAAGGAGCGTGCCAAGGGTGTCCTTTCTTAACAGCGGGTCACAGGGGTATGTGCACTTGTTTTGTGACCGCAAAATATTTTCAATTTACTGCCTACTTCAAGTAGGTAGTTAGCCAGTTGCAAACAGTAAGGGGAGCCCTTCCCCCTAGTGAATGGCAGCAATTATTTTTCTTAAGAGCAGGCAGTGGTCCCCTACTCTAAAATGAAAAGTACACCTTTTGTTTTTCTTTTTTAAGTACATCCTGTTTTCCTTAAAGGAAAATGGGCTGTATTTAACTATAAAGAATATTGCTTTATTTATAAAGCAACCACACTCATGGTGGTCGGCTGACCCTAGTAGTCCACCATCCCTGTGATCACGGGCCATACCCAATGGGTCACAAATTGCAACCTACCTCATAAAAATGAATGAGATAGGTCACTGCAATCCCATTGGAATTGCTAGATGTGTCTGATACACAGCACTTTTCATTTAGCAACTTGCAAATTGTGATTTGAGAGTCACAACATGAATTGGTTTTACTTGTGGCACTTAGTGTGTTATTTTGTTAACAACAACCATTGTACGTGGTTAGTACACTTGATTATATTAGCAACGTCCTCAGCATGTGGTCCATCCTGCACACATGACAACTGGCATTTAGACTGTGGTGGAAAATGTGCTTACCCATGAGGTTAGAACAGGCTACAGTCTCTGCTCCTCTGATAAAGTGCTGCGCCTTGCTTTTAGAGACCCCCGCATTCCTGGTGGGGACCTCTAAGCCTTCAGAGCATCCACTGCAGTGGTGTTTGCTTTGAAGGCATAAGAACTTGCAAGACACAAGCTTTTGTGTTTTATATTATAGTTCATGAGCTAGAGTTTTTTCATGAAAAACAATAAAGTAAATGGTGCTGGAATTTGAGGAATGTTGTCCTTGAGTGTGGGCATCATTTGACAATTTCCCTGCCATGGGTCGCCAAGCCTGACATGGTAGCCCAGGGCTGGGAAACATTGTGACCTTCATTCTGCCCAATACAGTCCAGGCATTTGCTACTGTAAGCTGGCGGTCAAGTGGAAGACAAGCTATCAGGTTAAAGGTCTCTGCCACTTGAGAACACTTAGGCTCTACCGGTAGAAAACTCACATTGTTTGACCTCTGTCTATGATCCTCATTTACCTTAGATTGACACACTGCAGCACAGCAAGCCTTCCTGCTGCGCTGCCGTGCGTCAAAAGATAAGGGTAAGAATGCGCAATATCTACAAGATACGGTACATTCCTGTCCTTCTCCCCTGCACTGGTGCACAATGGGAAGACATGCATCAACCCAGGCGCCCTCATAGATACTGCACATTCCTACCCTTTTATTTGGATGCACAGTAGCGCAGCAGGGAGGCTTTCTGTGCTGCAAGGCATCAAAATATTATATAGAAAAAATTAGGAGAAATACAAGTATTACTACTCTTTGCACCACATTAAGTCCTCCTTTTGAAAGGCACATGTTTAGCGCTGCCTCAGATTCACAGATCCTTGTACATCTGGGGCAGAGTCAAAAAGCCCTGGGTGTTTCTGGGAACGCCCACAGCAACACCCATTGCATGTCCCTTTACTGCAGAAAACAGTGTTGCAGAGGGCTAGAGTAGCAAGTCAGTGTTAAGCCATGCACAATGGCTCAACGCAGCCTTCTAAATATGGGCTTGCACGGATCACCAATGAAGCTTAAAAAAAAGTGACATTCCAGTGGTGCTAAGGGCTTGTAAATATGTACCTGAGAGGTAAGTGAGGCAACTGAACCGTGATAGATTGTGGTTCACCTGCTGATACAAGCTCAAAATGAGGCAACAATAGCTTCTCTGTTGATTATTCTTATTCTTGCACATCCATATGGTTCTCACCTTTTTTCCAAGTTTGTTCCCAAGTCATACAGGCCATTACCTGCTTAAAGTCGGGGTGCCAATGAATGGCTCTGTCATCAATGATGAGTTGTTCCTCCCCAGAAGGGCTTCGATGGAAGCTTCCCACTTTGATTCTTGTAGAATTACCCCAATCAAGGTAATGCCAGTTAAATATGTGAAAGTGCGTGGGCGGGTCCCCGAGATCATCAAAGTAGATTTCATCACCAGAGGAAGTTTTAAAATGAAGATCCCTCATGTAATGATGTAACTGGAAGAAAACAGAGAAACAGAAAGAGGACACAGCAAATAAATAACCACACATTGCAATAATACCTACAGTAGAATGTACTGGGTCCTGACTAAGCTGCTACTTTCATTTTTGCACTGGAGGTTGTGATTAAAGGCTGCTTGGTGGGTCACCGGTCATAAAGGTTCCAAATGAATTCACCACATGGTAAGTGCATTGTCCAGTTTAGTTATGTAGACAGAGCATGCAGGGAAAGAGCTGTTGCACTAGGTTTGAGGCAATGAATGTGCTATTGATACAAGATGGATATCAGTGGTAGAGACCACACCGCCCCTGTGGAAGAGCGTTGGATACTGGCACTGGGAAGACAGGTCAGAGTGAAGTGAGTGGTGTCGCAGGAGTTGGTCATGATGGCAGGCCATGAAGGCAATAACTGGAGCTATTCATTCAGTGGACAGTGTCTATTAATGAATTTTCAGCAACATATTAAAATTGAATGGATTCTATTTTTTAAGAAATTTTTTGTTCTAATGCTGATATATGATTATTCTCCTGCATGAGGAGGCATGTTGGGCTGTTTATCAATCAAGGGATTCTCGAACATACTGGGTTCCCTGCTCCGAGCTTCAGTGTCATCACCGGTCAATCTCTGATAATTTTTAGGGGTGAGCACAAAATCCGTTCCGCTCGTGGATTTCGCGGATTTTCGGTAAATCCGCAATCCGCGAACTCCCGCGAACTTACCGAAAATCCGCGAATTCGCGAGCGGCGGATTTGGGGGGTAAAAGTTCAAGTTGTAACTATTTTAGGATGGCGCCGGCAAGCTGCCGGCGCCATCCTAAATTAGTTACAGGATGATGGGCACTGGGCAGCTCACTCGAGCGACCCTGGCGCTCTTTGGTGTGATGGCAAAGTTATTCAGTCCCCCCAAAAATGTGTGTTTGGTCGAGGCTGGGTAGGTGTGCGTTCTCCCCATATCTATCATCGAAAATTAGCTATGATGCTTGATGGAGGCCTTTGCATAATTGACTTTCACAAGCTCAATCCCTGTGCAGTTCCTGTGACCACGAGCTTCTCTGATCCATGCCTGTCCTTTTATACACACAAGAGGCATGTGAACTCGCATATAAGCCCCGTCCGTTTGGCCCCTCCCCACACACTAGTGGTGTGTGCACCGTCTTCGCGCCCTTTACCCACTTGATGGACAACTCACTCGAGGGACCCCGGCGCTCATTGGTGTGATGGCAAAGTTAATCAGCCCCCCAAAAATGTGTGTTTTGTCGAGGCTGGGTAGGTGTGCGTTCTCCCCACATCTATCGTCGAAAATTAGCTATGATGCTTGATGGAGGCCTTTGCATAATTGACTTTCACGAGCTCAATCCCTGTGCAGTTCCTGTGACCATGAGCTTCTCTGATCTGTGCCTGTCCTTTTATACACACAAGAGGCATGTGAACTCGCATATAAGCCCCGTCTGTTTGACCCCTCCCCACACACTAGTGGTGTGTGCACCGTCTTCGCGCCCTTTACCCACTTGATGGACAACTCACTCGAGGGACCCCGGCGCTCTTTGGTGTGATGGCAAAGTTAATCAGCCCCCCAAAAATGTGTGTTTTGTCGAGGCTGGGTAGGTGTGCGTTCTCCCCACATCTATCGTCGAAAATTAGCTATGATGCTTGATGGAGGCCTTTGCATAATTGACTTTCACGAGCTCAATCCCTGTGCAGTTCCTGTGACCATGAGCTTCTCTGATCTGTGCCTGTCCTTTTATACACACAAGAGGCATGTGAACTCGCATATAAGCCCCGTCTGTTTGACCCCTCCCCACACACTAGTGGTGTGTGCACCGTCTTCGCGCCCTTTACCCACTTGATGGACAGCTCACTCGAGGGACTCCGGCGCTCTTTGGTGTGATGGCAAAGTTACACACATACCCCCCCACATTCAAGAAATCCGCAAAATTCGCGAATCCGCGAATTCGCGGATTTTGCGGATCCGCGAATACGCAAAATTGCAAATTTGCGGATCGTGGATCCACGAAATCTGCCCATGCCTAATAATTTTATCTTTAGAAAATACTACACCCATATGACAACAGTACACAGCAAGTGCAAAGAGTTTTAACCCTTTCGCTGCTCGGCCTTTTCCCCCCGTGCCAAGCCTTTTTTTGGCTATTTGGGGTAGTTTGCGCTTAGGCCCTGTAACTTTTTGACACATAAGGTATCCACACCATATTTTTTGTCCTTTTCTTCCAACACCATGCACATTCTAAAAGTACCCAGGGTTTGTGTATTCCCCTGGAATGGACCCAGAATATGCCAAAATACAGCAATTTATTTTAATGGGGAAAAAAGTGCTGCAGATGAAAGCGTCTGTTTTTACCCCTCCAAATGGTATCAATAAAGGGTTTGTGGGACAGAAATAACATTGTTTACAGATTTCAGGGTCTGAGAGACGTTTGTCTGAAAACCAAACATTTTTGCACAGTTTTTGCATGTTACTGGGCCATGGCCTATTTTTGCAATTTTTGTTTTTTTAACCTTCTTCCAGTTAATGATAGAAACGGGTATGAAAGCAATGATGGATCCTGGAAAGCTACACATTTTAGAAAATGTGTCAAAAATTCAGAATTCATAAAGGGGTCTTTAGTGTAGATCCTTCAAACTTTCTTCATAGAAACTAAAAGTTGAAAAAAGGAAATATTGAAAATGAGTTGAAAAAAAACAGCCATTTGTGCCAAAGCTTTCACCTGGAACTTCTTCTAATTATGACAGATGTTTGAAACAAATATACCTTTACATCCACTAGACCTTCCTGGTTTTGGGGGTATATATAACTTGTAGGTTCACTGAGAACCCGACGAACCCAAAGCCAATAACTGAGCAGCGTCTTGCAATGGTTTATTATGTGCCGGGTATATAGCAATTCATTTGGGAAAAGATATGCAGTGAAAATCGGGATGAAAGACACATATGCATTTATGAAATTGGAACAAAATATAGAGTTTATAAACAGTAGCTATTTGCACATTTCTGAAAATGTAAGTACCCATAGTAGCATGATAATAAGTGACTTCTTTTTTGCACATTGTCTTTCATTTGAAAGGCAGTAATGCATCAAAGTCAATAGGTAATAACAGTTGCTTTACAATTCTGTGTTACCCTAAGTCTACTAATAAAAATGGTACCTCACTTGTGTGGGTAGGACTAGTACCCCCGCGAAAGAAATCGTCTCAAAACCCAACGTGGACACACTTCATTTTTACAGTGAAAACTGAGCCTTTTTTTCTCAAAGAGCCTAGCTGTAGATGGAAAACAGGGAGGGGGTGCTTAGGGGCGACCCGGAGGAGGGGCTAGTGGTGTGCAGTCCTTTGCTGTTTTTTCTGCCTAGCTGTAGTTGTTGACCCCTAGCTCTGCAGGCACCTTTTTGAAAATTTGACACACAGGGGAATCCAGGATGGGGTGACTTGTCTGGCTCTCACCAAGGTCTGTTACCCAGAATTACTTGCAAACCTCAAATTTTGTAAAGAAAAATCACATTTCCCTCACATTGTGTTGAAACGTGGGTAGATCGAAGCAACTAGCAGATTCTAAATACACATTTATTTAATCCTCTTTCCTTATATATTCATTTAATCTATGCGCTCTTATGAGAAAAAGCACTGTCAAGTTGCCTGCAATCATTATCAAAACCTAATAAAAGCCTACATTACACACATTCTATGTTTTGTTCCTGTAGTGCTAGGTGAGGTGAATGCATGAGGACATGAATGATGGGATGTTTGAGTAGTTAGATTATTAATATTTATATGTGTACAAGGGTATTTATACAACAATGATAAGGAATAATATGTGTTTTTAAAACCTTGGTAATTATAATTGAAAGATTTGTATGATATTCACCCTGCACTTGTGTTATTGTGAGCCCTTGATATCTTACAATATATAGTGGAAGTATGTCTTTTTAAAACTATTTTGAGTTGCCTTTGATTCCTTCACATTCATCCAAGGCACCCTACCACATACAATAGAAAATGTCAGACTGGGTCACCTCAGTAATGAGGAGGTAACATGGCCAGTCCTAGCCAGCTATAAACCATATCCGCAAATAGGAGTTTTCACAGCAGCAGAAATTTGTAGACTTTATACAGCTGTAATTACACTATACAGACAACTAATACAATTTGTTATGCGAGACATAACATCAGCCCCAGCAAGGGCTGTTCAATCTGCACAACCACAATTGTAGATGCCCATAATTAGTCCAGTGACTGTTAATGCAGTTATAGGTAAGGTTCCCCTTAGACTGGAGCAGATTCTGTTCTGGATTGCACAAAACAAATCAGCTTGAAGCAGTGTTTCCCCATACAGGACCTCAAGATAAACATAGAATTCTCACAACGTGCCTTCCTTTGGAGATGGTTCCCCCGGTAGAAAACTGCGCCACGTGGGGCACAGTAATTGCTGCTATTTATACAACATCAATAGCTGTTGCCCATGCCCTGGATCAGGGAATAAAATGTATTAGTAATTACGCTACAGTCTCCTGAATTATTTCTAGTTTTATTAAAGAGGAAGCAGCAGCATTCGGCGGTATAGCAATGTCTCACCCAGATACCATTAGTGAATCAGGAGTGAGAACTGCCAAAAATGATTATTGCTCAAGCCTATACATCCAGAAGTTGAGATAATTTGGGAGCCAAGCCTAACAAACCACAAATTAAGTGTAATTCTGAAAAGGATAACCCCAAAATACGCAGTCTTTAAAAGAATGCTAGGATAATAAGAAAAATAAAGGCAAGATTAAATTACAAGGCGGATCTCCTCCACAGGAGTCTTCTGAGATGAGCTACAATTTGCATAACCATGAAACAATTAAACAGCTTTAAAGGTGTCAGGCCACTGATACACATCCTTCTCGTTCGTTTCAGGAGTCATCCAAAAAAATGCTCGGAGAGAGGAGGTCGATCAGAGCACAGATTGGAGGAAAACAGGAAACAGATGAAGGAGTCACAATGCTCTTCTGACTTCATTATAAAAAAGAAAGAAAAATATCCACAGTAAAAACCTCAATTTGAAAAGAAGAAGGTGGCTGAGATAAAAGACATGCCACACATATTGAGGACTCTGCTTCAGAACAGAGTGGGCTCTGACTCTGCTAGACAGCAAAACAGAAGTCACAATAATTTGCTAAAATCATCTAGAGTGTCTGGCGGCAGTAACAACTTGTGACTATATTCAGGTACAAACACCGGACCAGAGGCTAAGGGGCTCAGTACGATGGCGGAAGGACCGCCACCGCCAGCCATGTGAATTTCCCCCGCCACATTACGATGGCGGGGATCTAGACTGCGACCATGGCAGACGAAAAGACCGTCCACCACGGAACCACCACAGGTAATCAGACCGAATGCCTGGCTGAGCGGTCTGCATGCACGTCCACCATATTATGATGCAGGCTGTGAGCCAGCCTTTCCATGGTGGCGACACGTCATGAAAAGGCTGGTGGAGATCCTGTTTGACGGCCCATTGCAGGCCCCCAATGGGGGGATGTATGTGCATTGGTACCCCTCTACATTTGAGTACAATAAAATGCGAGCTGCGGATCTCCCCAGGAATGGATGGCCTCACTGTCTTTTTTTACAAGACATATCATGAATTGCTCCAACTCCACTTATTTACATTATACAAGAAGATGGGTGATGCTAATGGTATGCCATCTTCAATGCGGGAAGCATTGATTTTCACTCTTTTTAACCATGTAAGCAATTCAACTAATGTTCCTCCTATAATCCCCTGTCACTTTTAAAATATTGACACCAAGATTTTTGCTAAAATCTTGGGCAAATAGACTTGCTTTTTTGGTGCCATTTATAGTCAGTCCCACACAGGCTTCATGCCTGGCCATAGCATAAAGGGTAATCTTAGAACCCTATTCTTTGTAATACAACGCGTTGACCATGAGGTAAAGGCAGCTGCTGTTTTTTTAGATGCCAAAAAGGTGTTCAACTTCGTGGAAAGGGCCTTTATGAGGACTGTCCTGCGCCGCATTGAAGTTAGGGAAATATTTCTGCAATTAGTGAATGTGCTAAATATGGCCCCTTTGGCTTAGGTTTGCATTGGTAATTTGGTTACAGACCCCTTATTATTACTGTAGGTACGCAATAGGACTGCCCGTTATCACCTTTGCTATATGTGAATAATTCAGAGCTACTGGCCTGTGCTTTGGGAGAATGTCATTGCCATTGGGGGCTGCATTTTCCTGGTTACCACCTCATCATATAAGATTAGGCGGGAGACACTATGTTGTATATTCACAAATCAGAGATGAATCTTTCTCCTGTTATCAGAGAGGTGACTCGTTTTGATGGCCTTTCTGGATTGTACATTATCTGGGAGAACACAATAATATTTCCTCTCACTCCATCCACAAGTCTCTCGACATTTGAATTTCCCTTGCAATGGAAATCTGACTCAGTGCCGTACCTTGGCATCCAAATACATACGGACCTGGTTATAGTAATGAATGATAACTATGTCACACTGATTCACACACTAGAGACTGATGTTGATTGCTGGACCAGGGTGCTGGTATTTTTAAGCCCTTTACTGCTTATGAAGGAACCCCGCCATCATGAGCCATGGGTGGAGTGTGCTCATGATGGCGTGGTTCCGTCATGCGACTGCAGCTTTGCCCATGCAGCATTAATTCTCCACCTGTACGGGCAAATTAATGAGCAGGCGGAGCAATGACGGAACCACGCCGTCATGAGCACAGCCCGCCCGTGAATCATGATGGTGTGGTTCCGTCACGAGCATGGTGGTGCCGCTCTCACCCCCCACTCCCCAGCGCCATGGCAAAATTAGCGCCACGGCCAAGGGGTTACTGAGGTGTATAGCCCTAATGACAGTGGTTATACTTCCTAGGTTCCTGTTTCTGTTTCACAATATTGCAATGTTACTCGTGAGGTCATTAATTGCTACCCTTTGCTCACTAATGATTGGGTTGGCCTGGATTAGTAAAAAACCCAGAGTTAAGTGGCACATTCTTACTTTGCACATACAACAGCGAATCCATGCACAGAAAAGACGCCCCAACTCTAGACAACACTATCCGTCACGCATACATGGCAATATTCCATCTACCCACCTACACATCGCCTGCTCAAATCTGCCTCGAATTTGGGCTACAGAAACAAACAGTGGCGGAAGAGGCGCATATATAAAAAGTTGGCGGGAAATCAGAGATGCTGACCATGGATCCCTAAACGCCCAACTTTGGACTGAACTATCTACTAGAGGTCACTCACCCGCAAAACATTACTTAAAAGAATCACTGGAGACCTTGGGATTAACAAACCTCTGGGAGTCATCGACAGACCTCAAAACCTTCAAAAAAGTGGTAACGAAAGTAACCAAAAAGATTTCATCCAGAGAGGATAAATACACCCTGGATAAGAAGGCCCATGGATGGGCAGTGTTGAAAGATTACAACGCTCTGAAGCCACAAGAATACCTAAAAATGGGCCACAAACAGACAACAAAAAACAAGTTTTTAAACATGCGCCTTGGCAACATATCTATCCTACTCCATTTGGCACCTTGGAAAAGGGAAAGCTCAGCAAGCTGCTGCCGACTCTGCTCATCAGGAAAAGAGGACCTTATACACATCATCTGTATCTGTACAAACCTCATGGACATAAGACGATCCCTACTTCGGGTCCTATGGAACAAGAAGGATGTAACAAGTTGCAGACAGGTTGTGATGCTGTGTTTTAATCCTGAAGAGACTCAGTTAAACTGTAGACCAGCAAAATTCTTCAATATAGTGGAAAGGAGACTGATGAAACAGTCACACATCTCACCTAAAGTACCAGCCAAGCCAAAGCTGTGCTAAGTCCCTCGGAGTACTTTGTTGCCTTCAACTTTATGGCCTTTATCAAAATATATTGAGACTTTTATGATCTTAATAAGTGAGCCTACCCGCTCTTCTTATATTTTAATTGTACTTATGGTTTTCTCTTATACATTTGTAATTTTTTATATTGTGAGTTTTTATTAACTGTACAATAAACAAACCTTACTTTGCCTATAAATATGGGGGGGTTGAATGCACCAGACCTGGAACTGTACTATAGGGCAGCTTAGAATTTGCATGCTCACTATTGGCTTTATAGCCCATATAACTTGCTGCATCTGTACTTTGAGAGGGAAGCAGCTGCCCCCCGTTACCTCTCTCTGGCTCTTTTCTTTGACCCTTTGAGGTGTCACAGTGCACTTGGCTCAATTAATTCAACAATACATGCCAGGCACAATTTAGTGTCCAAAGTACACCACGTACGTGCATTTTAAATTATTATGCACAGACTAAGCATGGGTGTAAAATCCGTTCCGTTCGCGGAATTTGCGGATTTTCTGCTATTTCGCAGTCCGCGAATCTCGCGAAATTGCAGAAAAATCTGCAAAATCGTGTTCGGGACAGATTTTCAAAAACTGAAGTACATGAAGCGCTTACAGGGTTACAGCAGATGCCCATGTTGAAGCTAATTTCTTTGTAACCATTTACAAAATGGTTACAAAGAAATTAACTTCAACTTGGGCACCTGCTGTAACCCTGTAAGTGCTTCCTGAGTGGCGCCTCCAGAGTTGTTGCCGACTTGCAACTATTCTCTGACCCTGCTCTGACCCTCGAAGCAGGGTCAGAGTATAGTTACAAGTATGGCACAATGCTCCAGGCTGTCACAAAAATTAAACCACAACAGGAAGCACTTACAGATAAGGAAGCAGATGCCGGACTTGAAGCTCAAATTCATTAACACATTAACCAGCTCCTGGTTGAGGCTCGGCAGGTGTGCTTTCTCCCCATAATCTACAGTGGTGAACCAGAGGGTGCTGTGATGAACCAGAAGGTACCGTTGTGAACCAGAGGGTGCTATGATGAACCAGAGGGTGGCAGTGGTGAACCAGAGGGTGGCAATGGTGAACCAGAGGGTGTCAGTGGTGAACCAGAGGGTGGCACTGATAAACCAGAGGGTGACAGTCACAAACCAGAGGGTGGCAGTGGTGAACCAGAGGGTGGCAGTGATGAACCAGCGGGTGACATTGATGAACCAGAGGGTGGCAGTGGTGAACCAGAGGGTGGCAGTGATGAACCAGAGGTTGGCAGTGGTGAACCAGAGGGTGGCAGTGATGAACGAGAGGGTGACATTGATGAACCAGAGGGTGGCAGTGGTGAACCAGAGGGTGGCAGTGATGAACCAGAGGGTGGCAGTGGTGAACCAGAGGGTGGCAGTGGTGAACCAGAGGGTGGCAGTGGTGAACCAGAGGGTGGCAGTGATGAACCAGAGGGTGGCAGTCATGCACCAGAGGGTGGCTGTGATGAACCAGAGGGTGACAGTGGTGGATCAGAGTGTGGCAGTGGTGAACCAGAGGATGCTTTGTGAACCAGATGGTGGCAGGGGTGAAATAGAGGGTGTCAGTGGTGAACCAGAGGGTGTCAGTGGTGAACCAGAGGGTGTCAGTGGTGAACCAAAGGGTGCTCTGATGAACCATAGGGTGGCAGTGGTGAACCAGAGGGTGGCAGTGGTAAACCAGAGGGTGGCAGTGATGAACTAGAGGGTGGCAGTGATGAACGAAAGGGTGGCAGGGGTGAACCAGAGGGTGCTGTGATGAACCAGAGTGTGGCACTGGTGAACCAGAGGGTGGCAGTGATGAACCAGAGGGTGACAGTGATGATCCAGAGGGTGGCAGTGGTGAACCAGAGGGTGGTAGTGATGAACTAGAGGGTGGCATTGATGAACCAGAGGGTGGCGGTGGAGAACCAGAGGGTGCTGTGATGAACCAGAGGGTGGTAGTGATGAACCTGAGGGAGGCAGTGGTGAACCAGCGAGAGCTGTGATGAACCAGAGGGTGGCAGTTGTGAACCAGAGGGTGGCAGTGGTGAACCAGAGGGTGCTGTGATGAACCAGAGGATGGCAGTGATCAACCAGAGGGTGTCAGTCGTGAACCAGAGGGTGGAAGTGATTAACCAGAGGGTGGCAGTTATGAACCAGATGTTGGCAGTAATTGACCAGAGGGTGGCAGTGATGAACCAGAGGGTGGCAGTGATGAACCCGAGGGTGGCAGTGGTGAACCAGAGGCTGGCAGTGATGATTCAGAGGGTGGCAGTGGCAAACCAGAGGGTGGCAGTAATGGACCAGATGGTGGCAGTGATGAACCAGAGGGTGGCAGTTGTGAACCAGAGGGTTCTGTGATGAACCAGAGGGTGGCAGTGATGAACCAAGGGTGGCAGTGATGAACCAGAGGGTGGCAGTGGTGAACCAGAGGGTGGCAGTGATGAACCAGAGGGTGACAGTGATGATCCAGAGGGTGGCAGTTGTGAACCAGAGGGTGGCAGTGATGAACCAGAGGTGGCAGTGGTGAACCTGAGGGTGGCAGTGATGAACCAGAGGGTGGCAGTGGTCAACCAGAGGGTGTCAGTCGTGAACCAGAGGGTGGAAGTGATGAACCAGAGGGTGGCAGTTATGAACCAGATGTTGGCAGTAATTGACCAGAGGGTGGCAGTGATGAACCAGAGGGTGGCAGTGATGAACCCGAGGGTGGCAGTGGTGAACCAGAGGCTGGCAGTGATGATTCAGAGGGTGGCAGTGGCAAACCAGAGGGTGGCAGTAATGGACCAGATGGTGGCAGTGATGAACCAGAGGGTGGCAGTTGTGAACCAGAGGGTTCTGTGATGAACCAGAGGGTGGCAGTGATGAACCAAGGGTGGCAGTGATGAACCAGAGGGTGGCAGTGGTGAACCAGAGGGTGGCAGTGATGAACCAGAGGGTGACAGTGATGATCCAGAGGGTGGCAGTTGTGAACCAGAGGGTGGCAGTGATGAACCAGAGGTGGCAGTGGTGAACCTGAGGGTGGCAGTGATGAACCAGAGGGTGGCAGTGGTGAACCAGAGGGTGACAGTGGTAAACCAGAGAGTGGCAGTGATGAACCAGAGGGTGACAGTGGTGAACCAGAGGGTGGCACTGCTAAACTGCCCGGGAGCCCAGTGGGGTGAGCCCCCGCGCTGCTGAGCTGCCCAGGGGTTGTGAGCCCATGCGCTACTGAACTGCCCTGGGGCCCAGTGGGTGTGAGCCCCCGTGCTGCTGAACTGCCCCGGAGCCCTCTCAGTGTGAAAATCATTTGTGCTCATTTGCCTGGGAGCCCTCTGGGTGTGAGCACACATTGTGCTAAGTGTCCCCCTGCCCCCAGTACATATATAACTGTACCGCACAGCACTATTATTCTCTTGCACCATGAAGTCTGGTGCCTGGATTCTCCTGATCCGTGTAGGTAGTACCACCGTCTGGTGCATTCAAAATGTAAAGTCATAACTTGCTACACAGCACCAATAAACATGTGTCCCCCCTGGCACCGGTATGCGCATGTACCAGGCATCGAGCACCCACATGCCACTGCACCCTACTGCCCAGCGCCAGCATATGCCTGTATCGGGCAGTTTAGTATGAGATGGGACATTGTCCAGCAGCAGCAGATGCATGCGCCTGAACCCACTGAGCAGGATAAGAATGGCTTTGTACCAGCACGCACAGCAGAGCTATCTTGGACAACTGAAGGATTCTGGGGTCCTGTGCCAAACGTATTTTTGCATCCATGAGTTTCCCGAGCGCCATCCCTGTGTAGCTCCTGTGACCAGGAGGCTGCTTTCTCCTCATCTGCTGCTCTGCTCGGGCTCTGACCCTTTATAAACAAGATGTATGTGAACTAGCATAGAAGCCCCGCCCGTTTGGCCCCATCCACCACACACTAGCGGTATGAAACGTCTTCCCGCCCGTCCCCACTATAATGGCCAGCTCACTCAAGGGACTTCGGCGCCTTTTGGGGCGCTGGCAAAGTTACAGGCACACATGGTCACATATTTGTGCAAATGGCACAAAAATCCACGAGTTCGCAGGAAAATTCACGAACTCGCGGACTATTTTTGCAATTTCACCCGAATTCGTGGACCGCGAATTCGCAAATATCGCCCATACTTAGCTCAGACGTGGGTCCCTTGTTCACTTTGCCACTGGATTTAAGCTAGCCTGGCTTATTGTTTCCGTTCCCGGGAAGACCTGGCTTAGCATTTCGGGCTGGACGGTTCCCCTGAGGATTGCATATGGTTGGGTCTGAACTTGCGTGGTGAAGTGAGCTAAAGAACGATGATGGATTCAACCTAGATCTTTGACTGGTGATGAGCATCTGAAATGTTTCAGCGATCCTTAAAACATTTCTTCACCCTAAGTTGGCTGGGTATTCCCAGACGTATGCCCCTTGTTCGCATCACAACTGGATTCAAGCTAGCCAGGCTGATGTGGGTGTTACCCCAAAATTGGCCCCAGGATGCTTGTTTCCGGTCCAGGGAAAACCTGGATTGGCAGTTCTGGATGGACGGATCCCGTGAAGCACAGCACCAAGACTGATTTACATATGGTTGGATACAAACTGGGGTAGCGAAGTGTGATAAAGAACGATGATGGATTCAACCCAGATCTCTGACTTGGTGTGGGTGTCTGATGAACTTTAGCACTCCATCCATCATCTCCTTGTGTTTCCTTGTTTGTCTTAAATTGGCAGGCTATGCCCAGACATGGGTCTCTTGCTAACTTTGTCACTGAATTCAAGCTAGCCTAGCTGATGAGAGCTGTTACCCTGAAAGCAGTACCAGGATTGTTGTTTCTGGTCCAGGGATTACCTAGCTTGGCTGTTCGCACTGGGCTGCTCCCATGAGGAACACGGTCAAGACAGATTTGCATATGGCTGGCTACAAACTGGGGTGGCAAAGTGAGCTAAATAATGATGATGGATTTAAATCCAGGTCTGTGACTGAAGGTGAGTGTCAGAAAAGTTTCAGCGCTCCATCCATCATCTCCTTGTGTTTGCTTTGTTCGACCACAGTTGAGCAAGGATGCACAAACTCACCCAAAATACCAAGTAATGCACCACAGTCCACCAAGCACCACAAATTTGTTCCCATCATCCATTTGTACAGGAAGTGAGGCATTACTTGGGTTTCCATTATCCATTATCACTGGATTTACCATTATCCATCCACACTGGAGGTGACATCACTGGTTGTTAAATTTTGTTCATTGAAATTTTCATAGAACAGAACCATCAGAGATATCATGAAACCATTACATATCACACAGAATACAGAAAAGCCAATCATCACATGTGTACACACTGTCAAGGTGGTCACAAATAAAAATAAAAAAAAATACATTGATGATCAGAGAAATCACATGGGTACAATAGCAAAGATGGCATTAATCAGCAGTGTTAGCCAGCAGGTAGGCGGTAAAGGGGCCCCAAATGTCCCACGGACGGGATGCGCTGGGCAGTTCCTCCACATTACACGTGAGTTGATCCCGACAGTAGGTTACATCTTGCAGCCAATGTGCCAACTTAGGAGCTGGGCAGACCATCCCAGTGCAGCGAGACCCTGCGCTTCGCAAACAGTAGCGCCAGCACCACAGGTTTGCGGTTCACATTCTTAATATGCAGTACATGCCCCAACAAACAAACTTTCATACTACATTCGACTACCTCACCCACTATGGTTGACAACGTTGTTGTGACTTCACACCAAAAGTCTGCTACTTTGCCACAGGCCCAGGCTAGATGCTGAAAAACGCCATTCTCAGCACCACATCTTTTACAGCAAGGAGAATCTCGCAAACCAAATGTATACAATTGTATTGGGGTATAGTATACTTGATGGAAATATTTATAGTGAATATATTTAAGATTACCGTTTGCAGAAAATCGACCCGTGAGACGGCAACTCGTTTCCCACTCTTATCACGTGATCCAGTCTCACCAGTCACCGATATATCCATATGATGGACTAGAGGCAACACCGGTAAATACAGTGGTAGTTTTTTTGCCCAACGTTCCAATTCTTGCCATGCCTGATATGTACACTTCACCATGTCAAATTTGTCCTTTTCAAGAACCGTAGCGTTATTCACTATCATTGCCTTAAGAGGTATGGGATGGGTGGTACCCCTCTCTACTGCAACGTGCGGTGTATACGGTGGAGCCTTTTGCCATAATAGGCATAGTGCTCCTGGGCACAAGATAGTATAGCTGCACATCAGGTACAGCAAAACCTCCCATTTCATACTGTCTTGTGAGTGACTCACACTTTATCCTTGGCTTGTTGCCCCTTCATGCCAATGCAATTAACAGTGACCGTAACATAGAAAAAAATGTTGCGTGAGGCGTATAGATATTTTCACAAGAAAATATTAAAACCGTTGTAGCACCACCTTTTTATTGATCGCCACTCTGTCCGCAAAAGTAAGCGTCAGTTTGATCCATCTAACAACTTGGACTTCTACCGTAATTGGAGCTAACACAACTTGAGAGTCCCTATGAGCCCAGATACCCAAGTACTTGACTGGCTCAGTTGTCCATGCTAAATGACATTCCAACTCAAATGGCGTAGTACTGTCCGACAAGGGTAATACTATCGATTTGTTCCAATTCATGGCAAGGCCAGAATACAATTCAAACCATACATATTCACGAGTCAACATGTCTAGATGCGCTGACGGTTCTCGCACATATAGGCCCATGTCATCTGCATACATGGATACTGTTATGGGCGTTGTAAAAAATGCAGTGCTGCATCGACATTACTTTGCCGCAGAATACAGGCCAGGGGCTCCATAACTAACGCAAAAAGTAAAGGCGACAGTTGGCACCCCTGTCTTGTGCCGGGCCTAATCGGTATCGTGCCTGAGGTCTGCCCATTAACCAGTATTCGGCCCACTGAGCTCGTGTACAATAATTTATTCCAATTGGTATAAAAGTAGGGAACCCCCATGCGGTGCAGTACTGCAAACATATAAGTCTAAGTGATGGAATCAAATGCTTTTGCGGCATCCAGCAGGACTGCAGCCGCAGACATTTCAGGTTTCAGGAGGTACAACACTGCGAATAGAGTCCTGAGGTTGTGAGCAGTGGAGCAGGCCGGGATAAACCCTGACTGGTCAGGTAAAACCATAACCGATATTAGTAGGTGTAGTCTAGTCACTAGCAATTTCATGAGGATCTTGACATCCGTGATCATCAGTGATAAAGGTCTATTGGAGTCTCATTTGTATGGGGCGTTCCCTGGTTTTGATAGTGTGATAATGGGAGAGTCGCACAGTGTATACGGGAGACGCTGCTGTTCATGCGCCTCATCAAACATGGCCTGCAGATGAGGCACCAAGATATCCACATATTCTTTATAGAACTCTGCCGGAAGCCCATCTGTGCCCTAGCTCTACCATTCGGCAGTGCTGCAATAGCATTTCTATTCTCACCCGCTGTCAGCGGATGCATCAGGAAGTCCTGTTGCCCCTTTGACAGCCACACTAGGGCAATGTCATCTAAGTATTGAGCAATGTCTTCCTCATTCGCAGTATGCCTAGCCTCATACATATCGCAATAGTGTTGTGTAAATATTCCCAGTATCCCCAGCGTATCCCAATGCATATTCTCACTGTCTGCAATTGACTGGATCAGGCAGTGTTTGGTCCATGACCCTGTAATCCTCCTCAATATTGCACAACCAGGATGGCCCCCTTCCCCATTATATCGGGCTTGCCAACGTCTGCACATATGTTTCACCTCTCGCTCTGCTAACTCATTGTATTCAGTAACTTTTGAACGTGTAGCGGCGAGCAGGGTCACCTCAGTCGTCTCTCCATACTGCCATTCTAGTTGACCCAATTCCCTTTCTAGCTGTGTCATTGAGCCACGGAGAGATTTGATCACCCCAGCCTGCAGGCCTATGCGCACAACCTGTATTGTGACCTTGAAGGCCTCCCGTAGAGTGCCGAGACTCTACACTGATCCAACATTTTCAGCGAAGTAATTGTCTATAACTTCACGCACTCCTCCATGAACACTTGATCTAGCAGCGCTGAGGGTTGCTGTCACCACTGAAATTGGGGTGGTGTGTAAGTGGGTATTGTCATAGTAAGTTGTACTGGGCTATGGTCTGTTAAGGTACAAGGAAGGGTCACAGCCCAAGTGATCCACGTGCTAACATCCACAGTAGTCAGCCAGTAGTCAATACGGGACCAAGAATTTTGAGTATACGAAAGGCATGTACCCTCCTGCACCCCAGGGTGTCTCAGTCTCCAAACATCTAGAAGACCTAAATCTTTCATACCAGTGTGAATTGCCTGTGTGGCTCTTTTGTGGATGGGGTCTGAAGCAGTGCGGCGGTGCAGTGCAGGATTTAAAATCGCATTAAAATCCCCCCACATATAAGTGCAGTAGGTGGTAACTGATATATTTTGTTCCATAACCCTGCATAGAAATCAGGGTCATCCATATCCGGCCCATACACATTGACTATTGTAACTAGCTTACCACACAGTTTGCCTTGAATGAGTACATAGCGGCCAGTGTCATCAATTTCCTCTTACGTACTAACAACAAGGTGAGGAGTTTGCTTAACGGCTAGGGCGTTCGACCTCAGACCTGGGGAACTGGGTTCGAGTCTCAGTAACAACGCCGAACATCCTGTGATTCTGGGCAAATCACTAATTCTCCATGCGCCTATCAAAAAATGTATGTGTGTCCTCATGTAACGTAACTGGTGCTATGTAAAGCGCTCTGATACCCGATTCTGTCAAGTTTGCACTATATAAAACTCTGCAAAAATAAAAAAAGAGAGTATTCTTTTTTATTAAGACCATAACCCTACGCACATACAAGGAATAGGGGGAAGTAAATCGAGCACCCGCCCATTTAGTGGCTATGGAGGATGCTGCCGCCTTGGTGAGATGGGTTACCTGCAGCAGTGCCCCCTGTATGTTATGGCAGTCTAGGTACACCAACACTTGCAGTGCTTTCTTTGGATTATTGAGCCCTCTAAGGTCCCATGTTACCCAGTGCAGTCTACCCACTGCTTGAGTCATTCGCACTTGTCATAACAATATACTCAACATATATAGTACGTGACCTGTATACTCCAATCACCCACCATCTTTGTATTATGTTTGTCAAGAGTGGATGGCTGAACAATGCCCCAACAAAAACCCCCACCCACCCCAGCATCACAATCACACTGAGGAAACCCACATAACTGAACAGCAAAACTATACTCCCCCACCCGGCCCACAGCAAGCAGCTAGTCCACTCACTGTGGAGAACTGCAGTTAGTAACTGTGCAGGGAACACCCTCATTGAGGACACCAGTCGCCCAATGACCCCCTTGATGTGAAAAAGGGGGGTCAGGGCACACTCGACGTTCTCTCTGTAATAAGTCCTACCAGCATAGGACCTACATCATGTTATCGTAGAGGTCTCCAGGCAGGAAGCATTAAGTTGCGTCACCCACGCTACCAGTTAAGCAACAATATCAAGAGCACATACAATCAATCATTGCAAGACAGCTATCAATTCAGTCTTGCATGCAATACGGCTGTGTGTGGAAGTCAAATTGTAACAGCCATTGATGGCAGGGACCACTTTAGACAAAGTATGGTTTACCATGGTGCCCACCGTATGGAAAAAATGACAATAGCATGACATATCAACCTCAGTCTCGAGTCAGTGAGCCATCAAAACATCGCATCAATCACAAATGGGGGTGACATAATGACATCCCTCTACATTACTTTACCAGTTCAGCCAAGACAGTCGCTCAGTTTATCAGTCTTAGTTGTCCACCTCATCTCCATACACTCTTGCTGGTTCTTTGGGCTCAAGCTGCTTGATGACATGTAAAGCATCCTTTGGAGTCGTGAATAATTTGGTCTTACCGCCATGTTGGATCCGGAGGCGCGCTGGGTAAAGCATGGCGTATTGCATCCCCAGAGCTTGCAGCCGCTTTTTTACCGGTTGGAACTCATGCCTTGCCTGCTGTACTGCTGTTGTGAAGTTTGGCAGGAGCTAAACCTCCACCCCTTGGTATTTGTTAGTGCCCTTCTCCCTCACCAGCCAACGTGCTGCGTCACGATCCTGATAGTTAAGCAGCCTGGCGATTATTGTTCGGGGGGTTTCCCCCGGAACAGGCCGCGGCACCAATGATCCATGTGCCCACTCAACCACCAACATGTTGGATAAGTTCTCTGCGCCAAACATCTTCCCAACATTGGTGGAATCCGAGACCCCAAGAATGCGCAGATTATTACGCCAGGACCTGGCTTCCAAGTCCTCATTCTTCACATTTATCACTCAGAGCAACTTCTCCATCTGTGTGCAGGATTTAGCAGTAGTGTTCACTTTGTCTTCAGTGTTGGAGATACGTTGTTCCACCTCTGCTAAGCGTACTCCAGGCTTGTCCAGTTTGGACGCCATGGTGTCCATGCGGAGGTTGAGTGTGTCTATTTTGCCATCAATAGTTTGTAAACTCTGTTGCATTGTCAACAACATACGTTCCAGTTTACTGGTGCCCCCAGCCTCCAATACTGTCTCTGTGTCAGATGCTGCTTGTGTTAAAAAAAAATTGAAGCGCTTTGATTGAAAAAAAATAGCTTCAGCTGTACTTGCTTATCTGGTTTTCCCATCTCAGCAATGAGGTTGCACGGTGTGCCGTCGCTTTGCAAGCACGATTTCACTAGATATTGGTCCGGTCTCCCACCGCGCTCAACTCAGTGTCCACAGGCCAGTAGCGTGCTGCAAGATCACATCCTCACTGATGTGAGTGGTTTAAGCTCCGCACCCCCGATTGTACTTATTCAAGGGATAGTAGCCCCCTGGAGTGCCTCGCTGTCCCTCCCTGACCCACACTACTCCAAGGGAGGCCACCAGAAGCTTCTATGTCGGCATTTTATATTAGTGCGCAGGGGAGATGAACATAAATGTCAAAAACCATCACTGGCATGCCCCTGCAGTCAGGCAAGTCAAAGCGAGTCCCTGAATTCACTGTGTGTAGTGTAAGTGGCAGGCAGATGTATAATGTGCGACCTTGGGCGCAGGGAGCAAACGTTTATATTGGCCATGTTCGCCCGGTAGCAGAGACCGCCATTTCCCGCTGTGTGTAACGAAAATGGTGGGTGGTGGGTGCCGGGAGCGCTGTATCTCTTCATAGGAACCCCCAGCAGGTGCGCGCCAGCCGTTGTATCATGCAGTGGCGTCAATCAGTCTTGCCGGTAAGCCGGCATTCACCCAAAGCGGTGGTCTGGGCAAACAGAGCGCAGAGGCTCTGCGATCATGCCGCTCACATCGGCGGCCTCGGATCCCTCAGCACCGGAGCCAGGGCGCACACTCCTGGCCAGCGCGGGGCGCTCTCTCCTTGCTCTCCTAACCGGCCATGATCCACAGCTGGGCCGCTTCAATATCCGTACCTCAGAGCGGGTCGCCAATCTGCCCCGATCTTGTCGCACCTTGCACTGCACTCCCTACCGCAAGAGCAGTGCATGGAGCGCAGCAGCAATCCTCCGTAAGCGGCCACAGCAATCACAGGGTCCCGGTCGCCATTTTCTGTAAGTAACGCGCGCTAGAGCTGACAGGCAGATTAGAGTGCGAATAGCTCACCAATTTTCACTGCAGGGACATCTTTGTGCTGCCCACAGCTAGGGGAGTCAGAGCCGCCGCAAAGTACCAGCAGATGCCATAGAAAGAAGCAGGATAAATGTCGGATTATGACCCTGGCCAGAAGAGCTGCACTAATTATCAGCCATCTTGCTTTGGGCTCTATAGCGCCCCCAAGGTGACATCACTTGTGTCTCATCAAAACCATTGATAAAAGAAGATACCAGGCAAGAGGAATTCATTTCCCATCATCCATCATCAAAGAAAGTGACAACACTGCATTTACTATTAGAAATCTGCACCGGAAGTGACATCACTGGAGTTCCTATTATCTATCTGTACAGGAATTGATATCACTTTCTGTCTCCTCCCTTTTCAGTCGACTGTTCAAGGCATTCCAGGACCTTGGGAAAGATCCTCTCTACCTTTTAAACTTACAAGATAACATATAATCATCTGCCTTAACCAGCACACCACACTCCCAATCTAAACAAGCACACCTAGATGAAGATAACCCAGACACTCACATGGCATATACCCATCACATAGACCCACCATTCTACACATCCAATAAATTCCCACACCCTCAAACTACAGAACACATATTCCAACTTATGCTCCTCAATGCTCACTCTACAGTACCTCACATAACAGACATTGCAGACATCTGTCACAAGCGTGATGCCCTGTTCATCACAGAAACATTTCTCACACCCACAGCTTCGCATATGCTTGTTGTCCATCTTCACACAGGTTACAGCATCTGTTGTTTGGACTGTACACATAAGAATCTATGAATCCTGCTGGTCCTATTCCCTTGGCAAGCGAGTAACACTCAACTCCATATAGCTGCTGGCATGACATTTCTCACTCTCTGCAACTCATAGTGCCTTTCATTTCTTCTATAGACCTAATCCATCTGACATAAAGAAGGACAGAACAGTTTTTAGATGTCAATCTAGCACTGGGCGCACGGCCTATATAGAATCACTAACAAAGAATTTTCGTGGTGCAACTGGGTGAGTGGAAAACAATATAACCACTCAATGGTTAGGTCAGCAAGCTGGCAAAACCCCA
The DNA here is from genome assembly GCF_964263255.1 of Lissotriton vulgaris. NCBI lineage: Eukaryota > Metazoa > Chordata > Amphibia > Caudata > Salamandridae > Lissotriton > Lissotriton vulgaris. The sequence continues at coordinate 831,737 of NW_028249872.1, read as the reverse complement.
CAATGTCAAAATAGAAGTACCCTATGCACACACACAATATTGCTATATACGTAGGTGGTAGTACACAAAATTATTTCAAAAAGTAATGATGGCAGAGAAACAGTTACTATTCAGACAACATCGAAAAGAAGAGGGTGACGTAAGGTGATCCTTTGGTTCTTCTAATTTCTCAAAGCTTTACAACAGCCAGCCGACACATGTTTCATCGCTTACGCGAATCTTCAGGGCTCTAGGTAGCTAAATTTAAGCCAAAGGTCGCTCTGCCGATGATATTTCCGAACCGGTGGGGCCCAGACCATCTTAAAAATCAAATAAGGATGAGAGGACGTGGACTTGAAGCTCTGTACACTTCTGCCTTATGCCCGGGAGCGGTGACGTATTTCGTAATAGGAGCGGATAACTTCAATTAAATCGTGGTCTCACTATGCAATGTGGAGGCGGGAGGTTCAGAGGTCGCTCTGTACCCTCTCGATGGTTTGTATTTGTATCTGTATGTGTTCCTTCAGAGGTGCTGCTCCCGGGTCGTCGTGTTCCTGGTAATCCATCTGACATGCCCACGCCACCATTTTGGGTGACTTTAATCTCCCAGAAAACATAGTTGCACCTTGTCCCAGCCTGATACAGTGATACCACCATACCTGAGTTTTCCTGCTCACTGTTCTTCCTGCAAGCAGAAGCCCTGCCCACCCCAGGACCTACATAATGCAGACTACAGTGCAACCGCTCAGCAGATGCGTTCAGTGGGCATCCAGCTGGTATAGTGAAGGTGCTACAAAGGTAAGCCCTCACTGTATTCATTTGTACCTGGACCATGCCCAGCATCATAACCCCTGGCCCTGCAGCCCCTGAAGATATACCATCACTGAACTATACATCCTCAACTCTGGACACCATAGCAAACAGTGCCACTGAGCTGACCCACACTCCATTGTAGGATCTTTCACCTCCAACCACTGCCACTTCACATGTCATAGCACACACACCAGCCCACTGACCAGCCCGACCGTGAGCACACCACAGACACCACCTGAACAACAACACCATCTTGCATGCGTCTTTGTCAACACACACTCACCATGCAAGCACACTACTGAACTTTGGGACCTCATCTCCACTCTTACACCCAATGTCCTCTTCTGCACTGAGGCCTGACTCAACCCCACTTCTGCACCCAACAACAACACCACAATACACAAAGGATACAAGCTCACCCGCCACCACTTCAACAAGCCTGATGGAGGGATCACAAACATACACAGGAAACCATCAAATGCACCACTACAATGACAATATCATCCCAGCAATGGAACACCTCAACTTCTATCTTGACGTCCACAATGACATTACCGTTTCCAAACTTCGGACAGCATTGATAAGATCAGACTAACCTAGCTCAACCAGGACTCCATGCACACTGCAGACCCCATGCTAGACCCCATCTTCACTATCAGAGACTGCATCAGGTACAACCACACCATGAAACTCACTTGGACCGATTACTCCATCATCCACTTCAACATCACCAGCTCACTGACCTTCGCCCCCAGTCTACCTGACACCCCCCCCCCCACTACAGCTGAAGAAAATTCTTAAAGGACACATGGATCAATGCCTTCAAGACCACCCACTCCATCACAACAAACTGTCATCTTCCTGAGCAAAGATCCTCTGCTACCTGCTGATGTGGTTGCATGAAAACATAATACAGATACTGGAATGAATGGGGTGGGATGCGCAGTGGAGTGCTTGCATTGGGTATGAAGATCTGTGGGTAATTCTGTTTATGTTTACCTTTATTTCATAGTGTACAACGCATCTTCAATGCTCACCTGTTATTACATCAAGGACATGCCTACCTGGCAACCACAGGTAAGGGTATCCATTGAACCAATAGACATGATGTTGTTTCTTTATTATTATTTTGCCCCATTCTCCCATCCCCTTCATTGTGACACAGGCCATCAGAAATGCGGTCCACATAACAGTGAGGGGCATGGTGGAATAATTACAAATATCGCTCCTGCTGGGTTCAGGATAGCTCAGGGTACTGCATCTGACACAATCTCTGGTGTATTGTAGCACACCCGGGGCCATGACACCATTAGACTACAGATTAAGAAGTGTAAAGAAGGAAAAAAAGACGACAGGCCTTTTCCATCTATGTACACAGGATGTGAAACACCATCCCTTCTTCCAATTTGGGAAAGAGTTGATGAATCTCATATTTAAAGACCCCTATATCACAATGCAATAACAGCCCCCGAAACTGCCACCTCTTCTATCAGTTATTGACTTCATGCTTGGATATGCCCTTGTACAGTGCTGCACTGTCTTTTGGATAGGTTTGCATTACAGAAATACCACATACGTACATACATACATGCATATATACCTACATATATGAGTGTTTGTCAACGGGAGTATGGTAGATAAAAAATATGGCCTGTATGAGTGTTTTTGAGAAGCAGAACTATGCTAGCTTGTTCAGAACTCTCCCATCGTGTACCACTATTGACCTTCAATCTGTGTGATTTTCTGGGTGAAAGCAAAGTAATAGTTGCTGACAAGATTTATGAATCCCTAACTCCTTAGTATGACTCACCAGTAGCACAATAATATGTTGCCTGATACGTTTTACTTTAATTAGAAGTTGTTGTGAAAGAATTACACCTACAATGTTTCAACTTCAATGTACTCTCTCTATTTCTCCTGCTCTCTCTTTCTCTTTTGATTAAGCCATACTTTTTGATTTTAGTCTCACACTGGGGTACATGTTGGACATCTGCAGTAGCCATTCTTTAACCTGTTACTGCTCTTCTCTGGGTGAGTCTATAAAGTTGCTATGGAGGCCGTGCTGATCTGATGATATCACTATGAAATAATTCCCCCAGCCAGAACATTCACAACTTTGGCGGCCATTGGGTCCACTTGGGCTTAGTGTGAGTAGGGGCTGATGGCGTGGAAGATACTGTAAGCACTTTTCTTTTTAACACACTGCCCATGCAGGTTTGAATGATCCCTTCATGGCCCTGGGTAGAAGCAAACTCACTGAACTCTACTCTTGGTGTAAAACTGAGTTTGTTTGATCTAACTGAAGGGCTAATTTCAAGACATGTTGAGGGTAAAAAAATCAAGCAATAAATTGAGTCAGGGAGTGGAAAGTGAATGAGTGATCAAATGATTGAGCATATAGGAGGGAGGGTGAGTCAGTGAAGTAGGCTGGGGGATAATAATTGAGATGTCAGGTAAGTGAGGTACCAAGTTTGAGGTACAAAGTTGATAAGTATGTTTGTGATGTGGGGGTCATATAGAGTTTGGAAAAGCTAATGAACAGCCATACATTTGGTGGTTGACCCATCTGCCAAACTCGCTGATCTGCACCATTTCAAGTAATCAAGTTCTTAGATCCTTCTGGCTGAATTTCCTGAGATGGGATAAGTCCCCTTCCTCATCACAATATATCCTCTCAACAAAGCCAAATCTTTTGTTTGCTCTTCGGGAGCTGTTTTCAGATCTCGTTCAAGGAAGGCATGGGCAAGCCATCTGCCAGTAGGGTAATGCTAATTAACCTACTGAAGGCTTAGGCAGGTTAAGGTAACTTTCTGAAAATCACTTTTCCTAAATATTTATTAAAACATCTACTTCACCACTGAATTGGATTTTTTATGTACATACATACCATCTCAGGGGGGGGCGCGCACTCCACACTAGCATCAGAGTCTTTTTACTGTCCGAGGCGAGGCGTGCAAGTCTTCATCCTTTCCAAATGTTTATTTTCGAGCTCCGTTAACTGAGAGCTGGAGGAGGGGGGCGGGAAGGGAAATAGATAAGGCACGACTTGCGCTTTTGTCATGTATAGAGGGAACAGTTAACCTTCCTAGGAGGGGGTTAATTGGTAGAGCTGGGCTGCTTCAGCTGCAGTGGGAGGAAGGGTCTCTGTTAAAAACGAAAACAAATGAACAGACAGTTATGTTCCTTTGCGTTTGATTTCATAGCAGAGGAGACTCCTTGCCTCCCACTGCAGCTGAAATTACCTCTGTTCCTTGCTTTCAGTTTTAGCAAAGGAGACATCCTGCCTCCCAAAACGGCTGAAGCATTTCAGCTCTACCAGTTTAACCCTGAGGAAGCTGTTAGCAGAAAGGAGACAAAGTTTCTATTACATTTACACAGGCAGGCGCTGCAACGCCCACAGGGCTTCAAGTTACCAAAAGCAAAAGAAATATGCCAGCCAGCCATGTGTTTTTTAAACAGCCTGCAAATTACTTGTTTTGACACCAAATATGCTTATAAATAAATATGTATACATTAGTAAAGTGACCTTTTTGTCTTTGTTCCATTTTAATATCAGTCATGGACCATTCAGGCAGACCTAAAACACAATTAAAATTGCTACTATTTATATGTGCTGTTCAAAGTATGCACAGAGAAGTACTGACAATGCAGCTTAAGGTGACTATTTTGATGGCCCTGTTGGTACAAAAATAAACAATGAGCTGGCAACCCTAACCATAAAACTGGAAGTTTGTTGCAAGATCAGCACATTCATTTCCTCCACCCTGATCCTTGGTTAATGCCATAATCGCAATAGTTTAACATATCTGAAACCCTATGCTGCTGTCAATGACCTGATGTGTTAGTTCGAGTGTCTGGGAATGCACCCTGCATTCAGACCACTCACTCCTCATTCTTGCCCTTCACTTTCATGCTCACAATGCACTCATTGATCACAATGCACTCACACTGATCACCATGAACTCATACAATTCACCCTCTCACCCTGCACTCACAGCGATCACAATGCACTCACACTGATCACCATGCACTCACACTGATAACCATGCACTCACACCATTCACCCTGCTCTCACAGCGATCACAATGCACTCACACTGATCACCATGCACTCACACCATTCACCCTCACACCCTGCACTCACAGCGATCACAATGCACTCACACTGATCAGCATGCACTGACACCATTCACCCTGCAGTCACAGCGATCACAATGTACTCACACTGATCACCATCCACTCACACCATTCACCCTCACACCCTGCAGTCACAGCGATCATAATGCACTCTCACTGATCGACATGCACTCACACTGATCACCATGCACTCACACCATTCACCCTGCACTGACAGCGATCACAATGCACTCACACTGATCACCATGCACTCACACCATTCACCCTCACACCCTGCACTCACAGCGATCACCATGCACTCACACTGATCACCATGCGTTCACACTGATCACCATGCACTCACACAATTCACCCTGCATTCACTCTGATCACCATGCACTCATTCTGATCACCATGCACTCACACAGCGCAGAGGTTTAATGTACCTGCTACAAGAATGTGTACCATTCAGATCAAATAACTGAGTGTGGGAAAACTATAGGTAGCACTATAAAAAAATGAAATGTTTGCCAGAAAGGTGCTATAGAGAGTTGGGGTACATTGTTGGTGAGTGGTAGTGAGGAAATTCATGGAGAAGAGGGAAATGGGGGAGAGGCGCCAAAACAGACCGTTGCACAATGTGCGACCAGTGCTTGGGCCAGCCCTGGATGGGAGTATTAGCCCCCCCGAAGTTCGTGTCTAGTTGCGCCCCTGTACACAAGTATGGGCATGTTGTGCCCCATCAAGGTTTTCGTCTTAAATTACAAAAGGACCTATTTACGTGCACTGCAATCCAGCCTTTCAGGGGTTCCCTTGATAGAGGCAGCTCTGTTTTTGCCCTGATGGCCTGGAATACTTCCTAAACAGATTCTTTTTAATGTGATTGATGTGAGAGAGTCTATTACTATTTGCAGAGAAATGTTTTAGTTTCATGCAATTTTAGATCAAAATGGGTCCACACATTTATGTTGGTGGTGTTATTACTAATCTAGGTCATGTGTAAAACAAAGCATCCTAGTAAAAAGAATTCGCGCACATTTTATCTTGGAAAGTTGTGTTTTGAGCTGTGTAATAAGCCTCTGTCATCTCACGACACCCATTCACAAACCTGCAGTTTACTAAACACTCTTATTGTGTTAAACATTATTTGCCGAATGTGGCCCGTGATATGCACTTGGCAGTCGATTATGTAGTGTACCAGATTCCAGAAATTTCTGTCGGGTTGTGGGGGGCCCAACATCTAAAAAAATTCAACTGGGGGGGCTCAACCTACAAACGTTTGAAGACCTCTGCTGTAGAAAGATGCAAATATTAAACCCTTGCTTGTTCCACTTTTAAATACCAGATACTCTGCCTTGTGGGCTAAGTGGCCTAATTAGAAGTGACATTTCATTTACAAAAGTAAGGTTTCTACCAGTCAAAACGAGTTATTTTGTCAAATTCACTTACATATTTAAAGGGTGCAAATTAGTGTATGGAACAAACTGTGCTGCAGCCCGTGAGCAATATTTTACCTTTCCCATGCCATTGGTATATTGGGGCGCTGCATATGTCAAGTAGGATTTAGACAATTTGTCATGTTTTAAGACAATAGCACATACACTGGACATATTTGCTTTAGTGTGCAGTGTTAATAATCAGCAGCATTAGTTTAAAAGAAATGGGAGAAACCAGGCAGAAAGCACAATGTCTTGAATTATGTAAAAGCTTTAGAAGAGGGAGGGAAGGATTACCAACCATGAGTGCCAGCCTGGTTTCAAATCACATGGCAGCAGCAACACTGCTCCTTTACACATTGAGCCAATGCCCTATTAACATCATTTGAAGATGACCTTTCCTTCTGATATTGTTAGACTCCTTAGCTGCCTTTGACATCCTGAAATATCGAATGGGATTCAGAAGCAGTGTCCTTCATTGGTTCTCCTCCTATCTTTCCTCCCCACACAGGGTTGTTCACATGGGTACCTCCATGTCTTAACAGATCCCTATCACACATTGCGTGCCGAGTCTTCCATGCAGGTCAATGTTATCTTCAAATTTTACGTGGAACTGCTTGGCACTGTTCTCAGAGATAACATCAAGATTCCTAGTATGCTGATGAAATATAACTTGAAAGTCTCCTCTTCTTTAGACATCCAAAGTCTCAAACGCTGCAGGCTCGGTATAAGTTGATTCGATCCCACTGAAGGGTTAATTTCTAGACATATTGTGGGTAACAAATCAAGTGAGAAAAGTGAGTAAGTGAATGATCAGATGATTGAGAATGTAAGAGAGTGAGTGAATCAGTGTGGAAGGGTAGAGGTTAGGAATATGAGTGTCCTGGTGAGTGAGCTAACAAGTATATTTGTGAACTAGCGGTGCCATTTAAAGTTTGGAGAAGAAAATAAACAGCAATAAGTTGCCAGTTCACCCATCTGCCAGATTCACCGTTTTGGTACCATGTATAGGGGTGAGCGAACATCTGAGTTTCTACTAGTGGATATTCTGCTGGCTCCTCTAGACTTGGCATATATGTGTTTGAAACCTTCATTAGGTTGAGGCTATAAGCACTAGATTTCCTTGGGCCCGATTCACAGAACTAACTTAAGACAAAATCCTAAACTTATTACCATTTTCGTATTCACAGAAGGCACTTACTCATTTTGGTATTCACAGAAGAGACTCATTTCGGTATTCACAGATGTTAGGAGTCCTAACTTTAGGACTCCTAAATGCCTTTTGTGAATACCGAAATTCTTAAAGTTAGGATTTTTCTCAGTTTAGGAGTAGTAAAGTTAGGACTCCTAACTTTAGGACCCCTAAATTCCTTCTGTGAATACCTAAAGTCTTAAAATTAGGATTTTTCCTAATTTTACTACAACTAAATTAAGAAAAATCCTAATTTTAAGACTTTCGGTATTCACAGAAGGCGTTTAGGAGTCCTAAAGTTAGGAGTCCTATTTTCTGTAAATACCGAAATGAGTAAGTGCCTTCTGTGAATACTAAAATGAGTAAGTGCTTTCTGTGAATACCAAAATGGTAGTAAGTTTAGGATTTTGTCTTAAGTTAGTTCTGGGAATCGGGCCCCTTTCCTCTGTCCTCCATGGGAAGCATGATGGACCCAGGTAGGATATCCATTAAATAACCCCAAAGTGCGGGAAGAATTCTCACTCTTTATCAGTGTTGTTGACTATTTGTTTTACTCAATCTACCGCATGGAAACAAGCAGAGGGGATGGTGCTGATGTGTTGCCTCATGGTTAGCTGGGTGTCTAGGATGATTCCGAGGTTGGATGAGTGGTTGGAGGGTGTGGGGCCGAGTGTGGTGGACTGCCAAGTGTCACTCAACAAGATGGCTTGTTCCTGAAGATGACAACTTATGTCTTGTCTGAGTTGCGCTTGCACCAATGCCCTTTTCCTGTTCCAAAGAAGACTCTAGATGACCAACATTATAAAAAAAAAGATTATAAACAATATTGAGGAATAGAATGTTAGAGGCGTATTCTTAGCAACCAACTTTGAATTGTGCTAAATGTAGGGGGCAGAACTGTATCAAATGTACACATATTTAGTGCTGTTCCTCTCTCCCTATGTGGTACCAAAAATTTGGATGCCTTGTGCCAATATACACACTCTTGCACTAGTGTGGGTGTGTGCTTAATGTTAAGTATAGTGTTTATTGGAAGGATATCTTCCTGTAAAAAACACTGTGCTTTTGACAAGTTGAACACTTTTTGAAGTTTCTATTTGTATAGTTCATCACACATGCAAAGTTGAAAGAGGTCTGAGAAAAGAAAAGTTTCCTTAAAACTTATTCCTTCTTCATGCAGGAGAACATTTTAGGTTAAAAGTTTTGTTTATCGTTTTCAAAAAATTGTCATTTGCGTCCAAATCCATGAATTGGTGGCCTGCCTCATAGCACAAAGCACAAAGTAGCTCACAGCACTAGCATTCATTACTTTAGGACTATTTTAAAACACAAATGCAGGTCTGTACTGTACAGTAATCCCAGATCAAGTCTTTGGACTTGTTTGCATCAAATGCTTGATGAATAGCTGCATACTGTCGTTGAATTATAAACCTATCTTTATTAGTTGGGACCGGGGCTCAGAAGTGACTTCATACTGACAAACCACACTGTACAAAATGCCTAATTAGGAAATGAGTTTATCTCTCGGAGAATGACATCAAATGTGCACTATGTGTGTCAAATTATATTTGATTGACATATATATTTAGAATTAGAAAGTGACTCTCCTACCTGCCATGGTTGGAAGTCCTTCTCTAGACTTTCACTCCTTGAGGGGTGTCCTGAGTGGGCCTTGGATGAGATCATATTGTGTAAGGCGTGAGCCACGGCGTAGACCGCAGTGTGAACACTGTAAGTAATGTAGAAATTGTGAGCATCATACAGAAGGGGGTCCGCATCTCTCATTGTCTCGTTCCCTTTACAACGAGGGAAGTAGGGGTTATAGACAACAGTCCTATCCAGTAAATAAGGATTACAATGGAATGTTAGCACCCAAAGCCACACAACCATGAAATTGTCTGAGAAATGTAAAGGGTTCACACTGTACAAGAAATCTGTCAGTCCAGGAATCTGTCCCTTAGGAATGGAAAATTCCAGTGCACCACTGAAAATATTCATTCCAGAGTAATTTATAAAATCTTTCAGATGTGATGTGACTGCTGAAGTGATCCAAACTATAGTAGGCAGACCTTGCAAGTGCTCCAGGAGGCGTGATAACATGTAAGCAAAAGAACAGTGAACTATCACCACATTGACAGAAGAATTACTGATTGTTTTAGCAATCTGTTCCTGCTCAAGGTCCCAGGACTTGCGGACCATTAGTAAGAAGGCCACACAGCCCCCACTGTTGCTGATCTCTCTCTCCAGATCCTCACCAGCCCTCCTACCACTCTCATCATCTGAAATAAGGATTCCAACCCAGGTCCATCCGAAGTGCTGGAGCAGCCGAGAGATGGCATTTGCCTCGTGGATCTCATTGGGGACAGTGCGGTAAAAGGATGGGAAGCGATGTCTGTCACTGAAGATTGGATCCATGGCACCATAGCTGACCTGAGGAAGACATAGACATGAGCTGTTAGACAAATTGCATCACCCTCCACTAAAGAGCTTCACTGGCCAATGGTGTGTGGCTTGTGGATCCCATTGGGACAGAGCTGTAAAAGGATGAGAACTGATTTCTGTCATTGAAGACTGGATCCATGGCACCATAGCTGACCTGAGGAAGACATAGACATGAGATATGAGACATATTGCACCACCCTCCACTAAAGAGCATCAGTGGCCGATGGTGGGTATCTTGTGGATCTCATAGGGTACAGTGCAGTTAAAGAATGGGAACTGATGCCTGTCATTGAAGACTGGATCCATGATACCATAGCTAACGTGAGGAAGACATACACATGAGCTATGAGACACTTTATATAGCGATGGGTGTTTCAAGGTGTTTTTCACAGAAGTGCTGCAGTTTATGCGCCTACAGCAAATCCCTTCAGTTCCAAAGTGTTTCTCATTCCAGTACTAGATACCTCCTCTGTGATACCTCCTCACTGTGAAATGGACACCCTGCAGAAACTAATCATGTTTCCTTTTAACATTTTTGTTTGATTGTGCTGTTTGCTGTTTTTACTCGTGTTAAGGATACAGCCTTAAAAATCCCTGCTAAGTGAATTGCTGAAATCTTGCCCTCTGCACTAAAAATATGCACTTGGAAATTACGAGCCAGAACATCAGTTGCTACTTCGAATAACCAGCTGCTGATAGACTGTTTCACATTTGCCTGAAGCAAGGCATTTTCGAATGGGCAACTATTTTTACCCCCGCCAGAAGCACTCCCACTAGAAACCATCGTGGTAGGTGTAGTTTATTTTGCACACTGTTTATCCCACCCTATGTATTGGGAGATGGTTTGAAGCATTCAAGAGAGCTATCAGAGCTTCCACTGAGGTAGGGAGCTCCTGGAGGCGAGTGTGGATCAGAGAGGTAGTGAGGCAGCAAGGCTGGAGGCAGAGTCTGGGAACACGGCGGATCAGCAGTGGAGGAGAGTGGCACTGGGGTTACGGAGGCAGTATCGTGCTGCTGTCAGGGTCCTCTTTCGAGGTAGTGGTGGAGGGGCCAGTGGGCTGAGTGGGGCCAGCGAGGAGCATGCTTGTAGGAGTGGAGTCGAGCATTCATTGCCTGCTAAAAATGCTGAGGTACAGTTTGCCCATTTTCTTCAAACGGCCCAGGAGCAGGGGACTAATGGAAAGAGTGGATGTAAGGTTGGTGAGGTGGCCGGGCTACTTACTGGTTCTTTAAGGTATTCACTGAGAAGTGTGGCGAGAGGAGGTGAAGCGGATTTCCCGGAGGTGATGGATCTTTTGCCTAGGTCTGGAAAAAAGCAGGGGTGAAGAAGGTGGAGGAGGAGGTGAAGGTGGTGAAGCCCATGGGCCGATGATGCAGTAAGGGGTCCAAGGTACCTACCAAACTGGCAAGAGGGGGTTCTTTGGAGTATAATATTAAGTTGACACCATCCCCTAGGACCTGTTTTAACGCATTTTAATCCCATGTCAGCAGCAGTGGTGGACCTTCAACAAAAACAGAAGTATAGTGATTATTCAGGAGGTGGAGCAGCCCTGAGGGGATAACAAATCTGGAAGACTGGTCTGCACATTTAAGCCCAAACCGAATTCAAGTGTTGTCTGTAGAGATGGGGGAGGTAGTGGGCGCAATAAGGGATGAAGTTAGTCTGAATGAGCCAGAGGGTAGTTTTAATCCCCCAGTGGATTCTATTTCGTAAGAAGGAGGGAAATGCAGGTATCGGTGAGGTACAAAGTAAGTCAGTGCCCGGGAAGGACTATACATTGGGGCAAGTGGCTTTGGAAGAAGAGGGAGCAGCCTCAGGGAGTCGAGATCCTTCAATAGGTACATTGTTCAAAACCCTTACCCTTGAGATGCGAGGAAGATTCGAGACTTCAGAGCTGAATCAGAAAGGCATCAGGTCTGCATGTGAGGTGTTAGAGAAAAAAATGGATGACCTGAGAGGAAGAACATTGGCGGTAGAGGGCAAAGTTAGGGACGTAAAGGAGGAGATAAAGACCAACAGGAAAGAGATCGAAGGGCTTAGAGTTAGGGGGAGAGAGCAGGAGGAAAGAGTGGAATGATTAGAAAACTTTCAAAGAAGGAACGATTTGAAGGTTTTAAAAGTTCCTAAGGGTAAAGAAGGAGAAGATATTAAAAGCTTTGTGGTTCAGTTGCTGAAAAGTGAGCTTCTGACTGAGGAGGAAATTTCCAGAGATATTGAGAGGATTCATAGAGACCTTTTTTGGTTAAATACAAATATATTCAACCCTAGGAGAATTGTTGTTAATTTCCTAACTTATTCTTTGAAGGAAAAGATCCTAGCGAAAGTTCTGAAGAAGAAAGTGTTGGAGGTGGATGGAGTAAGAATTAAAGTAAGATCAGATCTGTCAGTAGTAAGAGCTAATAGGCAGTGGGAGCTGGGGAAAAGAATCGAGCCGCTAAAGAAGCTAGGTGCTTGAAGTGATGTTGAATGATAAGAAGCACTCCTTTCTGTTTGTTGAGGAGGTTGATAGCTTCATTAAACAGATCGAGGCTGGGATTCGTTAAAACTTCACATTTCTGGAAGCAGTAAGATGGGTCTCTAGGTTATGTGGTATATTTTATAGATAAAGATTTACTGCTTTGTGTATGTTTCAAATTTGTATGAGGGTGTATAGGTGTGCATGTAAGTGCACTGCACGCTGAAGGGTAACTCATCGGGCTTTTGCCATGGGAAGTTGGTTAGGGTTTTCCAAGGGAGGGGGGGTGCGGTGTGGGCTGAACAGGGAGGGGCGTTTAGGGGTAAAAATGTGTCTGGTTTTCATCAATAGTTTGTGGGCAGAGAGGAGATGACAGGGAATGGATTTAAGTTGTTTAAAATTATGTTGTGAAATGTAAATGGGTGAAGAGTAGGAGAGGTAAAATAATGCAATATCTGAAGGACTCTCCTGCACAAATCAATATTCTACAGGAGACACACTTGACAGAGGACGAGAGCAGGGAACTCTTTAAGGCGCAGAGATGGGTTGCACATGCTATGTTAATTAATGCTACCCGTAGGTTTCCTGGCGCTGTATAACGCTGGGGAACCCGTTCTGGCTTTCCCTGTGAGATGGTTCCTATTGGGCACCGCCAAGGTGAAGCCAGGCATCCCGGCGTTGATGGGGCTGTTTGTGTAGATTAAGCAAGCTACTGCCCAGAGTTGCTGAGTGGAACCCATGGTTAGAGTGGTACTGAGGCGAGACTTATCAAGCCCACTGACATTGGCCCAACACCCTGCAGCGTCAGGAATTAAACCCTGGTCCCGGGCCGATCTCTGCTTCTGCTTCTGCTTCTGTGTCTGCCGCCTCTAACCAGTGAGCCACACCACTCCACAATGTTATGTTATGTTAATTTATTTTTCTAATGCGCACAGCTACCCAACAAGGGTTTTCCAGCGCAGGCCATAAAAGAGACTCTGGAAACTCAAAAATTTGAATTGTTGAGTGAAAAGCCAAGTTTTTAATTGCTTGCGAAAATTGGGGTACAGCTTCTCCTTCCGCAGCACATCAGGTAGAGAATTCCACAAAGTTGGCCCAAGAAGAGAGAAGGAGGATCCTACCATTCTCTTTAATTTGATTCTGGGAATTTTTAACTTCACTTCCGAGGAGGAGCAAAGTATGGTACGGGCGTACCAGAACTTGTAGGTATTTAGGAGCTGAGACAGTCTTAATTCTGAACATATAGCACAGGGCTTTAAATTTAGTACGCTGTTCCACCCTGAGCCAATGTAATTCTCTCAGGGCATTAGCCAGACTGGACATTCTAGGAAGACCATACAGCAATCTGGCAGCAGAGTTCTGCACCACCTGTAGCTTAGGCAGCACATCCTTGTTTGAGCCCAGAAAAAGGACGTTACCATAGTCCAGGCGAGATGTTACAAGTGCCTGGACTACTGTCCTTTGGGTATCAACAGGGAGCATCCAAAATGATTTTTTTAACCATTTTAGGATGGTAAAACAGGTGGCTGCGGTTTGTACTGCCTGTTGTTTCATTGACAATTTATTGTCAATAATAAAGCCTAGATTGCGGACCTTAGAGGAAGGCGTGGGTAAGGGCCCCATTTCAGCTGGCCAATGTTGAGGGCCCATACAATTTACACGAGGCAGATGGCAGTTACCAAAGGGGTTGCAGTACTAGTTAAGTACGGCATGAATATTTTGGAGAAATTATGTTTTTTTAGATTTTTTATTCAAATGTGATATGACTTTATGTGACGCTCTATGTTTTTTCCTTATATACAGCCCTGATGATGTCCCAGATGGGGACGAAACGCGTTGGCTGTTATCTGGTAATTATTGTATAGAAAATGATGACATTTCTTCTGGAAGCTGACTGACACCTACAAAAGCTTCAAAATAAAGAAAATGAACTTCAATATTTATGCCTGAAAGATTACTTTCTGGAATCATTGTAATTTGTTTGTGTAAAGATATTAAGAAATAGGAATTTGACAAATTCTAGTTGTAATTTCTACGCTCCCTCCATGTTGAAGTTTTTTTCTACGTTTATCAGGGGCTTTTGACAGTGTGCCCTTAGTGAGGTTGAGCGTACACTTCATCATTTCATTTTTTAGGTGCTTACTTTGATTGAATAGTCTTTTGGTGCACACAGCAGTAGACCCTACACCGTTTGTGGTTGAGAGTACAGAGCATTGAAAGAGCTGACATTTTCTCCTATTGGCTCCATAGACATGGCTATGCTTAGAATCTTCCGCTGACAGTAACAGAATTAGATGCTGCCAAAGCATTTAATCATGTTAACTGGGTGTATCTGCAAACCCTGCTCAAACATCTTAATGTGAGGTAACATTTTTACAGAATGTTAAAAGGTATATATACTGCTCCAAGGGCTAGAGTACTGGTTAACGGGGTACTGACACAGCAGGTGCAGATTATGAAGGGTACATGGCAAGGGTGCCCCCTGTCCCCATTTTTGTTTGATCATTATATTGAGCCACTGGCAAGGAAAATAAGGAGCTGTGAGGGTATACTGCCTTTTAACTTCTAGTATTGGAGCAGGAAAATCAGGCTCTATGCTGATATTTTAATTTATACAACCAATTTAAAACAAACCATGAGTTGTCTATTGAAAATAACGAACACGTTTGGAAAAATATTGGGGTATGATATTAATCGGCAGAAAACGGAAGTGATGGCATTGAATATGGAGACAGAGGGCATTGAATGCAAAAAAGAAATGAGAAAATTAGGTGTCAGAATAATCCAGAACATCGCAGAACTCACTAAGGCAAATTTTGATAGGGTTTAAAAGGAAATTAGTGCTAGTGTACAAGGTTGGATGCAACTCCCAGTTACACTATATGGGAAAGTACATTTGGGGAAGATGGTGGTTCTTCTAAAGCTAACTTTTCTGTTTGAAACAATCCCTTTAACCTTTAAGAAAGAATGGTTGATAAAACTGCAAGGTGAAATTAGTTCTTTTATCTGGGCATCAAAAGGTCCCCAACTAGCCTGAAAAAAGCTGAGAAGGAGGTTAGGGAAGGGGGGTTTAGCTCTTCCAGATTTGTTATTTTACAAGTGGGGATTTCTTTTGAAAAATCGAAGGATGTTATTAGGTACCCCTACAAATACAGGGATACGTAAGATGTTTAAGGAGATGCTGAGGAAAGAAAAAGGAGCAGAAAGCAGTTTTATGTTTAAGTATGCAGATCCGAAATATTTCAAGAAAGTTAGATTAAAAGTGTTCGTGGCATGGCGGAGGCTTGGCATAGAAACAGAATGTTCATAGATATTCTGTTTTTTAGTCAGTTGGCTCCGATTTGGAATCCACCAGGATCTCCGTCTTGGACAAGAGATTTATTGGCTAGACCCTTAAAGCAGGCAGGCTTTTTATTGAATAAGCAGTTATTTCCAGAGGGCCATTTAATTTTGTGGAGTTGGTGCAAACAGGAACTGGGCCTGAGATTTTCAAGATTTAAGTATCTCCAGATTCAAAGTTGGTATCTGGCGTCAGGGGAAATAATAGGAGGACCAAATGAATTAGAGGAAGAACTTATGTTCCATGTCATGTTTAAAAAATAAATTGTACTATGGTACTGGCTGAAACTGGAGCCTGGAGGCGGAGGATGGTGCTTTCACTCTACCAGACGATTTAGTGGAGAGGTGTGGCTCACTGGTTAGAGGCGGCAGACCCGAGTGCAGAGAACGGCCCGGGACCAGGGTTCGATTCCCGACGCGGCAGGGTCTTGGACCAGGATCAGCGGACTGATAATTCTCGCATCGGTGCCTACTCCGACCAGGGATCACACTCGGCAACTCTGGGCATTAGCTTGCCTCATCTCCACAACGGCCCCACACAAACGCCGGGGATGCCTGGTTTCACCTTGGAGACCCCCAGGAGGGACTATCTCACAGGGAAAGCCAGGACGGGTTCCCCAGCGGTCTATAGCGCTACGAGGCCTCCGGGTAGCAGTGCGCTTTACAAGACACAACAATTTACAATTTACAATTTGTGGGGAAGAGGCTTGCCAGAGACTACGCTGGAAGACCAATGGCAAGTATCAATGTCTATGCTTTATAAAGCAGTTAAACCGGCATATCTGAGGAAGAACCATTTTTTTTACATTGCACAGGGCATATTGGACTCCACAGAGGCTGTCTAAATTTGGCTCAGGTGGAGCGGTGGCATGTCTTAAGTGTGGCAGTCCAATCGAAGATGACTTACATATGTTCCTGCATTGCCCGAAGATACAGTCTTTCTGGGAGGCTGTGAGTAATTGCCTGTCAAGTGTTTTAAGCCTGCATATCAAGGTAAGCAGTGAGCTGGTTACATTTGGAAAGCTTGATCTGCATGGTATTATTACAAAAGATATTGCAAAGTTGGTATTTTATGCTGTGCTGATGGCCCGCAGAGAGTTTGTAAATCATGGGTCTCTTCAGCCTCCCCAACAGAGGGTAGCTGGATACAATCGATAACATTTATTGCAAAGTTGGATATTTCAGATCGGATTAAAAAGAGTCAGTCCAATGATTACGTCTTTGTATCCCTCGGCTGGTGATATTTTTCTTCCTGTGTATGCAGGAGGATAAAGGAGTTGGTTTTCGGTTGTTGGTGGAAGAAGGTCACCCAGTAAAATACAATGGCATCTAATTTTCTGGGGGAATTTCTCCACACTCTTTGTTTCATCCATTTTTCCCAGCAAAATGTGGTTTGAGAACCCAGGGTGGAATATTTAGAAGAAGAGTGGAAACAAGGCAAATGAGTACAAAAAAAAAGAACTTCTTGGCTTGAGACCCGCTTTTTTTTCTTATTTACAATGCCATGATCCAGGAGTGTAAACCACCAATGAGATAATATCCACAAAACCTATCAAATGTAAAAGGGAAGGGAGTCTTCCATTGTGGACTCACTAATGCTAAATCCACCCGTAAAGACACCATAGTAGTTACATTCCTACTGAAGGACCCAGGAACAGATATTCAAATCATTATGGAAACATGGGCCTCATCTGGAATAAATCCAGAATTTGGGGAGGCTTGCCCTGAGGGATATGGGATACATGTACCCAGAAAGGGAATGTTAGGAAGTGGGATAGTAGCGATCTTCAGGCATACTATAAAGGAAACACCACTCTCTCTGGCTCCCCTGCCAAACTGTGAATTAATGGCCCTTAATATTCAGCTGCCTGACAATAATCATATCCTAGTGATATCATGATATCCTGATTCTAATTTTGATTACAACTTAGTGAACTTTATTTTAATTATTTTTTTTTTTTTATGGCAATTTGTATACAAAAGCGCAACTAAACCCGTAGGCATCAAGGGGCTGAAGATGGTAACCAGAGAGCTCAGAAATCAACCAGGGGGGGGAACTTAGAGATAAGCTGCTTGGAATAGCCAAGTCTTAAGTGCCTTGCGGAACTGAAGGTGAGAGGAGATCAACTTGAGATCACTAGGGAGCGTATTCCAAAGTCTAGGCGCAAGAAAGCGAAAAGACCTTCCTCCCCACCGGACCTTGGATATACGAGGAACCACAAGCAGGTTTTTGTTGGAAGAGCGGAGTGCTCTGCCAGGGACATAATGGGCCACCAGGGCACGAATAGCCTCCGGTCCAGATTCATTAAGGGCACGATGAGTAAGGCATAAAGCCTTAAAGTTGATCCTTGCCTGCATGGGGAGCCAATGCAGGTCTTTCCTGATGGTAGTGCCCAAGGAACGTTTAGGAGCACCTACAACAAACCGGGCGGCCGCATTCTGCACGGTCTGGAGGCGCTGAATGAGACCACTGCTAATGCCAAGGTATAGGGCATTGCAATAGTCCAGTCTGGAGGCAATGACCGCTATTGCTACCTGTTTGCGTGCCTCAGGGGAAAGGTAGTGAGAAATCTTCCTTAAAATCCTCAGGGCATTACAGCAAGTGGACACCGTCCTACTGACCTGTTTGTCCAAGGAAAGAGAGGTGTCCAGTATGATCCAAAGGTTACGGGCAGAAAATGTGGGCGTAGGACAGGCCCCGAGGACAGACGGCCACCAATCCATAGACCAGATCTCACTTTTGCCTCCGAAAACAAGGACCTCCGTTTTCTCGCCATTTAACTTAAGGAAGTTCTTAAGCATCCATCCGGCGACCGCCTCCATACAGTTTTTAAAATTGTATGCGGTTTGGCTCACAGATTGGGAGATGGAAGCCATAATCTGCGTGTCGTCGGCATAGGAGAGAACTTCCAACCCAAAGAATCTTATAAGCCTGGCGAGAGGGGCGACGTAAATGTTAAAAAGCGTCGGGCTCAGTGAAGAGCCCTGGGGGACCCCACACTTCACGGCCTTAACAGGTGACATATACTCACCAAGCTTGACCCTTTGCTTCCGTTGGTCAAGAAAGGAGGCAAGAAGGTTGAGTGCAGAACCCTTGACTCCCAGCTCACTGAGTCGGTTAACAAGAATATTAGGAGACAGGGTGTCGAAAGCTGCCGTAAGGTCCAGTAACACCAGTAAGGTGGTGTGACCGGTGTCGACCCTAGAGCGAATGCTATCGACTACCACTGTAAGTGCCGACTCAGTGCTATGGGTCCTCCGGAAACCATGCTGTGAGGGATCAAGAGAGTTGGTACTGTCAAGGAAAGAACTCAAATGGAGGTTGAGATGAGTCTCCAAAAGCTTAGCAGGGGCAGAAAGAAGGGAGATGGGACGAAAGTTATTTAATGTCCGCTCACTGACCTGCTCATCTGTTTTGACCCGAGGAACTGCTTCTTTGTCCACGTCTCAAACCGCATTCCCTGTGGCAGAGGTCGGCTGGTGGGAGCGTTACTGCAATCGGCAGTTTTCCACCTCGCTCTCAGCGCGACCCGCCCAGGTTGCAGTGCATTGGCTGTGTCCTGGAAAAGCCTACCGGGGGACTGCGTGGCCCAGAAACCACCGCTCTTTGCAGCCGGCGCCTCTTCCCCCGGCGGCCACGCCCACTGATCTGAACGCTTCCATACAACCTTTCGCGCCACCCGCTGCGCGGGTGCCGCTCACTGACCTGCTCATCTGTTTTGACCCGAGGAACTGCTTCTTTGTCCATGTCTCAAACCGCATTCCCTGTGGCAGAGGTCGGCTGGTGGGAGCGTTACTGCAATCGGCAGTTTTCCACCTCGCTCTCAGCGCGACCCGCCCAGGTTGCAGTGCATTGGCTGTGTCCTGGAAAAGCCTACCGGGGGACTGCGAGGCCCAGAAACCACAGCTCTTTGCAGCCGGCGCCTCTTCCCCCGGCGGCCACGCCCACTGATCTGAACGCTTCCATATAACCTTTCGCGCCACCCGCTGCGCGGGTGCCGCTCACTGACCTGCTCATCTGTTTTGACCCGAGGAACTGCTTCTTTGTCCACGTCTCAAACCGCATTCCCTGTGGCAGAGGTCGGCTGGTGGGAGCGTTACTGCAATCGGCAGTTTTCCACCTCGCTCTCAGCGCGACCCGCCCAGGTTGCAGTGCATTGGCTGTGTCCTGGAAAAGCCTACCGGGGGACTGCGAGGCCCAGAAACCACCGCTCTTTGCAGCCGGCGCCTCTTCCCCCGGCGGCCACGCCCTCATTACTTCCCCTACATCTAGCCAGTCACTAACGCGCCGCGGGTCGCGCGCGGGTCGCAGCCTGGGGCGAAGACCGGGCAAAGACCGGGCCGTTTTAGGCCGTTAGAGGCCGGTAGAGACTGGACTGGGCCACCCCTCTGACATCTATATCTGGCCCTCTCCTATTGTCCCATTCTACGAACCTCCTCGGACCCATAATCCAACAAGAACAATAATGGTTCTTACGAGGGGAACTAAAACCAAAACCAAAGCCCCCAGCTCTGTGGGTAAATTGCTTGGCCCTATGGACGACTTTTTAGCGAAGGCTAACACACTTATAGATGAAAGCATTTCAATGATGGAAGAAAGGGTCTCCTTAGATCTGGCATTCGCCAAAAGATCCTCATTAGGCATCCTGGCGGAAGCCAGATCTCCAGCATTAGGAGCCCCAAACGCTGAGACAGTGCCAACTAGAGAGAGACGCAGTCTACCAAACACAGTAGACCTGTCAGTATCCCAGCTAGCGGACTCTCAACTTAGCTTCGATTTAGAAAAAACTCCAGAACTGCTTCCAATAACACCTTTACAAATCTCCTCTACAGATAAAAGAACAGAAAGGGGTAGGAGGGAGGGAGCAATTAGCAAGAAAAGGGCGCCCAGAAACCCCATCACACCAGAAAATCTGGCAATACCACCAACCATCCCACAAAACCAAGATGATAGGGTGGCACAAATTGAGATTCTAGCGTCAGTCCACCAGGGAGAGAAGCAACCATCTCCCCCGAAAGTCTTGGACCCTCATCCCACCAAACAAGCCCAAGTGGACTTGAATGTTATCGAGGCCCAGGAACTAACTCTCTCTAGCATAGCCAGTGTAGTTAAACAGGCATTACAACCCTTAGAACACCGGTTAGCAACTCTAGAGTCACAAATTTCCAAACTTCTAAAAAATCAACAGTTAACTCTCCCATCATGCCCTCAAAAACCAGGAGGAAATAATATCAAAAAAACAACTAATACTAACGCACCTAACGCTAATCCATCTTTGCCCAACCCACAACAAAAGACTCTCCGGATAACCACTCCAAATGTGCCCGTTAACAAAAATACCTCAAATTCGACCAAAACAATAAAAACCGTAGCAGCCCCAAGCACCACCAACAATTCACAACAGATAATTACTTTGACCTCCCCAGGTGCGGCACCTACAACTGCCGCGACCCCGACGGCACCCAGTAGCTCCGCCAATAAAACCCCAGGCAAAAAACGTGAATAAAACAACAACGAAAACCTTACCCCCCCCCCACCCGTACCACCAAAAACACCTGCGGATAGGCCCAAGAGAAATACTGCGAGGAATCCTGGCCCTCCAAGACTCCCAGCAGATTTCCCTCCTGAGGCCTCACCCTACGTGGTGGTCATGGCTGGAGTTCCCGAATTAACAGATCTCACCCCAGAACCGGTCTGGTCCTTAAAAAATAAGGCCCAGCATTGGCTCCAGACCAACCGCCCGATTCCATCTTCCTGGCGTGGAAGAATCAGATCTGTAGCTAGGGTACCGTGGGTGGGCAGTACTAGAAAAACCATTCCTGGGGATTGCATAACAATCACATTTGAGGACCCACGAATAGCGGATTATGTCTGCGCTTGGGAAGATATCACCCCAAATGGAGGAATTAAGATCAAGTCACTCTCCTTCTTCTATCCCTTTAGGCAAGTGGACGGCTACATACAGGAGCAGGAGCCTCCTTGGTCCGTTCCATTCCCCAGGCAGGACGACCTATTAAATTCCAGATATCATGGTCCCCCTAACTTATATGAGCCAGATTACTCCTGGCACACAGTAAGACAACGTCACCAGGGTGGAAGGTGGGACGACAGAAGACCTTACACACAATGGCCCCCACACAGAGATCAACCCCGATGGGACCCATGGCATAACATCCCGCTAAATAATAGGTATAGTGGCCTAGAAATGGTCGACTGACCATCAACAGAAATCTCTCCAATTGACCTTCAACTATCCTCCCCTTCACAGCTCCTCATTACCTCCCCAGTTATCTGTAACAAGGAACCCATAATCTCAAAAGAAGAATCTGGTGATGACTCTTCATCTATTATAGCCTCTTATTGGAACATCGCGGGCCTCCGAAATAAAATCGAGGATGGATCTGCGCAGAAGTTCCTAACCCCATATCAAATAATTTGTCTCCAGGAGACATGGTCTGTAGAAGAATTACACCTACAAGGCTATAAAACCTATTCTGTTCCAGCACTAACCAGCACAATGGGTAGACCAAAAGGCGGGCTAACAATTTACATTTCAAATTCCCTACCTCTCAACAAAGTGGTCCCAGGACGCTAATCATCAAATCCTCTCACTCACCCTGCCCAACAAAGATACAATCATTTTGACCAATATATATAATAACCTATCGGAAGAAAACTTCACAATTCTTCTCACTACCTTAACTGACAAACTGAAACAAGTTTATCACTGGAGATCCGTAAACAAGGCAACCCACTTAATTTGGGGAGGTGACTTCAATCTCCACCCCTGCACAGCTCCCAACCTATTGTGCTGTGGGATAGTGGACGAATTCAACGTCCCACTAGCGCACCTCGCTCACACTAAACTGGGAAATATTATTAACACCGTTCTATCAGACCTGGATCTCCACATTGCTAACCATCTAAAAGCAGACCCAAACAAATTTATTCCGACCTATGTGGGCAGAGGTCATCAAACCACAGTAGACTTCATATTCCTTTCCCAAAGTCTCATGAACAAACTTAAAGATTTTGAGGTCATTGTCACTCCCCTCAGCGATCACTCAGCCTTAATAATAAAACTATCTATGCCATCCAATTCCTCCCACAAATTGGAGATGGCGACTACCCTCACACAGAACAAGATCCAGGTTGGTAAACGTAACAGACTCACAATCAAATGGGCTAAAATTAACCCATCTGACATAACGAAAAAACTAATAACTCCTACCCAAATATTGTGAAATGCCTGGATCTCGCAACTAGTCACAAGGAAGTCCTGAGAAATTTTAACTTAATATTAGATACCATAAAGGACCTACTCACCTCAAAACCCAAATTAAACCGCCCTACAAAACCAAAGTGGTTTAATCATAATTGCACAGCGGCTCTATCAAAATTAAAATCCGCACTCAAAAACAACCCACGAGATGCAGCCCAGATCCAACTCCTAAGGCGCCAATACACAGGGGAAAGAAAGCTGAGAACTGCCCAACTTAAGCAAAAACTATGGGATGATCTCCACCAAGGTGCAGTCTCAAAAAACAGCGAGCTTTTCTGGCGCACAGTCAGAACCCCATATCTCACCGAAAAGGATACCCCGAAAATAGAAGTCGCTATCGACGAAAATACATGGGTTTCCCACTTCGAGGAGATTTTCAAAAACACTTCACCAACAGAATCCCCTCCCCCTAAGGCTAACTATCCCATTTTGGTTCCTTTTGATATCCCAGACCTCATAGACGCTCTGCAGAGCAGCAAACCAGGCAAGGCACCAGGACCTCATGGGGTCTCAGTGGACTTCTTTAAAAGCAACCAAGACCTTTGGGCCCCCATTTTAACTAGAGTCTGTACAGCGGCAGCGAGTGAGGGAATCCTAACCTCCTGGACAAAATCAATAATGGTTCCCATCTTCAAAAAGGGGGACCGGCAAGACGTAAAATGTTACCGGCCCATATCACTGCTGGATTCGCTCGGGAAAGTAGTGGGGAGAGTGATCCTAGAGCGCCTTCAGCAGTGGAGTGAGGACCGGGGCATAATTTCTGATATCCAATTCGGCTTCCAAGAGGGCTTTGGTACACTAGAGCAGGTCCTCAATCTTACCCTAATAATGGGGAAATACACACAGGCCATCCCTACTAAGATATATATGGTCTTTGTCGACCTTTCCGCAGCTTTTGACTGCGTCTCGCACACAAAGCTGTGGAAGGTCTTAGCGCAATTGGGAGTAGATCCACCCCTTTTAGATTTTCTAAGAGAGCTCTATACCGGGGCAACAGCCAGAGTGCGCTTTGGCGTAAATGGAGAGCTGACGTCACCGTTTAGCGTAGGGCGTGGGGTCAGGCAGGGATGTGTCCTGGCCCCCTTCCTCTTCTCACTCTACACCAACGGCTTGGAGGAGGAGATGTTGAGGGGGGCTCAGGACCTCCCACGCATAAATCGCCGCCTAATCCCAGCCCTGCTCCACGCGGATGACGCTGTTATCCTAGCACGAACCCCCAGAGAACTCCAGAAAGCAGTAAGCAGGTACACGTCCTTTATGGGCAATCTAGACTTAAAGGTGAACGTGAAAAAAACGTTCGTAATGACAGTTGGTAGAGGCCAAAAAGAACACATCCCACACTGCTCAACAATCAAAAGCTTGAAGTTACCCCCCACTATCCCTATTTGGGGGTCATGATAGACGACCAACTCAGCTGGAAGCAAGCAGTGAACACATGGGCACTCTTATTCAGGAGGTCAATTGCCGCTCTTATAACTTTCTCTCAGAGATTAGGCAAAAGACCACCAGTAGAGCTCCTCAAGATCTATAACGCCAAATGCCAGGCAATCGCAACATATGGTGCGGGAGTCTGGGGGTACACTGACATCAGTCCCATCCAGAAGGCAGAAAACACCTTTTTAAGATTCTTGTTAGCCACCCCCAAAGGCACCTCAACTTACGCAATGCACCTAGAATTAGCCATACCCTACTTAGAGGACCTAATTAAAATAGAACCTCTGATGTTGTGGCGCCGCATTTGGAAGTCAAATAAAAATGCTCTGACACAAGCCATCATTGCAGACTCAATGAACATGGACAATTCTGCAAAAATAAAGTGGCTCCTATATGTTAGGAACTTTTTTAACGATCTAGGCTTTGAGAACTACTATTTGGACCCGGCATCTATAATGGACATCTCAAAAAAAGATCTTAAACAGAAAGCACTAAGTCATCTGGAATCTTTAAGACTTGCATCCAATTCCTCAAAAACGGCAGTGATCCATGCAAACATGATCCAAGTAGCCTTTGACATTCACCCGTATCTGGCACTCCAAACATCAACCTACGAGAGAATGCTAATCACAAGATTCAGGCTAAATACCTTCTTCAGAATGGTCACCTTTCCGTCACAAAACTGTTGGAATGCCATACTCCCGCCCTGTCCATGTGAAGGTCTATCAACGCAGTCGAACCTGCATGTGATCCTGCTCTGTAAATACCATCAAGCCCATAGAAAGATCTGGCTTTTACCGATATTAAGATCTTGGGGGTTGAGACAGTGCAGACCCGCTCTCTTAAGATTGCAAATGCTGGAAACGGTAAATGTCTGTTATTTTGTTAGTAGTTTCTTAAAGTGTATCATGAAACATAGAAAGAACCTCTAAAAACCTCGTCAGATCTACTTTAAGCGGCTCCTTGTACATTTTGATTAACTCCTTTTTAACTATGAAATTAATTTTATATGAAACATTATGTAACATATGTACTTTTACATTGTATGATATTTTTTGCTCTTTTATGGTTTTTCCACTGTGAATAAGCCGAATAAAGATTTTATATATATATAATGTCCTAGGGTAGGTTTTTTAAGTAGGGGCTTGACAGTGGCCTATTTCCAAGAGAGGGGATAAATCCCCTCTGAGATGGCCAAGTTCATCACTTCCATCAAAGGGGGAAGGATAGTCTGTCTGCAGTCTTTGAGGACCTTAAGGGGGCATGGATCAAGAGGTGATCCAGACTTAAGCTTGTCAAGCAGAGAGTTGAGATGAGCGGAGGTGATGGCGGGGAACTGGGAGAGAGAGTGGACAGGGGTAGGGACAGGGATATCAGGGAGGATTAAGGAAGAGGCAAGGAGAGGACTGGAATTCTGAGTTTCCAAGTCTGTGTAGATATCCATGATCTTCTCATGGAAGAAAGTGGAGATCTGATCACACAGGACCTGTGAAGCTGTTATGGGATCAGGCATCTGAATCATGGAGAGATTATCCACTATCTTAAATAGATCACTGGATGATTTGAGAGAGGATGTGAGTTTGGAGAAGTGAGCCTTTTTATCTCTGAGTACGGCCGATTTGTACTCTTTGAGAAGGGTTCTATGTTTTTCCCTCTCTATAGGATCAAGATGTGTCCTCCAAAGCCTTTCCTGCCTTCTACATCCTTGTCTAAGAATCCTGAGGGATTCAGAGTACCAGGGGGCTGAGGGCCGTTTCCTAGCCGAGTAGTGGGGTCTGGAAGGGGTGAGTTAGTTGACAGCCTCCGTCAAGGAATTGGAGAAGTCAAGAGCAGCCGTGTGAACATCACCAGTGGAAGAGGGCTTAAGTGAAGCCAGATAAGGGGCAAGGGAGTCATTAGTAATCTCCCCAAAATTCCTTCTTAAGACCCACTTGGTATGAACGGACTGGAAGCGGCTGGGGGGAGGAGGGGTAAAACGAAAAGGGACAACAAAGTGATCTGACCACGACAGAGGGAAAGGGATACCAATAGAGAGACGAGAATCATTACTGAAAATTCCATCCAAGGTATGGCCGGCTAGATGGGTAGGCCCAGTCTTTAGCAGAGGTACGTTATAGGAGGATAGGGCGTCTAATAAATGGGAGGTGTCAGGGGAAGTATGCTTCTCCAAATGGAAATTAAAATCTCCTAAAATGGTCAAGCAGGGCCCAGCGATGTAGGGCTCTAAAATTTTAAGAAATTCAGAGCAGAAAGCCGACCTAGGACCAGGGGGTCTATAGACCAGTATCCCGGTAAAGGAAATAGTAGGGGAGGGGGTGAGGGTGAAATGCATTTCTTGCAATTTCTCAGAGGGGGAAGACAGATGGACAGTCCGGCATTTGATGGAGCTGAGATAGAGTAACCCCAGACCTCCTCCCACACGACCCACTCTGTCCATCCTGGCCAGCAAGTACCCTTCAGGAAAAGCATTTATCAAATCCGGCTGAGAAGACTCTGAGGCCCAAGTTTCTGTAATAAAGGCCCAGGAGGGCTTTTCCTGTGAGATAAGGTCTCTAAAGGAGACATTATTTTTGACCAATGAGCGGGTGTTCAAAAGGAGACCCGTGTATACAGTGGGAGAGGGGGAAGGCCCTATAGGAGGGGGGCGATGGATAGCCTTATCCAGCGAAGGAAATAAAGTGGAATTGTTACAGCAGCCACATACAGGGGTAGTAGCCAGAAATTCAGGGGTTAAGGAGTAATGACAGGGCAGCCTAGAGGGTTTTAAGCGTCGCAGGACAGTAGATAAATCTGATGAATCACTAGATAGATATTATGGCTGGCCCCTGGCGCTTACCGGTCGCTGACGGGCGCAGACGGGCTGGACTCAGGCTCGACTCCGACGCGAATGCGGCGCGACCGCTGATCGCGTCCGTTGCGCGGAGCCATACCCAGTTGTTTAAGTACTGGCGACTAGAGCACCTGAGACACAAATGCCCAATCAAAGATGGCCGCTGCCGAAAATGCGGCGCCCTGGAGCCTCAGCCCGTAAATCGGCCGATAGTCGCCCAAGCTAGGCAGTAAGTATCAGTAATGTCAGTGAAACCAGGTCCCTCACATCACAAAGTAGAATTTTAAAATTACTAATCGCCACAATAAGCTCCGTGGACGCTGGGAGGAGGGAGGGGCGGACACAAAGGGCAAGGAGCAGTAACAGAGTAAAATAAAGACAAGGAAGTAGTTAATTTTAAAAAGCGCTGTCTAACAATGCCTCCCGGCTTCCGCCTCAGGAGATATACGAGCAGCAATCACTGGGATGCTCTCGTAGGCTGCTTAAGTACTGGCGACTAGAGCGCCTGAGACACAAATGCCCAATCAAAGATGGCCGCTGCCGAAAATGTGGCGCCCGGGAGCCTCAGCCCGTAAATCGGCCGATAGTCGCCCAGGCTAGGCAGTAAGTATCAGTAATGTCAGTGAAACCAGGTCACTCACATCACAAAGTAGAATTTTAAAATTACAAATCGCCACGATAAGCTCCGTGGACGCTGGGAGGAGGGAGGGGCGGACACAAAGGGCAAGGCAACTTTCTCAGCTCACTACTTATCACACAGTCTAGTTTGATCGTGCTTGAAAACTTTAACTTCAGAGTTCACAACAGCTGAATTACTTAACTCTATGGAAGCAATAGGGCTTAATAAACACAAACAGGATCCTACACATAGACCTGGTCATACTTTGCATTTGGTGTATGCTAATACTAATATCATATCCAAAACAGAAATAATACCATTAGTTTTGGTGTCATTCTGTTTAAATACTTGTTTGATCTGGTACCCTTGGCATGGTTTCCCTTGACTTTCTTGCTTTCTGACCTCCTGTTTTGCTTACTTTATTATTGCTGGCTTTAGGATTCTGGGCACTTTACAACTGCTGGCTAGTGCTAAATTGGCTGTGCTGTTTCCCAAAACAAGGTAACATTGGCTCATTCACAATTGGCAAACTTAATCTACATATAAGTCCATAGTAAATTGTACTAAATGTGCCCTGGGTCTGAAAATTAAATGCTACAAGTGAGCCTGCAGCACCGATAGTACCAAGCATGTGTAAGGTCTGTTGTTCCAGAGCCTGGGTGTGCAGTTTAAACTGCCATGTTCACCTGTCAAGATAATCCACATTCTATGCCTAAACCTCCCCTAAGGTTGGCCCTAAATAGCCACCTTGGCAGGGTGTAGTATATTTAAAAAGTAAGATAAATACTTTTAAGTTTTATATGACCAATTTGAATCAATAGTCTCTGCTCTTCATTGGCATTTTTTCCCTTCTCTTTTTGTTTTTAAATTTCACTGATTAGCATTTATTCCCCTAAAATAATGTCTCCAACTTGAGTTCCTGTATCTGCACATGCAACCATGGAGTGTGAGCTGGCCTTGTTGGAGAGTTGGAATGCCACCCAGCTCAAAACCTTCTGCAAGTGGTTTAGGGTTTCCATGAGCGGCTTCACCAAGAAGTTGGAGCTATAAAAGTCTATGAGGGCCTGTTTAGAGGGCCCAGGATTTATCTGTGACCCCTAGAGGAAGAGGATGCAGTGATAGAGGATTATGACATAGAGCTGGATTCACTGGCAAAGGGAAACATCCATTACATTGCAGTCATTACAATGACCTACCTTTACAATGCAACTGTTACAATGCAACTGCCTTTACATCGCATGCCATTACAATGCATGCTATTACAACATGTGCCATTAAAATGCATATAAGGTAAGTAATGGAGATTTTATTATTAGGGTGGTATTGGTTTTGGTGTACATGGGCAGTAATTTTTACCCCCACACTCTCCAACACTTTCCCTACTGTTGCACTCACTGGAGTGGGAATAGTACTTTTTATCCCTACACTCCCTAACTTAGTAATTTTTACCCCTAAACTATCCAATATTTACCTTACTGTTGCACTCACTGGAGTGGGAATAGTAATTTTGACCCCTACACTATCCAACACTTACCCTACTGTTGCCCTAAAAGTATTATGCGTTGTAATGGTATGTTTTGGAATGGTATGTGTTGCAATGGAATGAGTTGTAATGGTAGTTTTAAAAAATGTGTTGTAATGGCATGCGTTGTAAAATCGTGCAATGTAATGGTAGTTGTTATGTAAAGACTGGTCTGTGAAAGCATGCGTTGTAATTGCATGCATTGTAACATCATATATTCACTGGTGACTCTGGATCTGCCTGTGGGGCAGGGAGCCAATTGAGTCGAGGTTCCCACAGAGCAGGGAGTAGTGTACATATTAAAGGCCTGACCCCTAGGGAGCTGGAAGACAGAGGGAGGAGAACAAACTCAGATTGGAGTTAGCCGAGCTAAGTTTTGAGGAAAAGCAAATGAAATTGGCTATGGAGGAGGAAGAGAAAATGGAATAGTTGGCCTTGGAGCAGCAAAACTGGCCATGGAGGAGAAGCGTATACTAGAGTGTTTGGCTTATGAGAGAAGCCTAAAGGAACTGGACTTCAAAGCTAAGCAAGTAAAGTCCAGTTGTGGCCACAATACTGTAGTGTCTACTGAGAGAAGGGTCCGCATTCCCAACGATTTTGTGTCTGATTTTTGTGGTGGGAGGCAACATAGATACATGGTTTGAGGACTATAAGATTACTCCGCGGACGCACAAGCCTCCTGGTGTTAATTGGGGATTTAGTGTGTGGAGTTATTTTCCTATCAGGGGAGAGTCACCCTGCTGGCCCTAGAGGGGTGAGAGGATGTGGTTTCCCATCATGAAGGAGACCCTAATCAGGAAGTGTGTCCTAGCCCCACAAAAAGTACAGACAGAAATTAAGGGATACTTAGAAGCGTTCCTAATAGACCTAGGAGGATTGTGCAGATTCCTTTTTCAAGGCACTGGATATTTGGGTGAAGGGTAGTGATGTGAAGATAAACAGGTAATGTACAATATGATTGCACAAGTGCATCTGTTCAGTCATTGTTTCCCAGATCTGTGCAACCACTTTGTGGATAGTAAGTTCACTGACCCGACCGAACTTGCTAAGGAGGCATAGTGATGGGTGAGAAATAGGGTTCATACGAAGGTATCTGAGAGGATCGCCCCAAGGGTGGGCAGGGTTTTCACCAGAAGGCGAAGGACAAAAACAAGGAATTCTCTAAATGGTCACAAACTAGTTATGTTTGTCAGGTTCTCATTCCCTTCCTTGAAAGAAGAATTGCTTCCTCAATAGTAAGTCTGAGGGAAGGAACACTTGAAGTGCTTTGCGTGTAAGCAGGAAGGGCAGTTCAAGCGAAATGTCAAGTGTCCCAAGCGGGCAAACACCCCAATGATAGACATGCCCCAGTACAGTCCTCCACAGCCTCCCCTCTGAGCCCCTCAGATGGTTAATGCAGATGAGGAGTGAGAATCCTAAACTTTTGAGGTGGTCCATCCTCCTACAGGGAATGGACTTTACGGTGGAAAATCATCCTGGAATAGATCACTAAAATGATAATCGTCTCTCCAAGTTTTTCTGCCTTAGTAAAAAGAACTCCCCAAGAGTTGGGTACCTCTCCCCATTTTCAGCTGAGGGGGACCCGTGTTAGCCTGGAGTCCTTGGTCTAATTTCCACTGACTTTCTTACCTCCTGTTTTTCTGATTTCATTTTTGCAAGCTTTAGGGTTGTGGGAACTTTACCACTGCTAAACAGTGCTAAAGTGCAGGTGCTATATCTCGAAAACAACGTAACATTGGCTTATCCATAATTAGTATATTTAATTTACTTATAGGTCCTTAATAAAGCGCACTACATGTGCCCAAGGCCTGAAAATTAAATGCTACAGAGCAATGATTGTGCCACCCACTTTAGTAGCTCTGTAAACATGTTTCAGGCCTGCCATTGCAGAGTCTGCGTGTACAGTTTAAACTGCCATGTTGACATACAAGATTATCTGCTTGACAGGCCTAAACCGTCCTTTCTGATATATATTAGTCATTCCAAAAGTCAGCTGTAGACTGCACCAACAGCAGGGTGTATTGTATTTAAAAATTAGGATATGTACATTTAATTTTTACGTGTTCTGATAATGAAAAAATATTACATTATTTTTTCACTTTAGCAGGGAAAATATTACCCGTAGATTAACATTGGAATTAAGTTAATAAATTAGTTCAGTTCATTAAGTCTTTATTTCGATTATAAAAATCATAAAATGCATTACAGTCAGTTAAAAGTTAAAACAGGTTGAAAATACAAAAATTAAAAAAGCTCAGGTCAAATACAGAGCTGACATTAATGTAAGGGGACCACAATATTAAGTGCATGAATTAATATATTGATACATCAAATCTAACATGCGCTAATACAGTATAAAGCCCATAAGGTTAAAATGATGTGATGTGAGATATATCGACTCAGCAATAGTTTGTGGACAGAACGGTTTGTAATGCCAGAATGCCTATGGCAAAGGTTTAGACATAAACCTGCCTTAGTATTTAGTGAGGTCACTAGACCCTACAACAAAACTCAGCAGGATGGCAAGAACAACCTTCCACACATTCCTTTAGGTTGGTAAAAAATAAAGTTAAAGAAAGTTAATGTTCCTTAAATTATTTAGCCCGAATGGCCCATGCCCAACTCAAAAATGTTGCCATAGCCACAACAATAGATTCCTGGGTACATGTCTGCAGGATCCTTAGTGCCTCCATAGCAGATCTTGTTCCCAGACTAATACAAGTGGGCTTGAGCCATTTCGCAACCTGTAGGCGGGATAAACAAACAAGATGCGTGCAATTGATTCAATCTGTGCTAAACACAAATAGCACATTTCTATCGTAGGCAAATACCATCTGCTTGTAAAAGCTTTAATCGGAAGGGAACCTACCCTAAACTGTTAATATAGCTTTCTATCGAATGGTTTTAAGATAAAATCCCAATATGGTTCAAACCTAAGCTCGTGTTTGATCATCAGGAAATTCCTGGACGAAGTGGGCCTTGTAATAGAGGAAAAACGCTTTATCTTGATCATGTACAAATAAGCTGCCTTGATCTCCTTTTTTGACAGAAATGGGTTGACTTCTGGATACTCCCACAGAATACACATCCCCATTTCAGTCAGGGTGTTTTCTATGTTCTGAAGCCATTTGATCTTACCTAGGTAGCCAACCCCCCTGAAATCCAAGAGAGATTTGGCATACAGGAACAGCTCAGGAGTAACCTAAAGACTTCTCCAAAAAGCTATAGACCTGAATCGAGCTAAATCCTCAATGCAAAAGCAACCCGAGTCCAAAAATAAAGGCAACAATGGAGCGGATTGTGGCAAGCCCGTTAGTGCCCTTATAACTTTATTTTGAGCAGTAACCAGGTGGGTTATAACTTCATGTCCCCAGAGTTCAGTGCCTTATAGGATTGCACTAGTGACTTTAGAGTTATATATCTTGAGGGCGGGGCTATTGGCTTAGTAAATGAAAGCCTGTGCTCTTTTATAAGAGCCCCAGCCAGCAGAGCATGTTTTAAAACTAGTATGTAGATTTGGGGCTTTCAGTTTAACTTCCTACTAAAGGTTATCCCCAGATAAGTGAATTCTTCAGTCTGTTCTAGAAGGACATTCTTTATGTACACTTTACCCTTTTTTATTGTAACATCGCTTTTTATTGCAGTACCAAAATAATTGCACAGACAACATATTGATGAATAGCAGAGCAACATAGCAGTAAGGCACATAATCATTTTGCCCCCCCTAACATGCTATTCACGTCTCCAGGTAGAAGACTGATCAACAAATATAATGGGTCCATTTCCTGCTTCATGGTCCAATGTCCATAGCCATAAACACAGGAAGACGTGGACTGCTTTTAAATTTTCGCCCCTCCCCCACCGCCTATCAACCACCCCCCCCCCCAACTCCCCACACTCCCGAACGCCCCCCCGCCCCCGTGGCAGCGCTATAGTAGAATCCTAGAGAAAAAATAAGGTCTGGTGTGTGCAAGGAGGAGTTAAACATTAGCTAAAGTTGTGCTCCTAGGTGCGCTAATGGGGTCGGCCGCTTCAGAGTCCGCATCCTCTCCTTCCTCCTCATCATTATCATCCCGGAGTGCCTGTACCATCATTTCCCATGCCGTTGCCCTCTCCATGGCTTTCTCATCATCGGTCCTCCTAGCCATCTGGTATCGTAAAGTGCTTTCACAGGCTGCCCACCTCAGACATTCACCATACCAGCGCTTGTATGTGGGCCCCAATTTTGATTTCCAATTCCTGGTTATTTCCCTCTTCGCCAATATCAGCCCCATATCTATGAATCTGCTGGTTGTCTTATTTTTGGATGTGTGCGGGAACCAGTGCAGCACCCCCACTGCTTTAGTGTACTGTATCTCCCTATCCGTGGCGTTATTTAAATCCTTCCCAACCTCCTGCCAGTATTCCCCCAAGGTAGGGCAATCCCACAGCATGTGTCCCAGATCCGCCCCCAGTGTGTTGTACCTAGGACAGGCTGCTTGTTCCACTCCAAAGTACTGCCGTAGTTTCCCTGGCGTGAGGTATGCCCGATGAATAATATAAAAATGTATGAGTTGGAATCTAGCGTTCCTCATGCTCTTCCGCGCCCTCCGCAATAGTTGACCCCAAGTGGCGTCAGGAATCTCCATTTGGAGGTCCAGTTCCCACTTAGCTTTTAGAGCTGTGTGCGGCTGCAAGGCCTCCCGCAACATTCTGGAATACAGACAGGTTACCGCCTTAAAGGTTCCGGCCGCCATCATCGCATATTGGCACGCCATCGAGGTCGCAGGTTCCTGCAATCCCTCTCCCCAGTGGTCTAGCATGGTGCCCGTTATCGCCGCATGTAATAAATAATCGCCTCGTGGAAGGTCGAACCGCTCCTGTAGCTCTTGAAACGGAAGCAATGCACCGTCTTCATACAGATCGCCCAGCATCTGAACCCCAGCCTCTTCCCAACCTAGCAGTCTCCACCAGTCTTCACCATGAGGTAGGGCTGTGACCATTCCCAGCGGGATCTCCGGAGCATACATGCGGCGGATTCCCGCTCGTTTGCGCGCCCGGTTCCAGCAAAGTCGGAACGTCTGCTCTTCCACTGTCAGATCTCTAAGCAATAACTTCTGATGTTGCATGATATCCTGGAAGACTCCCCCTGGCCATACCACACCCCAAGGAGCTTCGTACTGGCCTGTGCAACCCTCGCCCTCAAAGAAAATTATTTTGAATACGACAGCAATTTTTATCTGCAAACAAATGGAACATCAATGGGCAGCGTTTTCGCGCCCAGTGTGGCTGGACTGTATGTCCATTAATTTGAAAGCATCAACATTGCTGCAGAATCCAACCCGTTCAGACATCATATCCTGAAATGGCACAGGTATATTGATGATATACTGGTAATCTGGCAGGGCTCACAGCATGAGATAGACACCTTTTTGAACTGGCTTAACAGTAGAGACCCTTACTTGAATTTCACCAGCACAGCCAGTAACCGCCAACTCCCTTTCCTAGACCTGGAAATTACGGCTAAAGATGGAACCCTCATCACCACCACTTACCACAAACCAACAGCGAGGAACTCGCTACTTCATTACACCAGTTTCCATCCTCGTCCTCTCAAAGAAAACCTACCATATGGCCAGTTCCTTCGGATTAGAAGGAACTGTACGAATGTGAGTGATTACAAATCACAATCAGCAGAACTAGCCAAAAAACTAGGAAACCGCGGTTACCCGAAGGCCATCATTAAGAAAACACAGAAAAGGGCCAGAAACCAAAACCGTGAAGCACTACTGGAAGACATCACCAAAGTGGATGAGGAACAACCCGCAACCTGTGTCACCACCTACAACACTGCCTCCAATGAGGTAGCAAAAATAATCAAGAAACATTGGAGAATCATCAATTCAGGACAGAGGAACTGGGAACTACCCAGGTTTGCTTACAAAAGGTGCCACAACCTGCGAGACCAACTAGTCAGCACCCGACCCAAACCACCCCCAAAACCTCCTGAGAACACAATACTCAATGCATGGGGCCTGCCTAGGGTAACAGGACACTACCCCTGCAACGACTGCAGTGTGTGCCACCTTACATCCCAAACCAAAACTTTGAATCTAGAACCCAACAAAATCTGGTCCCAAAAGAGCCACACCAACTGTAACTCACGCAATGTGATTTACTTACTCACATGTACGTGTGGCCTGAGATATGTGGGGATGACCACATGTAAAGTCAGAACCAGGATAACTGAGCACCGTAGTACGATGCGATGCAAGAAAAACATCAGTAAACTGACTAACCATTTCATCACCCACTACCACACACCCAATGACTTCACCTGGACAATCATTGAGCAAATACCAGAAAGCCCCGTCAACAATGACAAGAACCTACTCAGCAAAGAGCAGAGATGGATATACCGTCTCTCTACGGCTACACAAGGTCTGAACGATGCCATCCCCTGGAACTCTCTAACCAACCTGTGAGTCCAGGTTTCATCTAACTGTCCCCTGCTAGTGAATTAATCAAATAACAACCCCATTAACAACCCCCTGAGCCTCTTAGTCCTCGATGTTGCATTGCCTTGCCCATTAGGTTTACCAAGAACTGTTCACCACTGGCCTTGGTAATGAGTATCTGCTGCCTTCCTGCGCAATCTAGGCCAACTACATCGCCCCCCAATAGCATGTGCCCTTCACACCCAGAGCTCTCATGTTGACAAACTGTATCAATTTATCTGCTGCCTTTCTGTGCAATTCAGGCAAAATACACCGCCCACCAGCAGCACGTGCCCTTCACACCCAGAGCTCTCACGTTGACAAACTGTATCAGCGCTAATCACATTTACACGTGTAATAATGATAGATGCGCGATAGCCAGCGCACACAGATCGGACTCACATTGGCAGCGTTCGAACCTCACGCATGCGCGGCAGACTTAATCCACCGCGCATGCGCCGGATGAATAAACCGCACCGCGCATGTGTAGATTTCGCCCACTACACTGCGCACTAACGCGGAGCAACCGGCACTCACCTGAGCGCGATTATGACTCGAGAAACCAGAGTCTTTCCACCATTTCTCTATCCTCCAGGTGCCCCCGTTCAACCAATCAGCCTCAGTATATAAACCGGCAGCCCAGTCCATTACTTACCGGTTCGTCGAAGGAGGCACAACAGGTCCAAAGCTGGCGTTGAGCAGAAATCCTGTGAGTATGCTGAAACCACCACCTCTACCATTGGTAAGCGCTTCCACCCTTTTCTCCCTACAGGTCTCCTAACCCAAGTGGTCCACCTTTTGTCTCCCACTTAGGGTCAACCCATTGCCACTTCAATAACCTTGAAGAGAAAACAACATAAAACTAGCGTAAGCCTTAGTTCTTACGCCTCATTTCCTCACCCCTTTTCATCACTGTTGTTAATACCATTTTTTTAAACCACTTCACTGATGAAGTTCTAGTGCGATCTGTCACCATAATGGTACCACCAGTACCATTACACTTGAGCTGCTTATAGCCTGCACCTTACCGCTATAAACCCGGCTGTCATTGCTTATGATCAATATCTCCTAGTGACTCTTTTTCCTCTGTACGTTTTGTCTTTGTCCTTTATGTTATATGTACAGGTGATCTTGAGAAGGGAATCCCCCCTCTCACTGTTAGATACACTTTAGGGCATGTAGACACATAGTCTTCACTACACACCCACTAGTTTTAAGTACACACACCCTTTTTATCAGTCCTGAAGAAAGCCAGCATATTAATAAGGCACTGGCTGAAACATGTTGACACTCTAAAGGACGTGAGAGGTCATAACTCGCCTCTTACGTCCGACAGCCTTATTTTTAACCGCTGACGGAGGCCCAGTTAATAAAGCTTCCTTACCCACATGGTACTGGGACCCCCGCCAAGCTGTTTTAAATTCACAACTTCATTCACCCTTCACCGCACACACAGTGACATACCTGCTCCGCTGTAATCAGGCGTCGTAGCACACCCGGGACACGCTAGGTGTCACTGGGTGGGCCCGATGATGAAGCATGCCACCAACTAGGTTGGTGGGTGAGGGCTTTCTAAAGACACCCAACAGGTGCCACCACTAATTGACAAAACTAAACTGAGTCACAGTGATCCTTATAATATAAGCATCATATCAACCCCATCCTTAGCTAGTCCCTTTTTGATTAATTGGCAGCGTGATATACGCCAGCACATGCCGTGAGGTGCCCTCATCTCTAGCATGCTCCGGGCCTCGATACACCCTCACGACCTCCTGTGTGATAGTCTGCAGTTGAGCCGCCAGGTAATAGCATTCGAAATCAGGCACCGTCATGCCTCCCTCATCTTTGGGTCGCAAGAGGGTATCCAGTGCTATTCGCTGCCGACCCGTGCCTCATAAAAACGCTATGACCAGCGATCTCAGGCGCCGAAAGACTGAGCCCGGCACCCATATCGGGAGAGTTCTAAAATAATATAGTAGCCTAGGCAGTGCCACCATCTTAAGCAAGGAGACCCGACCTGCCAGTGAGAGTGGGAGAGTAGCCCAGAAATCCATACACCCTTTCAAGGCATTAATACAACGAGTGATATTACCATCCAGCATATCTGCTGGGGTGTGGTATACATAAACGCCGAGGTAGTGCAGGCAATGAGGCTCCCATCGGAGTTCCCGCGCCGTGAGGGGGCACGGCTCTCCCCGTCTCAGCGGGTACTGACAAGATTTGGCCCAATTGACCTACAGGCCCGACATCCGCCTGAATAATTCCAGCAAACGTCTCGCTCCCAGCAACTCCTCCTCCGCATCGGTCAAGAACATCAACAAATCGTCCGCATGCAACGAGATCACATGCGGCTTGGCCCTGTTGACCAACCCCTTATAGTAGCGGCCGGACCTGGCCTCCGCTGCAAAAGGCTCCATTGCCAACGCGAACAAAAGGGGGGAAAGGGAGCACCCCTGCCTAGTGCCGCGTCGTACCGGATATTGATTCGAGATCAGTGGACCCACTCTAACTCTAGCCGTGGCTTCCGTATATAGGACTTTGGTCCAGTTAACATAGCCCTCTCCTAGTCCGAAACGCCTCATCACTTCATGCAGATATTCCCATTCAAGACTATCGAAGGCTTTCTCGATATCTATGGAGAGCACGAATGGAGTAGTCCCCTCCGATAACCGAGCCCCCAACAGCCTAGTCAGCCTGCGAATATTGTGGGTTGTATTTCGCGTTGGGATGAAGCCGCACTGATCTTTATGAATCAAGCCTGTCATATGAGTCAACAATCTATTCGCCAGGATTTTGCTTAGTATCTTGTAATCCGTCGTGAGCATAGATAATGGACGGTAAGATGAGAGGGCATCACTCGCTCTACCAGGTTTTACCAACGGGATCATAAGGGCCTCGCACATTGATCGCGGGAGTCTACCTCGCGACTACGCCTCGTTGTAGACCAGTTGCAGTTGTGGGGCCAGGTACTCCAAGTATTTGCTATAGAACTCTATCGGCAGACCGTCAAGCCCTGGGGCTTTATTCCTGGCCATCTGTTTTACCGCACTCCCTATCTCTCCGACCGTTATAGGCCGACCCTTCTCCTCTGCTTCCGATACCTCTAGTTGTGGTAACTGCAACCCTCCAAGGAAGGTCTCCAATTCTTCCGCCCTGCCCGTCAGCCCGCTCTCATATAAGCATGAGCGAATTTTGCGGATCTCGCGTTCGCGAATTTTGCGGATTTGCGGATTCGCAATCCGCAAAATCCGCGAATTCCCGCGAATTTGCGGATTTTTTTTTTTTTTGTGTTCGCCCGTGTTTCTGCCAGTTCGCGAGGGTTTTGTACACTTTCGCAAATTGCGAACTTACCTGTCGGGTCGCAAGTTTCGCGAACTTGTTGTTTCTACGTGTCCAGCCTGTTTGGGACACTCTTCTTCATCACTGCCACTCTCTGTCACCACTGCCACTCTCTGACTACTCATGCCACCCTCTGGCCCACCCATGCCACCCTCTGTTTCATCACCACACCCTCTGGTTGTCCAGTGTACATTATTTTCGGCAAAGCAAAGCACACCTTCCCTGCCTCAAGTGACCTGAATTAATTTGGGGCTGATTCATGTGTCACAGAATATTTTTTTAGCTGGCACCTGCTTCCTTAGTGCGCTCTGATTAGTGATCTTTTGCACTTGCTAAGTGCTTTCATTGTTGCAAAATTAGTTACAACACCTGCCCTGCCCCAACTGACAATAATGAATTAGGGGCTGATTAATGGATTTTAACTTCCAGCCTGGCTCCTGCTTGTCTCCCTTAGCTGTAATTCAGGACCTTTGTGGCATATGTGTAACTATTCTGAGGTTCAGAGCAGGGTCACATAATAGTTTCAACTGGCAACTGAACTCTGGAGGGGCCCCTCAGGAAGCACTCCAGGAAATGGCTACTAATGATGAGCCTGAACTTTTGAACCTGGTAAGTAGTTACTTTCAGTTTTGCTAAGATCGTATTTCTGCAATTTGGCACTTATTCGCGGGGCGCGAACTCACGCGAACAGTGCGCGCAGTGCGAGCAAAATCCGCTGCTCGCGGATTTGCGGATTTTGCGGGAAATTCGCAAATCTCGCGGATTGCGGATTTCCCGAAAATCCGCAAAATCCGCGAGCGGAACGGATTTTCCGCCCACGCCTACTCTCATACAGACCCTCATAATATGCTCTGAACCTATCCAGGAACCCGGCTTGGGTGTGGCAAAGCCCGCCCCCCTCCTCCTGAATCGCCATGATTGGAGCACCCCGCCTGATCAGGTTGGCAAGCCACGCCAGCATCGACCCTCCTTTATCGCCCTCCGCATGCGCTCTCGTCAGATATACCTTGTGGTCGAAACTACGCAACCGCTCTAACTCCACCGCCAGCGCTTCTCTGACGCCACTAACCCCCTCTTGGAGCTCAGGATGATTCGGGCGCTCTCTCTCCTTCTCCCTCAGCCACCACTCCACTCTTTCAAGATCATCAAACAAAGTCTTACGAGCACCTGCAGCGCTCCCGATACAGTGACCCCTGATCACCACCTTAAACGCATCCCACTCCACAGCCCTAGTGGAGGCGGAGCCACTATTCTCCTCAAAATAACGTGTCACTCGCTCCCCCAAGGCCTCCCTAAAAAGCAAATCATCCAATGTATCAGGTTGCAGCCGCCATGTTGGGACACAGTTGATTTCCACCATCCAGTTCAGGGACAACAACAGAGGGTTGTGGTCCGACAACGTGCGGTCCAAATATTCCGCGCTTCCCACTGCTGAGAGCATATGCGAAGAGCACAGAAACACATCCAACCTAACATGCAGGTCATGTAAAGTAGAATGAAAGGAGTAATCCCTCGTGGTAGGGTGTAGTGCCCTCCAGGCGTCCCCCAGGTCCCAGCTCTCCTGCCAATCTAGTCGGCGTTTTGCTACTCTGTGTACTGGGGAGCCGTGCAATGGGGGATGGGATCTATCCAATTCAGTATCCACCACCGAATTGAAATCTCCTCCCATGACCATCGGCCCTGCCAAATAACTCGCCAGTTTGCCCGAAAGTGCTGTCAGGAAAGCGGGCAAATCTACATTCGGAGCATACACACTACAAAGGGACACTATCCGGCCCCTAAGTCTCCCCTCCACAGCCACAAATCTACCCTCTGGATCTACTACTTTTTTAGTGACCTGGAAGGGAATGCCTGCCCATATCCAAATCAATGCCCCCCTCGCAAAGGTCGAATACGTTGTGTTAAATAGCTGCCCCCTCCACCTCCTCTTTAGCGCTAGTCCCTCCTGCTTGGTGAGGTGCGTCTCTTAAAGAAAAGCTATATGCACACCCCTACGTTTCAGATACGCATGGACCTTATGTCTACGCACCATAGTATGGAGACCCCGCACTTTCCAGGTCACACATTTCAAAGCCCCCGTATTAGCCATACCCCCCTGCACCCGCAGACAGAACAATAACAGCCATCGACCATGCGCTCGTGCCAACATAATGCTGCCCCCCCTCCCACTCCAAACAAATGAGCCCCACATCCCCCCAAAACCAACCTGAGCATCCCCAACTACTCTCGGTTCCCACCCCCCCAGGACAGGCCCCCCCGCAATTGGAAGTGAACCCATCCAAACTGTCACAACTAAATATCCCCTCAAAGAAAGGCACTAATACTCGCAGTCTCCACTGCGATGACCGTAAGGGCCAGTAGGGCGCGGACCGATGCCGAAGGAGTTCGTCAAAACAAATCAGTCCCGCATATCCCGCCCCGTGATCCCCCCATGCAAGACTCACGAAGTCCCATATAGTGGTAAACTGCGCACACGGGCATAGCGCCCCAGTGTCTGACCATCAGGTCGCTCCTCAAGTCCAGCGTTTCATGCCTCGACTATCTCCCCAGATGTTTGAGGCGTGACGATGGGGCCCTTGGCTCCTCCGAATTCCGAGAGTTCCGTCTCCGATCCCGTGCCCTGCTCCTCCGAGTCCGTGCCCTTCCCGGACTGGCTCCTAGTCGTGCCAGAGAGGTCCACCACCGCCTGTAGGGCTGCCTTCCTCTCTGTCTCCGTCTGTGACACCTATGGTTTCCCAGTTCTCCGCCGATTCTTGCGAATACGTTGTGACTTCCTGATCGGCTGTTTCTCTCTAGCCTCCTCCACCCTGACCCTAGCTCCGACCGTACCAGCCTTGTACGTATCGCACCAGGCCCAAGCGTCCGCCGAGGTAGTAAAGAAAAGCGACGTGTCGTCTACCACTACTCTCAACTTCGCTGGAAAGAGAAGGGAGTATTTTATGCCCTCCCCACGGGGCTCACGCTTGAGCGACAGGAAATTGGCCCTGAGTCGTTGGGTCTCAAAAGAGTAGTCCGGGAACAGGGTGACTCTGTTATTGTCAACTTGAAAGGGTCCTGCTTCCCTCGCCCTCTGTAGTAGCCAGTCTCGATCTCTGTAGTGAAGTAGCTTAATCACCACCGGGTGAGGCGGCAGGCCCCGGGCCGGAGGTCGGGCTGGAACCCTGTGGGCCCGCTCCAGGGAAAAGAAAGGAGATAGTCCCTCTGGCGCCAGTTCGGTGTGTAGCCAATTATCGAGGTAGCCCACCATGTCATCGCCCTCAATTTTTTCCGGAAGGCCCACGAGGCGAACATTGTTGCGCCTACTCCTATTTTCCGCATCCTCGACCCTCCTCTCTAACACCTTCAGCCTGTCCAAAGCATCCGCCATCTGTGCTTTCACCAATTCCTGAATAGATATCTGCATATTCTTAACTCTGTCTTTAAGCTTGTCATGGTCCGCTTTCAGGAGACCTAAGCCCGTCGCCACCTGGGCGATGTCCTGTTGCAGGGCGTCTTTCGTGGTCGTGATGGCCTCTAGTATACGGTCCTGCATGCGATGGAGAGCAGAGTGGTCTCGATCCGCTCCATCCATCGTTTCCGATTCAGCCGCTCCGTCCCCCTTCCCTTTTGGTTTCACCATCCTGGCTGCGGTAGGCACTGGCTCCCAGGACCCCTTCTGTTCTCCTCGCTGTCTCCGCACTGAAGGACCTCGCCACCGGATGGCCCCCCGGGCGATAGGATCAGGGATCTAAGACACCTGTATGGCACTGGACGCTGCTCTGATCGCACCCGTGGGATCAGTTCCCGGAAGTCCTCTGTCACAACTGGGTCTCGAGATGCCAGTCTATGCGCGGAGAGTCGGGGTCATCGTCACAAAGCCGCCGCCATTTTGGGGTCTCCTCAGAGAATTAGCTTGCGGTCGTGTGTCCCCGTAGCTCACCACCAGAGCAAGGAAAAGCCACCTGTGCCTGCCGATAAGGTTAGGGGAGGCCCTCCGGTCTGGTAATCACCGCTAGTACTGGATCAACCGGAGATTCAGGCCTCAAACCACCTCCGCCGACTGCGACAATTGTCCAGGCCTCAGGACGCCATCTTAGATCGATGGCTATCACACCCGATGCATTTACTCGAGGTCGATTTTCAGGACGAGGAACAGCTCCAGTTCGTCTACTCTGAACGCCGCTGCCTCCGTGATGTCTTTAAATCATGTATTTTCCAAGTTTTACTGGAATTCGCGTGGATAATCAGGATGATATCTGGGATCGGGCGCGGAGCTCGGGGCTCACGCAGCCTACCTCCTCGGCATCCAAGCCACGCCCCCCATGTACACTTTACCCTTAAGGGCTCTATTATTGTGGAGAACCATGAACTTTGTCTTATCCACATTGACCACCAACTCTGGTCGCGACAAAACTCCTCGAACCGAGACAGGGCAACCTGTGGCCCTGTTTGGCTCTTAGATAGGATCATGGTGTCATCCGCGAACATGAGTGGGGAGATCTTCAAGCCCGCCAAGGTAGGAGCATTGGTGGGGCATGTGGAATAGTACTGAACAACCCTGCCAATGAACAAAGATAACAGGGTGGGAGTGAGGACACATCCTTGGTGCACATCCTTTAAAACTGGAAATCTATCCGTTTCTTCACCATGTGTTCCCTAATTAACCTGTAATTGGTGTCATGTAGTTTGACTAACATTGCTAGTAACTCCAATGGCACCCCCACATCCATAAAGTCTCTCCACATTTTGTTGCGAGAAACCAAGTCAAAAGCGGAGTTAAGATCAATAAAAGCCGCATATAGTGTGCCCCCTCCTATACTAACTACCCGCCAATAGATATTCACAAACCTGCGCACATGATCTATGGTGCTGGATGGGGGCTGAAACCGGCCTGCAGTGGTGATAAAATCTCAGACTCATCTATCCACAACTGGGTTCGGGACAGTACCAACCTGGCAACTATTTTTTGGATGGAGTCTATAAGGCTGATAGGCCTATAGTTGCCAGGTAGTGCACGGTCCCCCTTTTTATATACTGGTATTATAACTGCTCCAAACCAGGTGTCAGGGATACACACCCAACTAGCAATGGCATTGACAAGATAAGTGATGTAAACAATCCAGTTGTCCTTATCATAAACAAACAGGTCAGCTGGTACACAATCGAGGCCCGGGGACCTACCTCTCGGAATCAAAGGGAGGACTGACTTGACCTCGCAGTTGGTAAATGATAGGGTAGGTATCGAGGGGGAATTTGGAAACATACCAGGTTGTTATTGGAGGTAGAGAACTGGGCCTTATAATGCGAGGCCCACTGTTCAGTCGGAACATAATTAATAGGTTTATGAGGTGTTCCACCAGTCCCCCACTTGACTAACTGCCAGAATTTTACCATGTCTTTCTCATGTCTGTCTATAAGCAAGTCAAGCTAGCGGTTGTCATCCCTTTCCTTTTTTGCTTTTAATTGAATTGCTTTATACCTTCTCCTTTTGAGTTTGATTTCTCCCATGTCTTTAGATTTAATGGCCTTTGTCAATAATCGATGTGCCTCTGTGCAGGATTTATTATACCAGGTAGCTGTTGTTGTCCCTGACTTTGCCTTCTTTTGGCTGGTCTTGATAAAACATGTTTATAGATTTAAAAACAAGTCACTATGAACCTGGCGGCAATGAGGTTAAAATCCTCCTGAGAGTCACAACTTTGTAGACAAGATATTGAGTGGGCAACCATAGCCTTCATCTT
This sequence comes from Lissotriton vulgaris, assembly GCF_964263255.1. Lineage (NCBI taxonomy): Eukaryota > Metazoa > Chordata > Amphibia > Caudata > Salamandridae > Lissotriton > Lissotriton vulgaris. Next base: position 786,742 of record NW_028249872.1, on the reverse strand, counting down.
GCCCTGGTCCCCTTCACTTCTAATAAGCCTAGACCATCCTACTCTCCTTGTGTCATTTGAGAGCAGCACTTCTGGAGATATGTTCTCAGTGACCTTTTTGTGGATGTTTAATAAACCCGAAGCCTTAATTGTCAACATTAGCGGGTTGTGATCCCTTTCTATGCGTTCCTGTACCAACATGTCATGGAGGGAAGACCAAAATTCTCGATTGAGATTAATAAATTCTATGCGACTACTCCTTATACCGTTATTAACAGTGTGCGTGACCTTCTGGTCTGAATGGGACCTCCCATTTACTGCTTGCACTTCCCTTTCCAAGCACAACTCCTTGAGTTGCAAAGCAGCTTCTGTTCATTTTTAAATTGTGCTCAGATCTAGGGATGGGATGTTCCACTGTGAATCCTCATCAGTACTTAGATTACCATCTTCTAAATCAAGCGGTTCAAAATTACAGTTAAAGTCTCCCACAATCATCAAGTTGCACCCACTCCTCTGGCTGTCCAAGAAACTATCAAGGAGAGCAACTGTCTCGGAACACCTCTCACCCGATGCCCTCTTGCATAGATATTAAATATCAAAACGTCTCTTGCTTGAGCCGTCCGGAAACGAGGGGCCATAATATCCGGACTGTCAACAGGAACCACCTCGACCCTGTAACACATTTGCTGTCTCACCCAACATGTGAGACCACAAATTGGTCTACCTTTCCGTCCCCCTTGGGCAGGTTTAAAGAAATTTAAAGACCCGGGGTAATGTACCTGATCAATAGACCAAGTCTCCTAGAATGCCCAGAGGTCTTACTGTTCAATAAAAGCTGCCCAATCGCTTGATGCGGTTTTGGGCAGAAGCCCTGCAATATTCCAGAAGCCCACTGTCATAACAGACTTTAAATGCCCTTGTAATGAGCTTGCAAGAGATGGATAGGGATGAGGTGCATTCACAGCCGCCTTGGCATGCAAGCCATAGGAGTGGTCGAGTGGAATGAATCCTACTGGGAGAACATTACCCATGCCTTACAGCCTCTCCTCCAAGCACAATTCCACCTTAGTTATATGGACACTTCAAGATAGCCAGGGCTATTACCTATTGCATCCTGCTCTTTTAGGATATCCTAGGTTTTAAGAGGGTCAGGTGGGTGACAGGTTGGAGGACCATTACCAGAGCCCGTGTGACCTCTAAGTATGCCTGGTAAAGTCAGTTAATGTCTTTCAGTGAAGAATAAACATCGAGCCCATTGTTTAGGGGGACAAAATAGTTATATTGGCCAAGGGATTGAGATGTCCCTCTCAATCCGGCGCATCTAGTGATATTTGTGGATAGATAGAAATACCCCAAGGGGAGAACAGAAATATCATCCCTGCCAACAAGGTCCCCTGCCCTCTCCAGAATATGCTCGACCAAACCATGAGACCTAAAACGTAGGACCACGCAGTCACCATTGGTGGAATTTTTGGACTTCCCTACCCAAGGTACTCTGCGGACCATTTTAAATTCAGTGAACAGTTGGCTTTTGATCCCTGTCTTGGAGCTCAGCAGATGTAGTGCCTTGTTTGCCAGGGTTGACTGATCCTCTTGTGCCTGCAATGGTAACTCAGGGACATTACTTAGGACTACAGTGTAGGGAGTAGCTTGCGGGGGTAGATGTAAAAAATTGAGAGCATGCCGAGTACCTGCAGGACATTGTTGAGGAGAGTGTGTGCGAGTTTCACTCAAGACATGCTGCGAGCCCGGTAAGCTAATGCCTCCCCATAGCAAGGAGGCGTGATGACTATCAGCGGGGCTAGCTCAGTGGAATTGAGTAGGTTTGTTTCAGACCATCTATTAAGCGAACCTACCACACCTGTCTGGGATGTATTGCCCCTACCTCCCATCTGTTCATTGGAATGACCCTCTTCCTTCAAAATGTTGACCCACATTCAACCAAATGGTCATCCCCTATTGGACTAAGATAATACATGAATCGCTAGCCAAAGGATCTGTTCCTGACTGTCTAAAAATGGGCGAGGTCATCAGTCTTTTAAAAAACCTACTGAGTACCTCTCAGACAGAAACAACTTAAGGCCGGTAACAACCATTCCCTTACTAGCCAAAGTACTGGAAAAATGTGTCCAACAACAACTGAGTCAACACATTACTGAATTTAAGCTGCTAAACAACTGCCAATCAGGGTTGAAATCAGATAACAGTATGGAAACAGCTATTCTACACATATCAGATGACGCTTTGCTTGCACTCGACCAAAACAAAACCTGTCTTCTGATCCTTCTTGATCTATCATCTGCATGTGACACCGTGAACCATCTCAAATTATTAGACCGCCTGGAGAAGGGGATGGGCTTATCTGGAACAGTCCTGAAATGGTTTTATTCCTTCCTAGAGAACAGATCACAAAGATTCCTGGTGAACAACAAGCTATCCCCACCATCTCTGATTCAAATTTAGGTTCCATAAGGGTCAACTCTATCCCCTTCACTATGGAAAGCTGTATATCGAACCATTAACAGAAGTATTACAATAGACTAACATTTCCTTCCACATGTATGCAGACAACACTTAGCTGTTTATGAAGATTACATCACCAGAAGAGATCAACATAATGAACCAAACACTACAGAGAACTGTTGAATGGCTAGCTGGAAATCATCTTTAGCTTATCTTAGAGAAAAAAGAATTCCATCTGATCTCCTCTCCTATAGGTTCCGCCAGGATTAAGGAATGGACCAATATGATCACTGTGCTAAACGGTATCCCGATTCTAGTGGAGTCAACTAAGTCCCATCAACATAAAGGCAAAAAATGCCCATTTCCATCTGAGTTACCTCAGAATATTAAAGCCGTTCATCGATTCATGTGATCCTGAAAAGGCAGTCCTGGCGCTGGTCATATCAAGATTTGAGTATGGATGTGTGCAACTCTATCAGGGCTTCCTAAGATTTCAACAGCTCCCCTTAAAGCTTGTCTCAATGTAGCAGGTATACTTATAACAAAATCAAAAAAATTTGACCACATCACTCCACATTTGAAAGGGCTTAATTGGCTACCGTACAAGTAAGAATACAGCTAAAGATTGCATGTATTACACGCAAGGCAATACACCTCAAAACTTCATTTGACCTGGCCTAGAAAATTACGCTGTCTGGAGGCAGTATATCCTCTAGGGGATCAGAATATTCGTTCCGCTCGCAGAATTTGCTCGAGTTGAAGAAAACTAACTTTGTAACCATTATATAATGGCGCCGGCAAGCTGCCAGAGTTGCAACTTGCAAGTAAGCAACTCTGGCAGCTTGCCGGCGACATTCTCAAATGGTTACAAAGTTAGCTTCAACTCGGGTACCTGCCTTAATTAACTCTGTAAGTGCTTCTTGAGGGCCAAAAACTAAACCTCAACAGGAAGCACTTACAGATATAAATAAAGCAGGTGCCCGAGTTGGAGCTCAAATTCAGTAACGTTTTAATCAGCCCAAAACATTAGTGAGCACGGTTGAGGCTGGGCAAGTGTGCTTTAACTCCATATCTGCCGTCGAAAATTAGCTGTAATACTCGAGGGAGGTCTTTGAATCCCTGAGTTTCTCGAGTGCAACCCCCGTGTAGTTCCTGTGACCAGGAGGCTGCTTTCTCCTCACCTGCTGCCCTGCTCGCTCTCTGACCCTTTATACACAAGATGCATGTTGACACGCATAGAAGCCCCGCTCGTTTGGCCCCACACCACACACTAGTGGTATCAAATGTCTTCCCGCCCTTTCCCAACTATGATGGACAGCTCACTCAAGGGACCACGGCGCCTTTTGCCTTTTTCCAGCTGCAGTGTAGGAAAAGCAATATACATTTACCCAACGAGATAGCACTTACTGATTAGCCAGTAGAAAGTACTCCAGTTGAGTGAAGTGGAAATCGCAAAAAAATCCACGATTTTGCGGGAAACTCTGTGAATTTGCGGATTTGTTTGCAATTTCGGGCATATTCGCGGACCGCAGATCCGCAAAATTCGCCCATACTCAGATAGAGCATTCATGGGAGCTGCACCAAGGATTTGGAATTAAATCCCTCTGAATATTAAAAGAATCACCTACACTCCACAATTCAAAAAGGAGACTAAGTCCTTTATGATGGGTACATGTCTCCCATAACAAACAACAGGGAATACTTAGTCTTTTCTGATAACTGCAGACAACCCGTTGTTCCTCTACATTCAGCTGTTCGAGTAGGCTACTGTAAGCAGGATTAAAGTCCTGCTATTAACCGAACAAAGAAACTGGTCATTGCACAAACCAGTTTACTTGCTTTGATTGGACTCTACTGGCTATATTCAGCTAAGTTGCATACATTTAGTCCCCTCAATTGTCAACAGGGATTTTGTCTATGGACAGTTACCTCAATCAATCCACATGTATATTTGATTAGACTAGCAATACTATAACCAGTGTGGATATCTATGATCTTCAGTAGTGGTTCTATTTTGAAATGTAATTATGATATGGCACGTTTTACAGTAATCTAGTGATAGCTAGCAATCTTCATGTTGTGTGATGTGTGTAAGAGTGAGCCTGTGCCAATGTTATTAGAATACTTATACTTTGTACTGGACATTAAATATTGGGTATCTGTTGATTTTGAAGGTGGTTGTAATGTAAAGTGCTTTGACACCCAAACTTTCGGTCTTGTTCGTGCTATTGAAAACACTAAATAAATAAATAAACTCTGATACCATCAACTCAGTTAAATCTTGTTGCTCAATTATGTATTTACCTTAAATAAATGAAAAGACAAAAACAAGTTGATTTAAATAAATGCAGTGGCCAGGAGAGGATCAACAGAGGATGAATCTGAAGACAGTCCTAAAGTACATACGTTTTTGCCTCAGATGTATACATTTTGTGGGTACAATAAACATTGACATTCTTTGAAAAGCAACATAGTCATAAACAACAAGCACAACAATCTGATAAGGGGGAAACAGATGGCTCTCGACCCTGGGGAGAGGTAGTGTGTGTGTGTGGTTCGGTGTGGTGAGTGAGTGATCAACCCGCATGGTGTACATATATTGTCCTAATTGGTTGAGTGTTCCTAACAACTTGTGGCAGTTAACTTTGTGATAGTTTAGGAATACGCACCTTTGGCCAAATGTGTTATGTTGGAGCCAATCTCCTTTCCTTGGTTCTGTTTGTGGTTTGACTACCTATCTGTGAAATCGATCAGGGTTTTCCCTTTGTACGCTTTTTTGTCTGTGCACTATGTGTAACCCCAACAGTGATCTGTCAATCAGTAGGCTTGGGTTTGGGTCACAGGGCCTGTCTGACCAAGTATCTCTGATTCATAGTTGACGGAAATGTCATCTTGGATAAATCTGACATCAATTATACAAATCCATGAGTGTGTGCTGGGTAACATGCCGGTCATTGATAACATATTTAGTAACATTCACACTATTATGCATACAGTTATTACATCGTACATCAACATTGCGTTCACTGATATTGACTTCAATCCATGTGCATAAGATAATGTGTACATCAACATGGTATTTACTAGAATTTACATCACTATGCATTCATAGTTTATAGATTACATCAGTATTGCAGTTATTGGTACTGTCGCTGCTATGCAGTCATGCGGGAAACAGCCTTTACAACAAAATATTTACACCAGAGTACAATTACTACATTTTTTTTTACCATACAATTCTTTACATTGCATTTAAGGTAAGTATAAAGGTTATATATATATATATATGTATGTATACATGTATGTATATATATTACCTACTGGTGGTCGCCAGTAGGTATATATAGTTAGGATTTTTTTGAATAGGGATTTCTGAAAATTCTATGTTGTATAACTTTGGCTTTGAAGGACATAATTGGCTGGAATTTTCTGGAAAATGGCACATTTTGTTTCTGAGCTTCCCCTGAAAGTTTGGGGGGGTTTCGTAAAGTGGGGGCCGAGAAAAAACGGGGGTCCCAAAGCGTGTTTTTAACATTGAGTTTTCCATAGGGCGGTTGGACTTACTTTTAGCTCGAACGGCTGAATGGATTTCTTTTTTTTTTTTTTTAAACGTTTTTATTGTTTGCAAGAAGTGACAACGTTCGTGGTAAATCATTTCCATAATTAACATACAGTTATACATTCATAACATAGAGGAATACAAACATAAAACAGTGTTTCTTAAATCAAAACTACACATTACTTCTAAAGAAAGAAAGAAAAGAAAAAAAAAAAGGGAAAGAAGAAAAAATAACGGATTAGGCCTAATCATGGCTCTTGACTATCGAAAAATTTCTTCCATATCTTTTCCTTCTTCAAAAGGGCTTTAGGGCCTCTAAGTTTTGCTAGGGAGAACTCCATAGTTCTGATTTCGTATACCAATGCTAACCAGTCGGTAACCATTGGGGGTTCCTTAGAGATCCAAACCCTGGCTATAGTTAATCTAGCACATGCTATCAAGATCGTTAAAAGATCTTTGTTGGGACAATTCATATCTTGAATATCTAACAGAACCCATTGTGCCGTGAAATCCATTGAGCTAATTTGGTAAAATTGAAGATAGTAGGATATACGATTCCAAAAATTTGAGAGTGCCGGACAATAAAATAACATATGTTCAATCCCGGCCGCAGCAGTATCACATTTAGCGCACTTGGATTTATCTGACAAGGAGTTACCTTGTGACCAACTAGATATCCTTTGTGGCGTATAATATAGCTCCGTAACAGTCCTGTAGAGTTGCATTTTCAAATTGGATGAGTGAACTATGTCATTTATGTGAGATAAGGCATTTCCAATGTGAGCAGAATTAATGTTTTGGTTTAATCTACGAGACCATTTAGCTGCAATTTGGGTTGTGTTTTCATCCTTCACCTTAATGAGCCATTGATATCCCCATTTAATCAATGATTTAGTTTTTCCTGAGTAAATACCCTCAAGAATTTCAGATTGTCCAACTTCCATTATCTTCAATTTGTTCCAAAAAAAATCTCTAAGCTGTCTATATTTAAAATGCATATCATCAGTGAGCCCATATATAATTTTTAAATTATCGAAATCCATCAAGCCATTAATATCATACAAGTCTCCTAGCGTATTTATACCTAATCTCCTCCACCGATTTCCCACACCATCCGAGAAGATACCAGGCAGGCCCGGATTGTTCCATAGTCTAAGCTCAGCGTTGTAAAATGAGGAGTTGCTAGTGTGCAAGATTTTGTCCCAAATCCTGATAGCATGCTTAGCCGTCTTAAACTTAACTCGTTTAAAGTAGTTAGGGTCATGAACCCGTAGTAAAAATTGGTTGGCCTCTGTACCCAGCATATATTGATGAAAAAATAAAGGAGGAGTGCTCTTTAATAGACTCCTAGTGCGCAAAAAGAAAGTAGCCAGAAAATAAAAATTAAAATCCGGAAAAGTAAGTCCCCCTTTAGATATCGGTAATGTCAGAAATTTAATCGCCCTCCGTGCCTTTTTGTACCCCCAAATAAAACTACTACAGATCCCATCCAATTTCTTAAAAAACAGTTTATTTGGCAGTAACGGTATAGCTCTGCACAAATAAAGTAACTTAGGTAAGATTTTCATTTTAATCAGGTTGACTCTCCCTAATAGGCTCATAGGTATCTTATGCCATTTTTTAAAACTTGCAGTTGTCTCTTTGAGAAATGCCCCATAGTTTATTTCAACAATTTTCTCCACATTAGCCATAAGCTTTATACCTAAATATACCGCTTCTTTGCTGGTCTTATAAATACATGCAGCCGGGGTGTAATTAAGTATGATTTGGGTTTTGTTGACATTTAATTTATATCCAGAGATTTCCCCGAACTTGTGTGCTTCCTCTATAATTGCTGGCATAGCTTTACACACATCCGATGTATATATTGCGATGTCATCCGCAAAAGCTGTTAATTTAAGGGTTATGTCCCCATGTTGAGCAGGTATTATATTTGTTTGGGTATTTAAAGCATTTAAAAAAGGTTCTAAAGATGAAGCAAATAATAATGGTGAAAGGGGGCATCCCTGCCTAGTACCTCTAGAAATCTTAAAATTATTAGAATCTATCCCTCCGTAGCTGATTACCGCCCGTGGTTCATCATAGATTGACATAACCCAATCTAAGTAAGGACCTTTTATACCCATTTTTCCTAATACTGTCCATAAATAATCCCACCCCACTCGGTCAAATGCCTTTTCCGCATCTAACATTATCATACCGAGTGGGGTGTTGGTAGTTTTTGCTACATCCAAGACCGTTATAGAAGTATTAACATGCATGGTGGTGTCTCTACCTATCACAAAGCCATGCTGTTGGGGATTAACGATATCTGGCATATGGGGCGCTAATCTATTAGCTAAGATTTTAGCAAAAATTTTCACATCCGAATTTAATAGAGATATGGGCCGATACGATCCACACTCTTTTTCTGGCTTCCCCTTTTTCAAAAAAAATATGATTTTAGCGAGTTTCCATGAAGAAGGGGCTTGTTTGGAAACAATAATAGAGTTAATAACTGTTTGTAATAAAGGAGCCAACTCTTGATAGCAAAGTTTATACATCTCCCCTGGTATGCAATCTTCCCCAACTGCCTTACCTAAGGGTAAATGATCAATAGCTATCTTAATCTCCTCCATAGAGATATTTGAGTTTAAATGTTGGATTGTTTCCTGTTTAAGTTCTTGCGTTGCGTTCAAGTGTTGGTCAAGGTATTTTTCGATATTTAATTTGCTCGGTAGCTCCTCTGGGGTATACAGATGCTGGTAGAATTTAACAAATTGAGTTAAAATTTGATCCTCCTGTTCGTATAGCACTAGATCTGACCCCATTATTTCTTTTATTCTAGTTTTCGCTTTCCTGTCCGTGGTTTTAAAGGCTAATATCTTTCCAATACGGTCTCCCCCTTCATATTGATCTAATTTGTACTTATGTAGTCTAACCGCATATCTTTCCCTTAGCGTTTTCCTGAGTCCCGCTTGTATCCCTGCTAGTTGTAATCTAATATGATCAATGTTATTTTTTGATTGCAGTGTTGCATCCGCCAGTTGTGCTTCCAAATCTGATAATGTAGAGGTCATATTCTTATTCTGATTGCGATTTTCTGTATTGAGCCTATATACATACCTTTGGACACAGCCTCTGATACTACACTTGCAGGTGTCCCATACAGTATTAATACTCGCTGTGTTAATATTTAGCTTAATGAATTCCTGTATATGATTTTTGATTGATATGATGAAAGTTGGGTCACTCAATAAGTGTCTAGGAAAGGTAAATTTTCTTGATTTTACGTTATGATTATCAATATTAATTTCCATAAGAAGAGGATTGTGATCCGATGTTACTTTGGGACAGATTTCAATCGTGCATTTTTCTAAGATATTTTCTGAAGCCCATATCATGTCAATCCTAGAGCATGATCTGTGCGGGGCAGAATAATAAGTATAACCTGGTGTCTTTGGGTGTTTAGACCGCCATATGTCTCTAATGTTGTTGAGTCTAGCCAATTCTAGAATCGCCATTCTAACTTTGTGCATTCTTTTAAAATTCCTTGGCCCCGTAGAGTCCATTTTATAATTCATCACACAATTAAAGTCCCCAGCAATAATAGTTTCCCCTTCCCATTCTAGTAATTCTATGCTTAGATCTTCATAAATTTTAGGCTTATCAATATTTGGGCCATAAACCACACAGAATACTAATTTAGTTTTAGCTCCTTGAATCTGTGCTATTGCCCATCTGCCTCTATTATCAGTCGCAGTCTTCATTATATCTAATTGCAGTGTTCTTTGTTTTAGGATAGCAACCCCCCTTATGGTCTCATTCAGCGAGGTACAGATAACCAATTCATAACCTAGTTGTGTGAGCAATTTTTTATCCTGATATTTTATATGCGTTTCTGACAACAGCACTATGTTCGGATTATACATTTTTATCTCTTCTTTTACTAGATTCCTTTTGCTTTTATTATTTAGGCCATCTACGTTCCAGCATAAAATTCTTAGCTTAAGCATTTATTAACTATTAAATTCATACATAATAAACTCCTATTCCTCTTTGTTCTAATCTTCATTAGCATTACATTGTCACCTCCTTTAAACCAAAATAAAGCGTCAAAACTTGCAAACACATTTTTGCTTTTAATCACCACCCCCCACCCCTGACTCCCGTTGCCACCCTTGCCCTTGTGGCAACCCCACCCCCTCCCTTGCAGCACCCTGTTTCTAGGGGGGGAGCTCCCCTCTAGCGTTGCTGCCGCTGGAGTGGCAGCTCTGTGAAGAAGCATGCATGAGTGGTTGCTCAAACCTAAACTGAATCATACCTTTAGTACCTTCAGAAACTATATTCAACTCATCTTACGTTAGAGGAAGAAAAAGAAGGGGGGAAAAAAAAAAAAGAGTGTACATACATATGCTTGTATCTAACCTGCCTTCTTTTATATTAGAGATTAAAGAATTACGAAAAGGACAAAGAAAGAAAAAGGTATAGCACTAATTCTCTTTTTCTTTTTGCTTTCTTCTTTCATTATCACATGAAAATTTTTCCAAGCATTGTTCCGCAGTTAAAGGATCGGTAAAAAAGACCACTTGTCCCTCCCGAATAACTTTAAGGCGGGCAGGTTCTTGCAAATAGGCCAGGCATCCTATATTTTTGAAGGCATCGATTAATTTCCGAAGCTCCCACCGTTTATCCATAGTTACTTTAGTTAAATCAGATTTCACAAAAAAAGTGAAATTATCAACTGTTACAGGATTATTTGGTTTAGCTTTTAGTGCAACTGCTTGTCGCAAAAGAAAGTTGCCAAAGTATATCAAAAAAGGTCTTGGGAACTTGCTGTTTGTATTTCTTTGAACTAACGGTAGTCTTTGTACCCTTTGGAGTTGGGAGTCCCAATCCCAGTCTGCGAGATCTACGAAGGCCCTTTGAAAAAGTTTGACCACAAATGCTCTCGGGTCAGACCCCTCAATACCTTCCGGTATTCCAAATAATCTAAGATTTTGTCTTCGGGCCCTATTTTCCAAATCTTCCACTTTGGTTTCCAGTAGGGTCAATCTAGAAGTATTTCGTTTAATGGTTGAGGAAGCATGATTAACATCTTCTTCCACCTCCACTATTCGTGTTTTAATGTCTTCTATTTCTTTGCTTATTCCTCCTAGATTTTGACAAATGTCTCTCATAGTTCCTTGTATTTTAGTGTTATCCTCTCTCAATTGAAGGTATTGTTGTTGACTCTCAACCCTCTGCTCTAACAAGGTCTGCATAATTGCTTCCATTGATATGCCCTGTGGTGGTATAGAGCTGAAAGTATTGAAGGAACTTGGCTGAGAGGAGCTCCCGGCTAGCAGTATAGACCCTCCAGGTATTGATTCGTGCAGATTTAGATGTGTGCCTATTGGCGCTGCAACCGAAGAGTCCAATTCCACTACTTTTCCTGGGCTATTTTCAGAATTCCTAACAGTTTGATCTAGTTGTATCTGTATTTTTCTCAAACTAGATACGATAGTTTCCTCGGGTACGTTTATCACCTCACTATTTGGATCCAACAGCTCAAGATTAGGTTCCATATTCAATTTCTTGAACTCATTTGATATAGTTTGCAGCGTAGAGATATCTAGAGTATCAGTAGAAATAAGAGAAACTCCAGGGGTCTCTGCATGTGTCTCTGAGTGTGACCCAACATTTAAATCATTATTCTCCCCTTCAGAGACTACGATCGTATTATTTGAGACCACTTGGTTCAAAGGGAGTGCGCTTCCATTAACATTGGTAAGGGGGTCCGTAGGACTGTCCACATTTAAACATGTATTATTGCTTAGCTTATCCTCTTGAATTTTGCTCAGCTGCCCATTGAGCTCATCCGGACTGGCCCCCGAGAGTCTTAAGGCCATACTCTTTACTCCGCCTTTAGCTTCTATCCATCTTCTCAACGGACTGTCATCAATTAAACGACTTTTTTTATTTTCAGACATATCTTTACCTGTTGCTTTTAATAGGAGGAGTTTTTGCTTCGTCTTGACCTTTCTCTTAGCTTTCTTTGGTACCAATTTTATATTAGTTTTATTAGCTATCACTTTAGAAGTCTCATTAAGCCCTTCTTCTTCTTCCGATAGTTCCTCATAGTCAACATTTGAATCTTCGTCTGTCTTAGTTCCAGTTCCAGATTCCTGACTCAAATCAATCTCTCCCTCTTGTTCTTTTTCTTTTGGCTTATTTTTATCAACCTTCTCACATATGATATTGCTAGTATTAGAAATCTCGGTGCCTCCCAGTAGATCTTGTAACATCTGTGGTGTTTTATTGGTTTGATCAGTTTCGATATTGTTCTGGACCAGCTTTGATTCGCTAGCTCCCTTAGTTTCCTTAGTTTCCTTAGTTGCAGAGTTTATCATCCCCTTGTCTATAGATACTTTATCTGATCCTTTCTTACCACTACATCTCTCGATAATAAGCCCAGTATCCTGGATGATTTCCGGCTGAATGGATTTCTATGGAACTTTGCAAAATTGTAGGGACTGGTGGCCCGATGTGCCTTTGCTAGGTCTCAAGATATGTGCAAAAGTGGATTTTGAGTAATTAAGGTTCAAAAAAATATATATATCTGTAAGCGCGCCCCGGTACGCGCACCGGGAAGCGCTCCGGGCGCGCTACGCAACTTGCGCGCGTAAAGCTGATTGGCTCCCTGGTGTCTGTAAACATTCTAAACAGTCCGGAGCGGCCGCCATCTTGTGTCTCGGTAGGATCGAGACACAAGAGGTGGCCAAAACAAAGGGGGAAAGGACCATAAGGGGGCAGAGTAGATCCTCCCTGACCCCCTAGGTTTGATGTGGGGGCTTTAAAAGGGCTCCGCGGGGCAAAAAAAAAAAAAAAAACATCTTTTTTTGCGGGAGGAGCGCCCGGTACGCGCACCGGGAAGCGGTCCGGGGAGAGTAATATGGGGAAAAAAGAATGATAGACTTTTCAAATATTGTATGTTTATTGATTGTTCTTTTTGTTGTTTTTATTTTTTTATTTTTATTTAAGTAGCAACATGTAGGTACCAATGCAGATTCAAAAAATTAATATACTCCGTCTCCTTTGTAGATATCTTGCATGTTGTTTAAGAAGTTATTGTGGGATATGGAATTCATACCATAGTCTGTCAGGAAAGCAGAAACAATATGGAGGCAGGAGATGATAATGACATGATAAATAGACTTTTGAGATAATATAGTTGGAGAAAGGAAGTAACTATGAGCAAACTTACTATGTAACACAAAAAAGTTGCACAGTATATTTTAAGTTTCACTTTATATTATATCTTTTTGGGTACTATTTCATAATTTTCATATAAAAAAGAATAATGTCTCAAACAATTTTAACTTTTAAAAATTAAATTTATTGTTCTGATTTTTCAAAATTTAAAATAATTTGTAACATTAATTCATCTGGAATGTCCTCCTTTTCATTCCACGATTCACATTCTTCAACACATTTAATTAATTCTTGGTCTAAAGTGTCATCCAAAAACTCAATTTCTTCATTTTCGTCCTTAGGATTGTTTTCAATCTTAATTTGAAAGGAAATATTATTTTCTTTCTGGTGTGCTTCCACTTTCTTGCTGTAAATTGCATAAAAATAAATATATCAGTAGAGATAGGGCACTGTTGGGTTTAATTTCAAACAGGTACTTGTGAGTTTTTAACAGTGAAGTTATCTTTGGTCAATGTATGGTTTCAGGCAGGATGTAGAACTATTAAATAGTGCCTGTGATGAAGCCTAAGTAAATTAATAATTATACCAGAGAAGCCTAACTCAATCCATAATTATAACAGAGAAGCCTATCTCAATCTCTAACTCTTACAGAGGGACAGTATATACCTATCTGAAAACGTTTTCCCAAATTAGCATAACATAGTTCTCCTTTCAAATTTTAAAAATAACATCTTACCTTTCAAAAAGAAGTTTAAGTTGTCAGTGAAAATGCTCTTGAAATGTACTTCAGGAAGTAGTAGTCAAAATGGCTGTGTTTTTCTCTCTTTCTTTATATATATTCAGATACATAACCAATCAAATGTCATGAAATATTAGTAGAAAATGAAAGTAACATTTTAATTGGTTGTCAATTCTAACACTTCATATGTGTTTTGTCATGTAATTTACCTCAGGATATTTAGTCAGTTCTACAGCATAAATGTCTCAATGGAATTCCATCAAATTTGGGTAAATGGTAGGGACTGCTACGTAGTAGGGCCTATTCTATATTTGATGAAAGAGTCTCCAGTGGTATTTCTGTAAATTAATTTCCCACCTTTTTTCATCGAGCGCTTACCAGTGCACGCCCCGGTACCGGCAGCGTTACGGGAGTCCTCCATTTTGTGTTTCGGTAGAATTGAGACACAAGATGGAGGGCAAACAATGTTCGGAATGGGTAGAAGGGGGCACGGTAGACACTTCCTAACCCTCTAGGTTTTCTGAGGGGGGCTTAGGACGCTCAAATAGGCAAAAAAAAATAATAAATAATTCACGTGGGGAGCGCCCGGTACGTGCACCGGTAAGCGTACAGGGAAGCGTACTTTGGTGAAAAATAGTGAAAAAAGTTAGAAAAAGATAAACGTTTTGAATGATTAGAGGTAGGGTAGCTCTGAAAAGAGCTATTGGGTTCTGTGGCTGATTTAGGTACCTACAAGTATGTTCCAATGCACAGTCTTAAATTCAGGAGGAATATTCTATTCTCCTCATCTGACAAGTGCACACCATCTCCTCTGTAGATGTCTTGCATGTTGTAACGCAAGTTATTGTTGAATATTGAACCCATTCTAAAGTCTCTCATATAAGTAGAAACAGATTTATTCACATGTTTCCGTGCTTTCTCAAATTGTGGACAAAATTGGTTGGACCAGTTCCATTTCTGTCTTTGGCATATATTGGAATATACCAAGGCAGTTTGTGGAAAAAGTGTCATTAATTGATCAAAGGTGTCCTTTAAAAGCATTTCCAGACCAACCCCAGTCATAGTGCCCAAATCATTTCCACCACAGTGCACTATTAGGAGGTTCAGGGTTTGGAAGATGCATAAAAAAATTAAAATAAAAACATATAAAATATATTTTTCCTTTAAAAGAATAATACATTTTACAGCTTTTGATTTTTGCTACTTAAAAACCATTGACATTCACTGAAAAAACCATAGGTTATAGACCATATATAGTTAGGAATTAGCATTTACAAAACCTTGAAAATTCACTGAAAAAAACATCGATTATAGACCACATATAGTTAGGAATTAGCATTTACAAAACCTTATTTTACTCACACAAAACCATTGAAATTTGCATATATATTTAGTTGCACTAACTATATATCGCGCACCCGCAAACCACTGCTGATGATGTCACATATTACATCATTCATCAGTGATGTTGTCAATGATGTCATTTGAGTTGTCAACAGTGATTTCATCAGTGATGTCACTTACCATGTCATGAATGATGTAATATGTGACATCATCAGCAGTGGATTGCGGGTACACAATATATAGTTAGTGCAACTAACTATATATGCAAATTTCAATGGTTTTGTGTGAGTAAAATAAGGTTTTGTAAATGCTAATTCCTAACTATATGTGGTATATAATCTATGTTTTTTTCAGTGAATTTGTATATATATATATATATATATATATATATATATGTATATATATATATATATATTCACTGGAAAAACCATAGGTTATAGACCATATATAGTTAGGAATTAGCATTTACAAAACCTTGAAAATTCACTGAAAAAAACATAGGTTATAGACCATATATAGTTAGGAATTCGCATTTACAAAACCTTATTTTACTCACACAAAACCATCGAAATTCCATATATAGTTAGTTGCACTAACTATATATCGCGCACCCGCAATCCACTGCTGATGATGTCACATATTACATCATTCATGACATGGTCAGTGACATCACTGATGACATCACTGATGACATCTCAAATGACATCACTGATGACATCTCAAATGACATCACTGATGACATCTCATTTGACATTACTGATCACATCACTGATGATATCATTCATGTGATAATACGATGAACCTCTTCAGACTCTATTATAACCTTAGATACAATCAGTGTAAACAGACACTCACAGACTGTCACTCATCCATGGAGTTACTCACACACCTAGTCAGTCATGCAAAGAATCAATCACACCTCCATTTCCTCAACTATACAGTTATACAAACTTTACTTATTCAAACATATACTAACACATATTTACTCTCTTATACAATCCCTGATACAAGTTCACAATGATCCATAAAGCCACTCACACATTCACTGGCTCTTATGCACAGTTATTTATATATGTCAACTCTCACATGTACTGTGTTTTACATATGTACTTACTTTGACATGTAGCACTGAGATATCCATTCACTCACCTATACACTCATGCACATGTCAACCGCCCATACAGCTGTTTCCACATGCACTTTTGAAACCATACATCTAGTGAATCAACTGCTCACACATCTATGCACAGAGTCATACACCTCCCAGCCACCCACACACACACTCAGTCTCCCATACAAATACTTGGGCAACAAATCAATAACCCATATAGTTACTCATATAGCTACTTATCAACACATGCAACAGTTCACAGAACAACAGACATAATGATGCACAAATTAAGACAGTTTAGTCACTAACCCATGCACTCAGTGAGACACATTTAATCACTCACTCATACAGTCAGTCATGCACCTACTAAATCCTTCATCCAGACACTTATACATCCACTCATTATTCAATATGTAAGACATATTTTAACTTTACAGAAACATACAGTCACTGGATGTTGCCATCAGTGATGTCATCAGTGATATCATTTGAGATGTCATCAGTGATGTCATCAGTGATGTCACTGACCATGTCATGAATGATGTAATATGTGACATCATCAGCAGTGGATTGTGGGTGCGCGATATATAGTTAGTGCAACTAACTATATATGGAATTTCAATGGTTTTGTGTGAGTAAAATAAGGTTTTGTAAATGCGAATTCCTAACTATATATGGTCTATAACCTATGGTTTTTTCAGTGAATTTTCAAGGTTTTGTAAATGCTAATTCCTAACTTTATATGGTCTATAACCTATGGTTTTTTCAGTGAATTTTCAAGGTTTTGTAAATGCTAATTCCTAACTATATATGGTCTATAGCCTATGGTTTTTTCAGTGAATATATATATATACATACATATATAAACATATATCATCTGTCTATCTATATAAATACAAACATAAATGCATGCATACATATACTTATATGCAGACAGATGCATGTTATTTACATGAAAGTTGAAAAAACACTAATAAAAGCAAAGCTAAAAAGCCACCTCATTACAAACAGAATGGCTTTAACTTAAACGAGGGCGAGATCTATTGCATTTTCAATGCTTGTTTACTTTGGTTCCATCAAGAAGGCCTTCAGATGTGTCACACATTTGCCATACATTCTGAATGTTAGCACTCTAGTTGCACATTAGATCACTGTAGTAAAGCTACTGCTCACCAGGGACGGCTGCTGCTGGTATTCAAAGTGCATGTTTCAGTCTGCATGTCAGAATTTTTTTTAATGAAATAGAAGAGGATTTCAGAAGTCACTCAAAATGATCCCTAATTTTTCTTTCTGAAGCACTAATCATACTTTCTATGGCAAAATTAACCCCCTCATGTTGTTCCTTTTTAAATTGAGTGTTTTCAGACTTACCACTTCATTCCAATCAAGATGGCTTCTGGTGTGCCATACTTTTGTCATAAGTAAGACTGTTAGCGCTCTAGTTGTTCTTTAGAACACTCTGGGACATTCTGTCATTGGGCTATACTTGGGGTACATCTGGGTGATATTTGGGCTACATTTAGGCTCTTTTGTCTCTGGTGGCCATCTTGGGAGACTGTATGTCAGAATTTTTTAATGAAATTGAAGAGGGTTTGAGAAGTCACTCAAAATGTGCCCTAATTTTTCTTTCTGCAGCACTAATCATAATTCATATGGCAAAATATACCCCCTCATTTTGTTCCTTTTTAAATTAAATGTTTTAAGAGTTACCACTTTATTCCAATCAAGATGGCTTCAGGTGTGCCATACCTTTGTAATAAGTAGGACTGTTAGCGCTCTAGTTGTTCTTTAGAACACTCTGGGACATTCTGTCATTGGGCTATACTTGGGCTACATCTGGGTGATATTTGGGCTACATTTGGGCTCTTTTGTCTCTGGTGGCCATTTTGGGAGACTGCATGTCAGAATGTTTTAATGAAATAGAAAAGGATTTGAGGAGTCACTCAAAATGTGCCCTAATTTTTCCTTCTGCAGCACTAATAATACCTTCTATGGCAAAATATACCCCCTCATGTTGTTTCTTTTTAAATTAAATGTTTTAAGAGTTACCACTTTATTCCCATTACGATGGCTTCAGGTGTGCTATACCTTTGTAATAAGTAGGACTGTTAGCGCTCTAGTTGTTCTTTAGAACACTCTGGGACATTCTGTCATTGGGCTATACTTGGGCTACATCTGGGTGATATTTGGGCTACATTTGGGCTCTTTTGTCTCTGGTGGCCATTTTGGGAGACTGCATGTCAGAATGTTTTAATGAAATAGAAAAGGATTTGAGAAGTCACTCAAAATGTGCCCTAATTTTTCCTTCTGCAGCACTAATCATACTTTCTATGGCAAAATATACCCCCTCATGTTGTTTCTTTTTAAATTAAATGTTTTAAGAGTTACCACTTTATTCCAATCAAGATGGCTTCAGGTGTGCCATACCTTTGTAATAAGTAGGACTGTTAGCGCTCTAGTTGTTCTTTAGAACACTCTGGGACATTCTGTCATTGGGCTATACTTGGGCTACATCTGGGTGATATTTGGGCTACATTTGGGCTCTTTTGTCTCTGGTGGCCATTTTGGGAGACTGCACGTCAGAATGTTTTAATGAAATAGAAAAGGATTTGAGAAGTCACTCAAAATGTGCCCTAATTTTTCATTCTGCAGCACTAATCATACTTTCTATGGCAAAATATACCCCCTCATGTTGTTTCTTTTTAAATTAAATGTTTTAAGAGTTACCACTTTATTCCAATCAAGATGGCTTCAGGTGTGCCATACCTTTGTAATAAGTAGGACTGTTAGCGCTCTAGTTGTTCTTTAGAACACTCTAGGAGGCTGCAGTAGAACACAAAGGAATCAACTGACAGTCTCTGTCCTTGTCGGATGTACATGTTTTACTGAGAATGTCAGACTTCATTTTCACATGACTGAGAAAGATAATGTGAATTTACAGAAAATATGCTTTCAGTTTAGCTTATATATCCCCTTCCAAACCACTGTGGGAAAATCATGAGATATTAGTTTTCTTTCAAACAATATTCATGATATCACAGCAGAAGGTTTTTTCACATGGTAAAATCACCTTAGAACCCACCACAATTCCTAAAACCAGTTTGGTACCATCAACAAATGATTTATAATGTAACTAAAGTCCTAAAACCCTCTATTAACTACAATGCTTTTTAATTAGGTGCTATCATGTATATTGGTCCCAAGATGGCTGCCAACACTTCTTGGATGAAGTGCTGACAGCCAATCAGATCAGATGTGTGGTTAGGCTCCGCCCAGATATATATCTTTTTTTGAACCTGAATTACTCAAAATCCACTGGAGCACATATATTGAGACCTAGCAAAGGCACATCGGGCTAACAGTCCCTACAATTTTGCCAAGTTTCGTGCAAATCCATTCAGCCGTTCGAGCTAAAAGTGAGGCCAACCGCCCTATGGAAATTAACATGGGAAAAACGTGTTTTGGGACCCCCCTTTTTTCTCGGCCCCCCCTTGATGAAACCCCCCCAAATTGTCAGGGGCTGCTCAGAAACAAAATGTTCCATTTTCCTGAAAATTTCAGCCAATTCCGTCCACAAACGCCAAAGTTATTAGACATAGAATTTTCAAAAATCCCATAGAGAAAAAATCCTAACTATATATACCTACTGGCGACCGCCAGTAGGTAATATATATATATATATATATATATATATATATATATATATATATATATATATATATATATATATATATATATATATATATATATATATATGATGAAAGAGGAGGACAAAGTCGCAAAGCAGGTCCAATATACTCGTTGAAGGAAGAACTTGCCCTTTTTTGCGAGGACAGGAGACAAACCTTTCGCCCTCGGACACAGCGCAAGTATTACACCACAACAAAAACTGGAAACGCAATCAACGGAGGAAAGCCAGCAAACGCCGCAACAAACCGCAAAAAGAAAGGGGGTTGGAACAAAAAATAAGAACTACTACAGATCTGGACAAGACGATTGTTAATCTATCCAACGTGCAACTAAACCAAACGGAAAAGGAAATTTTAAGTTTGGGACTTACGTATAGTCCAAAAAGAGATTTCAATTATGTCAACACCAGATTGGACATTTTCAAAAGCACACGCAAATTAAAACTTAAAAAATACTTTGTGCTAAACAAACATACCAAGGGTCAAAAGTCTGCACAAATTGGTACTTCCAATCTTGTTCTCTCGCAAAACACGGAACTACTCATGGAAGAGATAAATGAACTTTGGGCAACAGACTCTGTACATGATAATGTAGTTCCATCAATTACCCGAACAACTCAGACAACAGGATCTCGGATCAAACAACCAATGACTGAGTTCAGGGCAAAATCAACGTTTAATCCGATCATGTTGAAAGATGGCATCGATCTTTTTCACGACCAAGTATCCAAACAACTGAAAGACCTTAACATCAAAACTCGCAGAAGTAAGTACAAAAACAATAAGGAAACAGCCAACTATGATGCTCTAATAACAAAATTACAATCAAACAATAAGATAGGTATTAGAGCCTCTGACAAAGGAGTAAATATTGTTATTATGGCTAGGGACATGTAAATCAAAGAGGCACATGGCCAATTGAATGACACTTGCTGCTACAGCAGATGCACGGGAACTGATCTAAAGACAATGTACACTAACTGTTATAAAAAACTGTACAAATGGAAATCGGAGGGATTAATTACGGGAGATGAATACAAATTTTTGAAAAATGAATACCCAGTGACTCCGACCATATACTTCTTACCCAAGTTACACAAAGATGCCAGGAACCCTCCAGGTCGTCCTATAATATCTGCCAGGAATGGATGCCTGGAACATATGTCCCAGTATGTGGACTTCTCTTTACAGGGTGAAGTCAAAAAACTTCCATCTTTTGTTTGTGATACTAGCAATTTTCTCTACAAAATTAAAGACAGTAAATGGGAAAATCATTATTTGCTGATTGCTTTAGATGTAAGTGCACTATACACTAGCATTGTACACCCTGATGGATTGAATGCACTTAACTTTTATTTGCAGAAATCTTTGGGCGATATGTTGAAGCACAAACAAATGCTATTGGAAATGGTGGACTTTTGTCTGAATAATAATATATTCATTTTCAACAATGTGTTGTACAGAAAATTGCAGGGTGTTGCCATGGGGGCCAGCTTCTCTCCCAGCTACGCCTGCCTCCACATGGGCTGGTGGGAGGAGCTGGTCCTCATGGTTGAGCACCGTACAATCATGGAGTGTCACGTAATCACATGGTTACATTTTATAGATGATTTATTCGTGATTTGGGATGGCAATATGGAATCAGCTGAAAGATTTATTGAGGATATTAACAACAATGAACGTAATCTACATTTCACTGCCACCATTAGTAACTCATCTATAAAATTTTTAGACACCGAGATATTTATTGAAAATGATAAAATCGAAACGAGACTCCACCGAAAACCCACAGCGGGCAATTCAACCCCACATGTCAAAAGTTCTCATGTGAAACATCTAATTAACAGCATCCCATATGGGGAGATGTTGAGACTTAGGCGAATTCACAGTGGGGAAGATGATCTGATCTTAGCTCAAAAAGCGAGTAAAACTAGATTTTTGGAGAGAGGCTACTCAGAAAAAATGGTCAACACTGCCATCTCCAAATCAATGACCAAGAACAGATCAGAAGTCTTACAGAATTACCCTAAAAAATCAAGGACTGATGAGGTTTGCCTTGAAAATTCGACTGAATTCAGAATCATCATTCAATACAGTGCCCAACATAAACAAATTTAATCCATCATTAATAAAAATTGGCCATTGGTCCTCTGTGATCCTGTAATTGGAAAGGATCTCCCCAAAAAACCATCTATTACTTATAGTAGGGGTCAATCAATGAAAGATGTACTTGTAAAAAGTAGCCCTGAGGTCATTGAATCCAATAATTGGCTTCAAACGCGTGGTGGGTTCTTCAATTGTAAGGTCTGCAAAGCCTGCTCACAAGCAGTAAACAAAACTTGCTATTTGTCACCTTTTGATTTAAAGGAGCACAAAATTACTTACATGTAAGACGGAGTATGCTGTCTATGTCTTGTCTATGTCTTGTCATACCCTTGTGATCTGCTCTACGTGGGGAGTACTAAACTCCCCGCTCCTCCTCACGGTCGGAGTGGTCGCTCCCTGGCAGACACCTGGTATTGTAGCGCTGCTCCGTTTCAGAAGCTCTCTCAAATTTGCATTGATTTTCGCCTGCTGTGTGCCTGTATAGCGCTTTGCCTAAATAGCGCTGTAACTTTTCATTTCTGCTTGTTTACTGATTTAATTTCTGCTTGTTTACATTGACTGCGCATTTGTCAATAGCGCTCCGCTCTGCTCCTCCCCCCGCCTCCATTTTACGTGTTTGTTGTCGTCCTCGTGTGCCCGACCCGCCTCCCAGCTGAGACGCCCTCCCACTAACTGGTAGTAGCGTTCCTCGCCCTGCAGACCCTGTGACTCGCTCCTCCTCACGGTCGGAGTGGTCGCTCCCTGGCAGACACCTGGTATCGTAGCGCTGCTCCGTTTCAGAAGCTCTCTCAAATTTGCATTGATTTTCGCCTGCTGTATGCCTGTATAGCGCTTTGCCTAAATAGCGCTGTAACTTTTCATTTCTGCTTGTTTACTGATTTCATTTCTGCTTGTTTACATTGACTGCACATTTGTCAATAGCGCTCCGCTCTGCTCCTCCCCCCGCCTCCATTTTGCGTGTTTGTTGTCGTCCTCGTGTGCCCGACCCGCCTCCCAGCTGAGACGCCCTCCCACTAACTTGTAATAGCGTTCCTCGCCCTGCAGACCCTGTGACTCGCTCCTCCTCACGGTCGGAGTGGTCGCTCCCTGGCAGACACCTGGTATCGTAGCGCTGCTCCGTTTCAGAAGCTCTCTCAAATTTGCATTGATTTTCGCCTGCTGTATGCCTGTATAGCGCTTTGCCTAAATAGCGCTGTGACTTTTAATTTCTGCTTGTTTACTGATTTCATTTCTGCTAGTTTACATTGACTGCGCATTTGTCAATAGCGCTCCGCTCTGCTCCTCCCCCCGCCTCCATTTTGCGTGTTTGTTGTCGTCCTCGTGTGCCCGACCCGGCTCCCAGCTGAGACGCCCTCCCACTAACTTGTAATAGCGTTCCTCGCCCTGCAGACCCTGTGACTCGCTCCTCCTCACGGTCGGAGTGGTCGCTCCCTGGCAGACACCTGGTATCGTAGCGCTGCTCCGTTTCAGAAGCTCTCTCAAATTTGCATTGATTTTCGCCTGCTGTGTGCCTGTATAGCGCTTTGCCTAAATAGCGCTGTAACTTTTCAATTCTGCTTGTTTACTGATTTCATTTCTGCTTGTTTACATTGACTGCGCATTTGTCAATAGCGCTCCGCTCTGCTCCTCCCCCGCCTCCATTTTGCGTGTTTGTTGTCGTCCTCGAGTGCCCGACCCGCCTCCCAGCTGAGACGCCCTCCCACTAACTTGTAATAGCGTTCCTCGCCCTGCAGACCCTGTGACTCGCTCCTCCTCACGGTCGGAGTGGTCGCTCCTTGGCAGACACCTGGTATCGTAGCGCTGCTCCGTTTCAGACGCTCTCTCAAATTTGCATTGATTTTCGCCTGCTGTGTGCCTGTATAGCGCTTTGCCTAAATAGCGCTGTAACTTTTCATTTCTGCTTGTTTACTGATTTCATTTCTGCTTGTTTACATTGACTGCGCATTTGTCAATAGCGCTCCGCTCTGCTCCTCCCCCCGCCTCCATTTTGCGTGTTTGTTGTCGTCCTCGTGTGCCCGACCCGCCTCCCAGCTGAGACGCCCTCCCACTAACTTGTAATAGCGTTCCTCACCCTGCAGACCCTGTGACTCGCTCCTCCTCACGGTCGGAGTGGTCGCTCCCTGGCAGACACCTGGTATCGTAGCGCTGCTCCGTTTCAGAAGCTTTCTCAAATTTGCATTGATTTTCGCCTGCTGTGTGCCTGTATAGCGCTTTGCCTAAATAGCGCTGTAACTTTTAATTTCTGCTTGTTTACTGATTTCATTTCTGCTTGTTTACATTGACTGCGCATTTGTCAATAGCGCTCCGCTCTGCTCCTCCCCCCGCCTCCATTTTGCGTGTTTGTTGTCGTCCTCATGTGCCCGACCCGCCTCCCAGCTGAGACGCCCTCCCACTAACTTGTAATAGCGTTCCTCGCCCTGCAGACCCTGTGACTCGCTCCTCCTCACGGTCGGAGTGGTCGCTCCCTGGCAGACACCTGGTATCGTAGCGCTGCTCTGTTTCAGAAGCTCTCTCAAATTTGCAATGATTTTCGCCTGCTGTATGCCTGTATAGCGCTTTGCCTAAATAGCGCTGTAACTTTTCATTTCTGCTTGTTTACTGATTTCATTTCTGCTTGTTTACATTGACTGCGCATTTGTCAATAGCGCTCCGCTCTGCTCCTCCCCCCGCCTCCATTTTGCGTGTTTGTTGTCGTCCTCGTGTGCCCGACCCGCCTCCCAGCTGAGACGCCCTCCCACTAACTTGTAATAGCGTTCCTCGCCCTGCAGACCCTGTGACTCGCTCCTCCTCACGGTCGGAGTGGTCGCTCCCTGGCAGACACCTGGTATCGTAGCGCTGCTCCGTTTCAGAAGCTTTCTCAAATTTGCATTGATTTTCGCCTGCTGTGTGCCTGTATAGCGCTTTGCCTAAATATTGCTGTAACTTTTCATTTCTGCTTGTTTACTGATTTCATTTCTGCTTGTTTACATTGACTGCGCATTTGTCAATAGCGCTCCGCTCTGCTCCTCCCCCGCCTCCATTTTGCGTGTTTGTTGTCGTCCTCGTGTGCCCGACCCGCCTCCCAGCTGAGACGCCCTCGCCCCTCCCCCTCCACCATCCATATATGACAGGAGTTCCCGCGCGCAGCGTTTACGCGCAGCGTCCGCGCCCAACCCGCGCCGAAGGTGCGCCAAAGGTAAGCCCGTCTCCGCCCGTCCGCGCCTGGACCGTGCCCAGCGCCAGACCCCCTGCCCCTCGTGCTGCCCAGCCCCCCCGCATTACCTACGATGCCGCCACCCTCCTAGCCCTTAACCCCGGTCGCGCCCCCAACTGCGTCCAAGCCGCCCCTGGACTAACCCATGGACCTTTCTCCTGCTTCTCCTGCAAATTCAGCGGCACCGTCAACATCTCCGCTACGACCACACCACAGATTCCCGACCCCAACCACCTACAATGCATCCTTCTCAACACCCGATCAGTCCACAGGCACGCCATTGACCTATGGAATCTACTAGACACCATTTCTCCGGACATCGCCTTCCTCACGGAAACATGGATGAATGCTTCCTCCGCACCAGACATCACCATTGCCATCCCTGAAGACTATAAGATCACTCTCAAAGACCGTACCAGCCACACAGGAGGAGGAATCGCTATCGTCCATAAGAAATCAATCCGCATATCAACCAGCTCTGACGCCAACCTCGCCAACTCCGAACACCTTCACTTCCAGATCCACATCGACCCCAAAACCACACTCAGAGGCACCCTCCTCTACAGACCACCAGGACCCCGCGCAAAATTCAGTGAAGACATCACGGACTTCATCACCCCACACGCGCTCCCCTCCAAAGACTACATCCTTCTGGGAGACCTCAACTTTCACCTCAAAAAGATCAACGACCGCAACACCGCCACCCTCGTGGACAACCTCGCCAACCTCGGACTTAAACAACTAGTCACTTCCCCCACCCACATCGCAGGTCACACAATCGACCCCATCTTCACATCCAGCAACCATGTCTCCTTCAGCCACACCACGGACCTCCTCTGGACTGACCACAGCTGCGTTCACTTCACCTACAACAAACCAAAACCCAGCATCCACCTCCAACCTACCCTGCAAAGAAACTGGAACAAAATCACCACAGACCAAATCTCCGCATCGCTCCTTCAAAACACCCCAGCCCTCTCTTCTAACGCTAACGAAGCCGCCGCCAACCTCACCCTATGGTTATCCAACACCGCTGACACCCTAGCACCACTGAAAAAACGTCAAAACAAACCTGGCAACAAGAAGGCCTCATGGTTCAACGATGATCTCAAGAAGTCCAAGAAACTCTGCCGCTCCCTTGAAAAGGCCTGGAAAAAAGACCCACGCACCAGCACCAGGACGCCTTCAAAAACGCCACCCGCACTCACCACCAACTAATCCGAAAAGCCAAGAAAACAGCATTCAAGGATCGACTTGACAACAACGCTCACAACAGCAAGGAACTTTTCAACATCGTCAAGGAATTTTCAAATCCCTCGGCCAACTCCAACGACATCACCCCCTGTCAAACCCTCTGCGACTCCCTAGCCTCATTTTTCCACAACAAGATTGCAGACATCCACAACAGCTTTGACAACCAACCCGGAAAGCAACCCACCCTACCATTTGCTGATCATCTTCCCCCCGTGAACACCCTTAACGACTGGAACCCAATCTCCACTGAGGACACCATCCGCCTGATGAATTCCATCCACTCAGGATCCCCCACAGACCCATGTCCTCACCACATCTTCAACAAAGCAGACTCCGTCATAGCACCGCACCTCCGAGACATCATCAACTGCTCCTTCAACTCCGCCACCTTCCCGGAAGACTGGAAACACGCTGAACTCACCGCCCTTCTGAAAAAACCCACAGCGGACCCCACCGAACTCAAAAATTACCGCCCCATCTTGCTTCTTCCATTCCCGGCCAAAGTCATCGAGAAAGCTGTCAACAACCAGCTCGCCGCCTTCCTCGAAGCCAACAAATCCCTCGACCCCTCACAATCTGGCTTCCGAGCAAAACACAGCACTGAGACCGCCCTCATCGCAGCAACAGACAACATTCGAACTCTACTGGACAATGGAGACACAGTCGCCCTCATCCTCCTTGACCTCTCTGCAGCATTCAACACAGTCTGCCACAGCACCCTTTTACAACGCCTCAATAACATCGGAATCCAAGGAAAAGCACTTGAATGGATCACCTCGTTCCTCACCGGAAGAACCCAGAGAGTCCGCCTTCCACCATTCAAGTCCGAGGCCTCTGAAGTCATCTGCGGCGTACCACAAGGATCCTCACTCAGCCCCACCCTCTTCAACGTATACATGAGCCCCCTCGCGGCCATCGCACGCCAACACAACCTCAACATCATCTCTTACGCGGATGACACTCAACTGATCCTTTCTCTCACCAATGACCCCAGCACCGCCAAAACTAACCTACACGAAGGAATGAAAGAAGTTGCCGAATGGATGAAACAAAGCCGTCTGAAACTGAACTCAGACAAAACAGAAGTCCTCATCTTAGGTACATCCCCCTCTGCATGGGACGACTCCTGGTGGCCGGAAGCCCTCGGAAAAGCACCCACCCCGACAGACCACGCACGGAACCTAGGCGTCATCCTGGATTCTTCACTCTCAATGAACAGACAAGTCAGCGCCGTATCCTCTTCCTGCTTCAACATTCTTCACATGCTCAGAAAAACATTTCGCTGGATCCCCTCCGAAACAAGGAAAACAGTCACCCACGCTCTGGTCACGAGCCGACTGGACTACGGAAACACCCTCTACGCAGGTACTACCGCAAAACTCCAGAAGAAACTCTAACGAATCCAAAACGCCTCAGCCAGACTCATATTAGACATCCCACGCAACGATCACATCGCTGGTCACCTTAAAGACCTCCACTGGCTACCCGTCAATAAGAGGATCACTTTCCGACTGCTTACCCACGCACACAAATCACTCTACGACATCGGTCCAGAATGCCTCAACTCACGACTGTCCTTCTACACCCCCTCCCGCCAACTACGTTCTTTCAGCCAAGCCCTCGCCACTGTACCTCGCATCAACAAGACCACCATGGGAGGCAGATCCTTTTCATACCTGGCTGCTAAAACATGGAACTCACTCCCCGCTTACCTTCGCCTTACCCAGAACCACCTAGCATTCAGAAAGCAACTTAAAACGTGGATATTTGACAAGTAATCCTCCTCCCCTTCCTAAGCGCCTTGAAACCCTCTGGGTATGTAGTGCGCTATACAAATTATATGACTTGACTTGACTGACTTAAAAGGATTCTACAGCACATCAGGGCAATAAATAATAAAGATAATACATATCCGGTGGCAAGACATTTTAAGGCCAAGCATTACTCCATAAGGGCAGAATTAAAGTACTATATAATAGATTGTGTTCTCCCAAACAAAAGAGGCGGCAACAGAGAAGAAAAATTACACCGACTAGAGACCCGTTACATTCTAGAACTTAATACAAAACAGCCTTCAGGGTTAAATAACACGGAGGACCTTTATACTTGCCTTTAATACTTTCTCCCTCAGAAACAACTTAAAACTTTGAATGTAAACCTTGCCTCAGGGATGTGTAAATATACAATGATCTAATATATTTTTATGTCTTTTAGATATTTATTTATATATTTATATATTTATAAATGCAATTTTAAGATTGATTTTTTTTTGTACGCATGTAGCCCTTTTAGATATTTTATGTGGTGAAAGAATTAAACATTTTTAGTCGTCATCTAACCAATTTTAAGGTTTTATTCTTATGACATGAACTTTAATTGTTTTCTTTGCACACAGGGATACATTTTTAGGAGCATACATGCCTACATAAGAGATATTTGTTATACTCATCCCGAGACAATCATGGCAAAGCTACTTCAGAATTTTATTCTTTATCCTAATTGTGTAAATTATGCGAGACTGCAACCCATGTATTTGTACCGACAGATAATTCAAGTATTTGCACTGACATATACATATAGCTGCTGCCCCCTCCCTCTTTCCTTGGAAGCACATGGCACTTTATAATACTGTTATGCGGCACATCAAATTATCACTGGGGATCCGGTCGGTAATTAACAGGTTCACTCGGTCACTTTAATTAGAAAATAATTCCATAAAAATTGAAATAGTGAAAAAGTAATAAAAATAAAAAAGAATACATTAATTATCAGTAATTTAAGACAAAGAATGTAATGAGCTGCTTTTAAAATACACAAAATTATCTTGTGGAATTTCAACAAAAGTTTTTTGTTCTATGCACTTGCACTTTGACTTTTATACAGGAATTTGGCATTTAAATTTGGAGTTGTTTTTAGTTATCTAAATAAACATCTTAAATGAATACATTTTAATGTTGATGCTGTAAATCAAAGGTAAATGATGTGTAGTTCTATTGAACTACAAAACTCTTCCATATCCATGCTTGATTCAGGCTGTAAACATGTGACCTTGCCAATGTGATTATTTAAGCGAATACCTGTTTGTGTACTGTGTCATGTGATCAAGCGCTCTGTGAAGCGCGAAACGCGTCATGGTGATTTTGGATTCCAGCACGAAATAAAGATTTAATTGTTGCACCTACTTTGGGCCCGTATCTGTTTCTGCAGTCTTGCTGAATTCTGCGCGAGTGATTCG
Organism: Lissotriton vulgaris; assembly: GCF_964263255.1. Lineage (NCBI taxonomy): Eukaryota > Metazoa > Chordata > Amphibia > Caudata > Salamandridae > Lissotriton > Lissotriton vulgaris. The sequence continues at coordinate 756,897 of NW_028249872.1, read as the reverse complement.
GATATCCTTGGATATTTTTATATTATATATATATATATATATATATATTCACAGAAAAAACCATAGGTTATAGTCGATATATAGTTAGGAATTTGCATTTACAAAACCTTGAAAATTCAATGAAAAAACCATTGGTTTTAGGCCATATATAGTTAGGGATTTGCATTTACAAAACCTTATTTTACTCGCATAAAACCATTGAAATTCCATATATAGTTAGATGCGCTAACTATATATCGCGCACCCGCAATCCACTGCTGATGATGTCACATATTACATCATTCATGACATGGTCAGTGACATCACTGATGACATCACTGATGACATCATCCAGTGACTGTATGTTTCTGTAAAGTTAAAATATGTCTTAAATATTGAAGAATGAGTGGATGTATAAGTATCTGGATGAAGGATTTAGTAGGTGCATGACTGACTTTATGAGAGAGTGATTAAATGTGTCTCACTGAGTGCATGGGTTAGTAACTAAACTGTCTTCATTTGTGCATTATTATATCTGTTGTTCTATGAACTGCTGGATGTGTTGATCAGTAGCTATATGAGTAACTATATGGGTTATTGATTGGTTGTCCAAGTATTTGTATGGGAGAGTAAGTGTGTGTGTGGGGGTGGCTGGGGGGTGTGTGACTCTGTGCATACATGTGTGAACAGTTGATTCACTAGATCTATGGGTTCAAAACTGCATGTGGAAACAGCTGTATGGGTGGTTGACTGTGTACGAGTGTATTGGTGAGTGAATGGATATCTCAGTGCTACATGTCAAAGTAAGTACATATGTAAAACACAGTACATGTGAGAGTTCACATATATAAAATACTGTGTATAAGAGCCAGTGAATGTGTGAGTGGCTGAATGGATCATTGAAAACTTGTATCAGTGATTGTATAAGAGAGCAAATATGTGTTAGAATATGTTTCAATAAGTAAGGTGTGTATAACTGTATAGTTGAGAAATTGGAGGTGTGATTGATTCTTTGCATGACTGTCTAGGTGTATGAGTAACTCCATGGATGAGTGACAGTCTGTGAGTGTCTGTTTTCACTGAGTGTATCTAAGGATATATCAGAGTCTGTAGAGGTTCATCGTATTAACACATGAATGATGTCATCTGTGATGTTGTCAGTGATGTCATTTGAGATGTCATCAGGGATGTCATCAGTGATGTCATTTGAGATGTCATCAGTGATGTCATTTGAGTTGTCATCAGTGATGTCATCAGTGATGTCACTGACCATGTCATGAATGATGTAATATGTGACATCATCAGCAGTGGATTGCGGGTGCGCGATATATAGTTAGCGCATCTAACTATATATGGAATTTCAATGGTTTTATGCGAGTAAAATAAGGTTTTGTAAATGCAAATCCCTAACTATATATGGCCTAAAACCAATGGTTTTTTCATTGAATTTTCAAGGTTTTGTAAATGCAAATCCCTAACTATATATGGCCTAAAACCAATGGTTTTTTCATTGAATTTTCAAGGTTTTGTAAATGCAAATTTCTAACTATATATCGACTATAACCTATGGTTTTTTCTGTGAATTTCAATGGTTTTTTAATAGCAAATATGAAAAGCTGTCAAATGTCAAGTACGTGATAGGTAAAAACATTTTCGTGTTTATGCACGCTGATGTGCTTTGAACGCTGCCCCCCTCCCCTCTTTTCTCTTAGTAGTACTCTCTCTTTGCAGATAGTGAAGAGTAGTTAACGCAGGCCTTTACCCCCGTTGTAATCCGTCCTGCCTGCTTGTCTCTCCATTTGATTGATTATTATCCAAGCATTTACTGTTTTACAATTGATTCTCTTTGGTTCATTCTCTATTTACAAACAAGCACAAAGTCGCAATACTCTGTTTAGTCTTTGCAGATCGTGAAAAATCGTGTAAAAAAATAAAAGTAATCGAGCAAAATCAGTAGACCACTAATTGGATCTCTTTTTGACCTCGCTAAAATAGAAATATTATAAACAACCCTTCTTGAGAAATACGAAAATAGTGAGATGAACTGAGCTCCACACCATGAGGGCTGCAAGACAGCTCGGCTCCGTCACCCATCCCGCCCAAAATAACGACAAACCCTATGCAAATATTAAAAATATAGACAACACACCAGCAAAGAAAGAGGGTAAAACATTTTATTAAATAACTATTTACATAACTATTTTATACTTTTTGTTGCCCGATCCGGCTAGCTCAATCGATCGAGCATGAAACTCATGCACTCTGATAGCAAGCGTTGCTACTGATGCTATGCAGACCAAAACTGGTTTTCAGTTTGTACATTTTTCTAGATTTTTCAATCCAAGGTTGGTTGACTTTGTAGAATGATGGCTTCAGATTTTCAACATACGGTGTGGTGGCGCGGACTGGGAGGGGGCGCTTCGCTCCTGCCCCCTCCCCAAGTAAGATTTTCATACGTGAAAGTACGTTAATGGTTTTGGTCCCTGAGTTGCTTCAATGTCACTGCCATTCTCAAATGGCATAAGTTCTGGATGTTGGGTGCCATAGTTCAGAGTTCTGAGCAGCGCTTGTAACACTGTCTGAAGCTTATTTCCACCTACTGCAGCTTCACTATTCTCAAAGTAAGTGAGTGTCGTTTGTGGACCTGACTGCATTTAAAAAGAATGTGATATGTTACCTTACTAAACAGCTTGACGGAGGCCCCCGAGGGGCGGTGTGATGGTAATGGACTCGGAGAAGACGCTTGGCTCCGACCCCCTCCCCAAGTCTTTTAGCACTGGTGTAGCCTGAGATCGCCCCCGACATAGGCGGCCGGCTCCCGGGGTCCGGCGGAACTTTTTGCCTTTTGATGACTCTTCTATTCTGGACCTTGTCCCACAATCCGTTTGACCTGAAGACACGCTGTAGTGGGGCGCCCCTTTACCGTTTCAGTTGCCATTCCGCCCGCTTTTGCTACACTGTGCCTCTTCCGCCATTCAGCTGTTTACCGCCCGCTCTTGCGACTACAGCGTCTCGCTCACCATGTAGTTGAGTTGCTCCCGCTCTTGCGGTGCAGCGATAGGCGGCTGCCACAGGACTCTCAAAATGGCGGCCGGCTCTTCGGTTTTGGGCCTGGTCCACTAAAATGGCCCTGGGACACCTTTGAACTCGGACGCTTCCCTGATAGGGCTTGGGTCCCATTCTCGAAAGCGTCCCCTCAGCCGTGAAGATTCTACAAAAGTCTTGGGGGCCCCCGACTCCCGCAGGCTTCTGGTGGGGAGCGGCTGCCATGTCTGCTCGTGGAATGGCCACGACGGAGCTACGAGATGGTAGTGCTCTCATGCTGACGCCAGCTTTAGTCTGAAACATCCAGAAACACTGTAGACTACCAATTCGATCAGTTCTAGTAGCGCCCCAACATGACCCGGAAGAGAAGAACTTGCCCTCCCCTCTTTGACTGATGGTTCTTGTTGCCTGTCCCCTCTGTTGTCATTTAACAGAACTTTTTGGACTGCTGAAAGGGGTTGTGTTCCGAACGCTGGTTGGTGGAGACATTTTGACTATATTCTTGACCTACATTGTCGCGTCATGCGTTATATGACACGCCGCGTTAGCGCACCCGGAAGTGATCCGGGGCGCGGCGCGCAGCGCGTAACGTGAGCATAACAGGTCATGTGACTTGTTAATAAAACTTTTCATTGGTTCATTTTACTTTTGTTATTTTAATGATGTAAAGCTTGGTCATATGACCTAAAAATTACGCTTTTTATTGTTTTCGAACATTATTTTTTTTAAAACATATATGTTATAATATTCCAGGCTAATGTACTTTCCCGGAAAATTTACAACTGTCCTGCAAGTAAAATATATTCCTTTTTCGAGAAAAAGGGCGTTTCTTTGTTCCATGACGGAGCCGTTGAGTAAAAGAGACTCGGCCTGCTGTCTTAGTCGCCGATACGCCTGATTATCAGATTCTTATCGATCACTTTATGTTGCAGAAATGAAAAACACAACTGCCCTTGACCATTTATCTTTACTGCGTTCCTACATATTATACCTTTTATCCGTCATGTAATTGGACTACTTTATTTCACTTGCCTTTTACTGATTCGAAAACAGTGACTAAAAGTAAAAACTTTACCAATGTAAATACTAATACCATGTTTTGTTTTAAAAAGCTTTATTGTGAAAATGTCAGTATACAAATACGGGCCTATAACCACGTGGGCCGGCCACGGAGCAAACTGGAATCGTATATGATGAGGAGACATTTACATTATGGAGGAACGTAACGAACGAGCCATTAGTTTGCAAGAACTAAGGTGTCTAACAATTGTGGAATCGGTGGACGTACATTTTATAATTAAAATACGACAGGGCCACTTACAAAAAAGTTATCTAGATATACATTTGCGTGCAAGTACCATGGGTGACGTTAATTCGAACTTTCAATAGTACAGTAATCAATAACACATCAGAGCTTAATATCAATAGGGATGTCGAAATATTCAATCAATTCTCGTCCCCGCCCGCCATGAGCATAAAAACTGCATTCATATCTCGTGATATCAAGGTTGTTCAACTAGTACACAACAATGAGTTACGAGTCCCATTTATACCGGCGCCATTTTGGGCGAGGCCGGGCAGGTCCAAGATATAGTCAAAATGTCTCCACCAACCATCGGCCAGACCAGAACCCCTTTCGGCCCTTTATGCTACAAGATGGTGTCTTCCATTCAGAAAATATTATTGGCAGCATTTTGAAAGGAAAAATAAACAGCCGTTCTCCTAGTGAGTTTCACATTGTTACATTTAGGAAGAATGTTGAAGAGTAGTATGTGGAAAATCTGAAGCCATTTTTCTACAAACTCTCAATCATCCTTGGATGGAAAAAAAATCCTGAAGAATGTACAAACTGAAAACCAATTTTTGTCTGTATAGCATCAACAGCAACGCTTGAGTCAGCTTTGTGTCAAGCCGCCATTTTCATTCACTCAATAGCGTCCCCCTGCACACATTCAGGGACCTGGTTGTGTTTTCAGATGAAACGGATTGTAGGACAAGAAGCAGAAAAGAAAAGGAAAAAAGTTCTGCCGGACCTCGGGAGCCGGCCGCCTATGTCATGTGCGACCTTTGGCCACACCAGGGCAATAGTGAAGCTGCAGCAGGTGCAAATAAGTTTCAGACAGTCTTCCAAGCACTGCTCAGAACTCTCAACTATGGCACTCAACATCCAGGACTTGCCATTCGGATCTTGGCGCCTTGTGCTGGTTCCGACCTATTCACACATCGGTCCACTACTGACATCACCTCATAAGCCAACGGGACACCCCACGCCGACTTTCGGCGCAGCATTGTAGGATGGCCACACCAGTGCGGCAACTTGCTGGACACCACCTCGGTGCCATCCGGATCTCGGCGCGTTTGAGTCACTGTGCCGGAAGAGTGACCGGAACTCAGCTGAACACGCCGTCTTTCGGCGCAGCATTGTAGGATGGCCACACCAGTGCGGCAATTTGCTGGACACCACCTCGGTGCCATCCGGATCTCGGTGCGTTGTGCTGCCTTCGGCCTACTGTAGCCGCAAGTGCGGACGCAACTCAGTTGGACGGCGAGTGAAACGCTAAGGGGCGCCGCACTGCAGCCGTTGAGGCTCCATCTTGGGGGAGACGCACAGCCCCCACTGACTGACGCGACCTCACAGGCCAACGGGGCGCCCCACGCCGACTTTCGGCGCAGCATTGTAGGATGGCCACACCAGTGCGGCAATTTGCTGGACACCACCTCGGTGCCATCCGGATCTCAGCGCGTTGTGCTGCCTTCGGCCTATTCGCACATCGGTCCGCTACTGACGCCGCCTCACGTGCCAACAAATTTTCTACGCTTTTTGTAGCCCTTTGCCGCATAACAGGTCATGTGACTTGTTTATAAAACTTTTCATTGGTTCATTTTACTTTGGGTTTCCTAAAGATGGAAGGCTTGGTCATATGACCTAAAAATAACACTTTTCATTGGTTTATAACATTTTTTTTTCCCAAACGATGAAAGCCCCACCTTGTTTCGGGATGTTTCAGACTAAAGCTGGCGTCAGCATGAGAGCACCACCATCTCGTAGCTCCATCGTGGTCATTCCGCGAGCAATCATGGCAGCCGCTCCCCACCGGAAGCCTGCGGGAGTCGGGGGCCCCCAAGACTTTTGTAGAATCTTCACGGCTGAGGGGACGCTTTTCGAGAATGGAGCCCAAGCCCTAGCAGGCAAGCGTCCGAGTTCCAAGGTGTCCCAGGGCCATTTCAGTGGACCAGGCCCAAAACCGAAGAGCCGTCCGCCATTTTAAGAGTCATGTGGCAGCCGCCTATCGCTGCACTGCAAGAGTGGGAGCAACTCAACAACATGGTGAGCGAGACGCTGTAGCCGCAAGAGCGGGCGCAACTCAGCTGGATGGCCGCCACCTGGGGAGGCCCGTTCAAGCCGCCTCCCCCACGCCCCCCCCCCCGGGCCGCCCCACGCCAATTTTCGGAGCAGCATTGTAGGATACCAAAACCAGTGCGGCAGTTTACTGGACATCACCTGGGTGCCATCAACATCTCAGCGCGTTCTACTGGCCTTGGGACTATTCGCACAACAGACCACTACTGACGAGGCCTCCCCCCGCACCACCCGGGACGCCCCACGCCAATTTTCGGAGCAGCATTGTAGGATACCAAAACCAGTGCGGCACCCAGGCGACATCACCTGGGTGCCGTCCAGAACTCAGCACGTTGTGCTGCCTTGGGACTATTCGCACAAAAGACAGCTTCTGACAATTGTTGCTTTTTTTGGTGAAAAATGTTTAAAAGTTTTTACAGTTTTTGTTCCGTTCATTATATTTTAAAGTTAATAAAGTTTTATAATCTTACTTTCTTGGAGTACTATATTTTTTTTAAAATCGGGTGAATGGGGCCTTGAATCGGGTTATTGTCATGTGTGGGCTTTGCAAGTGTACTGCTACAGGATCGGACATTTCAAACTCAAATGCACGTTCTTTTTCTTACCTTTCCGAAGCATGGAGCGCAATAGCAGGCAGAGAAAGGGTGAGGCAAGTGTTGAACACTGCCTAGCCTGGAAGTTGCTGGCAGTGCCCCCCCCCCGCCCGCTCCTGAAAGAGGACACACACACACCGCCGCCCCGAGTACTTCACAGATCTTTAAAAGACCATGCGCTTGTTTATGAGGCTTAAATGGTTTATCACCCCTTCTAGAACCCCTGCATCGACCCTCTGACGTTTCCTGGAAGAATTACCACGTAACACAATACCAAGCCCTGTCAGCTGAAACCCCCGAGGAATCATGGGGCATATTATCAAGGGGGTTTATCTCCGCTTTTTTGGCTTTAAAAGCCAAGAAAGCGGAGATAAAATTATCTCCCTATTACCAAGCTGTCGCTAACACCAGTTAGTGACAGCTAAAAGGAGATAGCGACCATCGTGGGCCCCGCTTTGCATGTCAGTGATAGTGCCCTGAGCAGTTCTTAGCCATGTTATCCAATGGGAGGTGGATAACATGGCTAAGAGCATTTGCTCGATAATACATGAATATCGCTGACTTTTCTGCGATATTCATGCATTGCGGCCGTTTTTTATCGCATTTGCGATAAACCTTGCTAATAGCAAGGTTTATCTGCGATAAAAATCGCCGATGTGCGGCGATAATTTTTGTCTCTAAACAAGTTAGAGACAAAAATTATCGCTAGTTGTTGGTAATATGCCCCCGGGTTTTTGCTTGCAGAAATCGGGAGGCGGGAGACTAGCACTGAAATCAGTAGTCTCACGCCTGAATCGGGAGGGTTGGCATTTCTGGATTCTCTACAGCTGGGGCCATAAACTACATCCGCAGGGGTAGGTGATAGCCTGGGACCAGCCTGGCATCTAAAATGGCTGCCGTGCACGACAAAATTGTGGCATTGGAAAAAAGGCAAGATGGCGCAGACAATGTTTATCAATAAGGATTCATTTATAACAAAATATTTTATCGCAGTGACAAATTGGCGGTCAACACTTCCTGATTTCCATCGAATCGAACGTTAACAGACGTCACGCAGCAAAAAAAAAAAAAAGCTCATGCACAGCCGCTGGAACACATGTATCAACATATATGAGCCTCCTCAGCCACCCTCAGAAAATATAAGGGATTAGGATTAGGCATGAGCGAATTTTGCGGATCTCGCGTTCGCGAATTTTGCGGATTTGCGGATTCGCAATTCGCAAAATCCGCAAATTCCCGCGAATTTGCGGATTTTTTTTTTTTTGTGTTCGCCCGTGTTTCTGCCAGTTCGCGAGGGTTTTGTACACTTTCGCAAATTGCGAACTTACCTGTCGGGTCGCAAGTTTCGCAAACTTGTTGTTTCTACGTGTCCAGCCTGTTTGGGACACTCTTCTTCATCACTGCCACTCTCTGTCACCACTGCCACTCTCTGACTACTCATGCCACCCTCTGGCCCACCCACGCCACCCTCTGTTTCATCACCACACCCTCTGGTTGTCCAGTGTACATTATTTTCGGCAAAGCAAAGCACACCTTCCCTGCCTCAAGTGACCTGAATTAATTTGGGGCTGATTAATGTGTCACAGAATATTTTTTTAGCTGGCACCTGCTTCCTTAGTGCGCCCTGATTAGTAATCTTTTGCACTTGCTAAGTGCTTTCATTGTTGCAAAATTAGTGACAACACCTGCCCTGCCCCAACTGACAATAATGAATTAGGGGCTGATTAATGGATTTTAACTTCCAGCCTGGCTCCTGCTTGTCTCCCTTAGCTGTAATTCAGGACCTTTGTGGCATATGTGTAACTATTCTGAGGTTCAGAGCAGGGTCACATAATAGTTTCAACTGGCAACTGAACTCTGGAGGGGCCCCTCAGGAAGCACTACAGGAAATGGCTACTAATGATGAGCCTGAACTTTTGAACCTGGTAAGTAGTTACTTTCAGTTTTGCTACGATCGTATTTCTGCAATTTTGCACTTATTCGCGGGGCGCGAACTCACGCGAACTCACGCGAACAGTGCGAGCAGTGCGAGCAAAATCCGCTGCTCGCGGATTTGCGGATTTTGCTGGAGATTCGCAAATCTCGCGGATTGCGGATTTCCCGAAAATCCGCAAAATCCGCGAGCGGAACGGATTTTCCGCCCATGCCTAATTAGGATACGTCTCCCGCACCCCCTTATACCTAGTAATTTATTTAACCCTTTCGATGCTGATGACGAGCTCAGCTCGTCATGATGCACAGTTGAGCTGTGCTGATGACGAGCTGAGCTCGTCATGAATATAGCCAAAGAGTAATTTCCAGCACAGGGGGGGAAAACGCCTAGCAGCCAAGGTGTTAAAACGAAGCACAAAATGGCGAATTCCCGTTTCGCTACCAGTTTGCGGCCCAGTTCGCGGCCCGTGAAGCGCTTCTACCGTGAAAAATCATTTTTTTTTTATTTTCCCCACGGGACCCTTTAATAACCCCAACAACATTCCTAGGGGGTCAAGAGGGGTATACCTTGCCCCCTTTCATTAAATTCCCCCTTCGTTTTTCACCTCTTCTTCTCTCTCAATCCTACCGAGAGATAAGATGGCGGCCGCTCCGGACTGTTTAGAATGTTGACAGACACGGGGGAGCCAATCAGCTTCGCATCGCAAAGTTCCGTTTCGCGAAAAGTAAGCGAACCGGAGCGCAGCCTGGAGCGCTGTTACAGATATATATCTTGATTTAAACGTTAATTTCTCAAAAACTACTGGAGCACATACATTGAGACCTAGCAAAGGCACATCGGGCTAATAGTCCCTACAATTTTGCCAAGTTTCGTGCAAATCCATTCAGCCGTTGGAGCTAAAAGTGAGTCCAACCGCCCTATAGAAATTAACATGGGAAAAACGCGTTTTGGGACCCCCCTTTTTTCTCGGCCCCCCCTCGACAAAACCCCCCAAATTTTCAGGGGCTGCTCAGGAACAAAATGTGCAATTTTCCTGAAAATTTCAGCCGATTCCGTCCACAAACGCCAAAGTTATTAGACATAGAATTTTCAAAAATCCCATAGGGAATAAATCCTAACTATATATACCTACTGGCAATAGCCAGTAGGTAATATATATATATATATATATATATATGCCACAAGAGATTCTTGAGTATGAAGATCCGGAGGGACACAGCAGGGAATGCAGGAAGGATCTTTATTACACGGGAGCAATGGCATGACGCGTTTCGGTCTGTGCCTTCATCAGATGCCTGCTCCAACAGAGTTCTCCTGCCAAATCTCTCACAGAAATAATCCTCATCTTTCCGCCATTGGTGGCAGTTCAGGTGGGCGGAGATAGAGTCCCAAACAGTACTGCAGCCACGTTGGCAAACTACAACTAACAGCATGCACCTCTCACTGCTTGCAGGTAAGTTACTCCACTCCTGTCCAAGTGTCCCGAGGGGCCCCGAATCTGAATACGAACGTGGACTGTCGTCTTTGGCAGAACAAAGTTGGTGAAACAAGTATCCCTCCTTGGTCCCCAAGATGCCTCAACCGCATGGATCCTATTACAGCTGACCTGGAAACGCAGATATAGTAATCCCGGTTCCTCCGTGCAGCCAAGGACTGCAATGTAATGAGCAGCAGCACACTCTCTGAGCAAGGATGAGGTGGGATCTGAGCCTGACCAATAACTTGGAAAAACGAGAAAAGGCTGAAGCTGTCCTATATATATATATATTCAGAGTGATCATGTTTTGAACTCTAGACTACCAGATAGTCCCATTATTACTTTTAGAATGGCCAGAAGCATGGGTACCACTCTAGACATAGCAGCCCCTGAGCCGATATCCCAAAAATATTGTCTGCAACCCTCTAAAGAGTTTCACAAGTGCTCTAGCTGCCGAGCTTGTAAATTTGGAATAAATACTTCTCACTACTCGACCCCCTTTTGTGCTGATCCTAGGCCGATCAATAGAAACTATAATTGTAGGACTGATCATGCCGTTTATGTCCTGATATGCACCTGTGGCTTAAAGTACATTGGGGGTACCAAGCTACAGGTGCATGTCAGGATATTACAGCACCTACGTGAGATCCTGCACAATGATCCGGCCTATCCAGTTGCCCGCCACTTTAAAAGAATGCATAACAACGATTTATCATGCTTAAAGTACTTTGTGGTTGGAGATATCCCACGCTTAAAAGAGGGGGAGACCGTGAATTGCTGCTAAGACAGCTAGAAAACAAAATGATATTTGAATTCGATAGTAGGTGGCCCAACGGATTAAATAATATAGAAGAGATGCACCACTTTTTGTAAAAGCTATATATTTAAATGATGCATCTATGTCTTGACTCTCTGACATTGGTCCTCAGGTGTGCACCATTCTTGGTATACTAAATTCTCTCTTAGCTAGGTTTACTACTTTGAGGTTATAAGCTCTACCATATAATTGAGAAAGTGGTTTACAGTGACCGATTGGCTCTATTTTTCTCCGCTGCTAATGAATCTATTGATTGTTTCCCAACAGTATCTATATTTGTTTGAAAACCTTACTTGTGTATATAGTAGACATTTTTGGTACTGATATTTGTAATTTGTATTTTGTATAATCTAAGATAGGATGAATTTTCTGACTACTTTTTTATATATATATATAAAACTTATTTTTATATAATGTATCGATTTTCAGATTGTGTTTTGTACATATTCATGACTATATTTATATATTATTATAGGTTGTGGGTTTTAACTTTTTGATACTCTTTTTACTGATCCTTTTAAGAGGTAGATGAAATTCATTGAAATAGAAAGTTAGTGTATCTCAGGGATCTGAGACAACTATATTATGAATATGACTATATCTCTTGATGTCGTTAGTATTGCACTTATCTTTCTGCTTACTTTGTACATATATTTGCACAGTCTTATTGCACTTTATCACCAATTGCTGCTTTGCTAAGTTTTGCACATGTAGCTTATCAGCGTCAAAAGCTTGAGCGTAAATTGATACATTATGAATTTAATCAGGTATATGTTCTTTAAAGTGATGTCATCAGTGATGTCATTTGAGATGTCATCAGTGATGTCATCAGTGATGTCACTGACCATGTCATGAATGATGTAATATGTGACATCATCAGCAGTAGATTGCAGGCGCGTGAGTTATAGTGAGTCCAACTAACTATAAAGTGGGAATTTCAATGGGTTTGTATGAGTAAAATGTTCAGCTAACTATAACTGGTGTGAAACCTATGGTTTTTTCAATGAATTTCTAAGGTTTTTTAAATGCTAATTCCTAACTATAACAAACGTGAAACCTATGGTTTTTTCAGTGAATTTCAAAGGTTTTTTAAATGCTAAATCCTAACTATAACGATTGTGAAACCTCTGTTTTTTTCACTGAATTTCAAAGGTTTTTTAAAAGCTAATTTCTTTCTATATCAAGTGTGTGACCTACGATTTTTAGTGTTTTTTTGTATTAGCTGTTTTGGATAAGTATTGAATATTATTTTTTTATTTTGTAAAATTATTTTTTCAATGTATTTTTCTTTTTTTAATCATTTTTTCCTGGTGCGCTCAGGGGGCGCGCACCGGTAAGCTCTCCCGAGAGTGCAGTGAGAGCGCTATTTCTGCGTTTGTAAAAAAAAATATGTGTGAAAAGTAAATAATAATGCAAGACATTCAGTACCATGCTTATAAAAGTAGTATTTTTGATTTTCCGAATGAAAATGAGTTTGCATTTCCGTAAAGCTACCAAAACGTCACTCAGGCACGCCACGTAAGCGCCCCCGGAAGCGCCTACGTTCGCGCCACGTAAGCGACCCCGGAAGCGCTCCAGTTCGCGCATCGTAAGCGCGTCAAGTCATGTGACCTTAAATCAACACTTTCATTGGTTGCTAACAGTTTTTTTTTTCAAAGAATGAAAACCTCACCCATTTCCTTTGCTTATTCTATCACTTTTGTGACTGAAAGACCTGCTTTTTGCTGCTCATCCTTTTTGGAATTATAATGGCTGCTAGACCAACCAGTAGCAGTGAGGACTCAGATGGTTCATACAGGAAGAGGCTCCTCAGCCTAGAGTTAAGGAGCACTTCATACGGAAGTTTTTCTCAATACCACAAGATAAAAAAAGGTAAATGCTCCAAAGGTGAAGTGCCAAATTTGTAATACTGTCCTGTCACGGGGTGACCCTACCAGGAAATACTCTTTTGGAAATTCGACCATGATTCGGCATGTTCAGAGGAGGCACCCCCAGAACTATGCCCGGGAGAGTGTCAGGGCTCTGACACAAGATGCTCCAAGGGATGGTGCTTCTACTTCGACTGGAGGAGCAACTGCATCATTGGTGAGGGGGTGACCAGAACAGCTGATTCCAAATATTCAGCCTGTTTTCGACGGAATCGCAATGAAATGCAAAGATTGTGATGAATTACTTTGTTATGGTGAACAAAGTATTATGAACATCGTCCGAACCAGAGAAAATCACCGCTGCAGTCCCCAGCCCTAATTTTGATTCTTTTTTTTTGCTCCTTTTGAGCAATTTTGCATTCCCTGTTTTTGATTTTGTTGAAAAAAAATGAAAAAAAAAAGTAATTTTTACAGAGATGTATTCTTAAAAAAATCAAAAAGAGTAACTGAAGTGGAGTGCAGTGAGAGAGGAGAGGAAAATGAGTGAGAAAGCAAAGAAAGGGACGAGAGGGGAAGGGAAATGAAGTAGGGGGACTGAAAGAAGGTGAGTGTGGGAGGTGAATGAGGAGAAGGAGAGTGAACATGAGGAATGAGGATAAGTGAAGAAAATGTAGTAAAGGAACGGGGGTGTGAAAGGGTAAGAAAAGAGCAGTGATGTTTAGGAAAGAGTGGAGATACAGACTGGATAAACACAAGTGTGTGTGAGACATGGTGAGTAAGGGAGTGAAGAGACAGAGAAAGTAAAAGAAAAAGTGAGAGTAGAAGACTGATTGAGGGAGGAAAGAAACATAAGTGAGGGAGTGTGGCTGTGTTATAGGGAGTGAGCGTGTTAGAAGAGGAGTGACAGACTAAGGGGTCAGAGAGAATGAAGCAAACAGAGAGAGAAAGAGGGAAGGGGTGTGCAGCACTAAGAGGACAGAGGGAGTAAGAGAAGGAGTTAGTGAAGTGGAGTAAGGAGAGTGAGGAAAGAGAAAAGAGTGAAGGAGCAAAAGAAGGAAAGAGACAGGAAGGAAAGTAAAGGTTAAGGTCTGAAAGAAGGTGAGTGTGGGAGTATGGCTGAGTTATAGGGAGTGAGTGTGACTGAAGAGGAGTGAGAGACTAAAGGGACAGAGAGAATGAGGCTAACAGAGAGAGAATAAGGGAAGGGGAGTGTAGAAGTAAGAGGACAGAGGGAGTAAGAGAAGGAATTCGTGAAGGAGAGTAAGGAGAGTAAGGGAAGGGAAAACAGTGACGGAGTAAAGGAAGGGAAGTGAGAGAAAGGAAAGTAAAGGAGAAGGTCTGAAAGAAGGTGAGTGTGGGAGTATGACTCAATTATAGGGAGTGAGTGTGATAGAATAGGAGTGAGAGACTAAGAGGACAGAGAGAATGGGAGTAAGAGAGAGAGAGTAAGAAAAGGGGAGTGAGTAAGTTAGAGTACAGAGGGATTGAGAGAAGGAGTTCCTGAAGTAAAGTAGGAAGAGTAAGGGAAGGGAAAACAGTGAAGGAGTAAAGGAAGGGAAGTGGGAGCAAGGAAAGTAAAAGAGAAGGTCTGAAAGAAGGTGAGTGTGGGAGTATGACTCAATTATAGGGAGTGAGAGTGATAGAATAGGAGTGAGAGACTAAGAGGACAGAGAGAATGGGAGTAAGAGAGAGAGAGTGAGAAAAGGGGAGTGAGTAAGTTAGAGTACAAATGGATTGAGAGAAGGAGTATCTGAAGTGGAGTAAGGAGAGTAAGAGAAGGGAAAACAGTGAAGGAGTAAAGGAAGGGAAGTGAGAGGAAGGAAAGCAAAGGAAAAGGTCTGAAAGAAGGTGAATGTGGGAGTATGGCTGAGTTATAGGCAGTGAATGTGAAAGAAGAGGAGTGGGAGACTAAGAGGACGGAGAGAATGAGGCTAACAGAAAGAGATTGAGGGAAGGGGAGTGTAGAACTAAGAGGACATAGGAAGAAAGTGAAGGAGTAAGTTAAGTGGAGTAAGGAGAGTAAGGGAAGGGAAAAGAGTAAAACAATGAAGTAAGAGAAGAGCGCAACAAGAGAACAGATGTGTGAGAGTATAGGGAAAATAAATTTTATACATCAAACTTACCTTATAAGTAATGTTAACTTAATTTCATATTTCCATTAAAATTTATATCTGTGAAAGACAAAAAAAAGTTAGAATACTTATAATATATATTTTACAATACAAGAGACAAAGTAGGACATTAAAAGTCATAAAAGGTTAGTAAGAGATAAAGTAGAAGTGAAGTAGTCAGAACAAAAAACCGAGGAATGGGGAAGGTCAGAGAGTTAAAAAGAAATGGAGAGAAAGCAAATTGCTAAAAGGATAATGACATAGATACATTCAGTGACAGTGAACAAGAGCAGGAGAGAGGAATAAACTGAAGGTGCAAAAAATCCTAAAGGAATAAGCATTATGAAAACTAAAGGCAGAAATGGGAGTAAAGAAAGGGGAGTGAGTAACAGAGAAGCAGGAGTGAATAACAGTGGATTAATGACAATGAGGCATGGAATTTGAGTCAGAGTGAATGTAGGCTTGTTAGACAATGAGGACACAATGGGAGTGAAGGTAACCGAGAGGGAGTGAGGGAAGACCAGTGAGAATATGAGAGAATATAGGGAGTAAGACACACAGTGAGTAAAGAGCAGTAAGGTGAGTAAGGGAAGGAGAATGACTGAGAGAGCAAAGGAAGGGAAGAAAGGGAAAAAAAGGGAAGCAAAGGGACTGGGAAAAGGTGAGTACGTGACTAAAGAAAGAAGAAGGGTAGTTAAAGATGATGATTGCGGATAACTGAAGGAACTGAAGTAAGGAAACAAGGGTTAGGGAGGGTGAGTGCAGGAAAGTGAGGTTGATAAAAAAGGAAAATAAAAAGAGGATAAAAGCAAATCAGCTTGAGACAAAGGAAGTGAAAGAGTGAGAACATGGAGGTAGTGGAGGAAAGACTGGCAGAAAGAAACTGAGTAAGAGAGCAAAGAAAGATAAGTGAGTGTGGGTGAGTTTTAGGGAGTAAGGATGACGGAAGAAGAGTGAGAGAGTAAGAGGATCGAGAGACTGAAGCTAAGAGACAGGGAGTG
The DNA here is from genome assembly GCF_964263255.1 of Lissotriton vulgaris. Lineage (NCBI taxonomy): Eukaryota > Metazoa > Chordata > Amphibia > Caudata > Salamandridae > Lissotriton > Lissotriton vulgaris. The sequence continues at coordinate 740,712 of NW_028249872.1, read as the reverse complement.
AGGGAAAAGGAATGAGAATGTGAGAGGACAGAGGAAGTGAGAGAAGGAGTGAGTGAAGTGTAATAAGGTGAGTGAGAAAAGGGGAATTATTGAAGGAACAAAGAAAGAAAACAAGGGGAAGGGGAGTGAAGTAGAGTGACTGACAGCTGGAAAGTAGTGGATGGGAGAGAGGGAAAGGCAGTGACGGAGTGGTTAATGAGAATAAGTGAGGAAAGTGGAATAAGGTAAGAGAGGTGAGGGAGAGTGAAAAAAGGCCAGTGAGGGTGAGTTAAGAGGAGTAATAAAGGTTGGAAATAGGTAAGTGAGCATAAGAGAATGGGAAAATAATATATATTGAATAATACAAAATACAAAATAATTTCAACAATATGTTATATGGTTTATTTTTGCTGTTCTCAGAATATATTGAATTTCACTTAAAACAGTGATTTTAATTTTACTCATCATATAACAGCGGGCAAAAAAAACACAATGAAAATGATTGTGTTTAAAAAACCCATAAAATCTTTTCTTAAATAATGTAAAATTTTGAAAAAAACATATCTAAACTCACTTTTGATCCATCCACTTTTCCACGAGGCCAAATAGTATATGGAAAGTCCTTTTCTTAGGAAATTAGTCTAGACTATTCTTAATTTCTCATTTACCTGACTTTCTGAAAGAAAAGCTCCAACATTTTTTACATTATGAAACAAGAGTTTTATTTCCACCTCTAGCTTCCTTTTTATAAATATTTTGTATAATTTTCACAGCACACTCTATATGATATACATATACTATCTTTATGAGAACTACATGTTTTTTAATTTTTTCATCACTCTCATTCAGAAAGTAATTTTGAACAGCAAACTAAGTTATATTAACTGCTGCAATCTTCATAGGCCAATTACCTTCCCTAAAATTTTGGTTGTAAGAACACTAGGTAAGAATTTAGTAAGTCAGAAGGTAAACGTTGTTTGAAAGTCAATTGAGTATCATTACAGTGCTTCCAACCTTTTTCACATTTTAAATAGGATGTGTAATGTCCTGATGTTGTTCAAGGACCATCATGGTAAATAATTGCTGCAGTTGTAAGGGTTCTTCCTGAAATTGATATTTGAGAAGCCACAACATTTTTAATTAATGTTGTCAATTTATTTCCATCAGGTCTACATCGTTGGAACATTAAAACAACATACTGTCCATAACTTCGTAAAAATAAAGTTGATAGCATTGCAGATTTACATTGAGTACAGACCATGTTGTGATTTGCTTCTCTAACTAGATTATTAAAAGACACTGATTTGCAGTCTGGTAAAGTCAAATATATAAATCTTTCAGTGTCTACTGTAGTACTTGAAAAGGAGCAATTGTCGCAGTCATGTTGCCATTTATAGGAAAGGCCAAAAAGATTTTCTACATCTACACCTTCATTTTGCAATACAACAAGCATATACAATAGAAATTCCTGACAATCTTGCTGAATATTCCGTGAAAATTGATTTAGACCAGAACATATGTCTAAAACCTTTCGAATTTCAGAAACACTTTGTATTTTTGTTCTATTACTACTACATTTCTCTAATACAGAATTTAATAAACAACAAAATGTTTGATCACAATTTTCAGCAATCTGTTCTTGTACAGTTTGTAGAAAGAAAACAACATTAACCACTACATTAGCATAGCAGTTGACACCAGAACTATTTTCAAACTGAAATCCAACAACATCTTTAACTGAATCCATTTAGTTTCTGCTTACAATTACTGGTTCATCTACATTTTTCTTTTTGCTACAACTTCACTACAATTTTTCTCATTTCTTCTTTTTCGGCCTACCACACGCTTTTCAAACAGAGGATATAGAGGTAAATTTAGAGCATACTCTCTTCTTAACCTATTATATTCTTTTACACAATTTAGATCTGCATTGATCTTTGTCTCATCAAAATCAATCAAGTACAATCCTGATAAAGTTCTGACTCGAGATAAAGCAACAAATGCCATACCCTCCTTGAACACAGAATTTCCAATATTCACCAAAGCTCTATCAACACTTAAACCTTGAGATTTATGAATAGTTACTGCATATGTCAAAGAAACAGGAAACTGTTTTCTGCGGACATATAAATCTGTCACTAGCAAAGAATGGGCAGAACAACAACTGATTTGTAGTACTTCTTCAATACCATCAAATTTAATTTTTATAATTTCAATTCCATCTTTATTTCGGTAATTCACAAAATCCACAACATGACCATTGCTCCATTTACTAGACCTCTTTCCACATGTAAATTACATCGTAAAATTATACGACAATTTAAAGATGCCTACAGAGTCCTTTCCATACCAGCAGTTTTATATATTGTCTTCTCTAAAGAATCCAATTTTGATTTCAACTTTTCTGACAAAATAATAGTTGCTCCTTCATGTTCAATGTTATCAAGCGCTTCCAATTTCACAATCTCTTGATTTTCTAACTTTAACATTTTGTTGTTGAAGATTGAACATTCTTGCAGAGTTGGCATCAAGCATATGACAGATTTGTTTTCAGGAATTTTCTTAAAAATATTCTCTGGGAGAATATTTTCATTTGGAAAAAAAATTGAAATTAATTATCCATGTAAAGCTTCTTTGTTAGTTTTCCAATTCTTACATCTTGTAGAATATTTTTATAATCTTCATCCTTTGCCTGTCGCATATTTTAAAGCAGTTCTGCATATTTGAAATATAACCAGATATTCACATTTCCAATGCTTCCTAAGCACTTCCTGGTATCTTCATGTGTAAGCATTTTAAACACTGGCTGTCCTTTCACTGGAGTTAGTTGCAGTAAATCTCTAAAAACAATGATGTGTTTGCCTCCAAATAACACATCATAGTCTTTTTTAAGAATTTCTTGCATTCTTAAATGCACAAAAGCAAGCATTACATTTGATACCATGCTTACTTCATCAATGATAAGAAGTTTCATTTTCTTTAGGACTCTTGAAACTTCACAACAAGCTTCTCCAGATAGCTTGTGGTATTGTAATTTGTTATCATGCTCCACTGGCAGCATCAATAAGTGATGTAAAGTAATCCCTTTAAAGTTGTGTGCTGCCAAGTCAGTTGGAGCAGTAACAACACAAGAGAGCAATGACTCCGTTGTTTTCTGCAAATATGTTGCAATCGCTTTAATCAGAAAACTTTTCCCAGTTCCTGCTTCTCCACTCACGTATAGTCGGACAGGTACAAATGATGTACATGAGCACTCTTTTTTCTCATGAGATAAACCATGCTCAATGTGTTCTGTGACTTCTTCATATATTTGTCTCTGCTCAACATTTTGTTAGTTTTCCAAATCTTCTAAGTCAACTCCATTCTCCTGAGCTTGTTCCATGGCTCTTTCAACTTCATCCATGGCAGTAGCAGCTTCATTTGGTATAATTGGTCTTCCTAGTGGATCCTGACTCAATGATGCAGAACTCTGACTATCTTGAGAACTTTCTCTAGCAATCTCTGCTGCAATTGTAGCTTCTTGCTGTATTTCCTCGTTCAACATTTGCAGATAATTTGAAAAAACAGGACATTCTATGGTATCCTTGGTTGCATTGCATGAATCTTCATAAGTAAGAAAATCTCCAAGTAGTTCCTCTTCTGTACGCCAAGGCTTAAAGAGTTGCAAAAGAGCTAAGTAACAAAATTTCCTTTTGTCTGGAGAATCACAACTCAATTTTCAATGATAATCAAATGGCCTTTTCTTTGTTTCACTAGACAGCCTTCACATGCAATTGCAGCATACACACCTTTATTGATGTCTTCTGTGACGTTCTTTTTAAAAATATTGGTTTGCAGAACGTCATAGAGACAAACATTCTCAAGGTGAGTACTTCTATTTGGATAGTATGTATCCAACATGTTTGTCTTCAAAATATCCAAATACTCTGTTTCTTGTACAGATTTCAAAACTCGGTTTCTTGTTGCAGCAAGACCTAGACTCACCCAAATGATGGTGCCCTTTCAGCCTGGGAGCGAGACTTGGATTTTCTGTCTGTGACATTTGCCTGCTTTTCTGCTACCTCTCGCGGCCCCCGCTTCGCGGGCGCCGCTCGTAGAGGTGAACTCTGCCAGTCTTGTTGCTGCTGTGAGGGGAGGTGAGCTGACACTTGGGAGCTGAACATTAACATCGGAGGCGCTCCACGGGACTGCGAGGACCAGCCTGCATTGCAGCGCTTCATCAGCTGCAGCTGGTCCTCTTCCCGTCAACGCCCGTCTGTCAGGTTAAATCCCCCTGCATTGCCCCTATTGACTGGTGCCCTTTCAGCCTGGGAGCGAGACTCGGCTTTTCTGTCCATGACATTTGCCTGCTTTTCTGCTACCTCTCGCGGCCCCCGCTTTGCGGGAGCCGCTCGTAGAGGTGAACTCTGCCCATCTTGTTGCTGCTGTGAGGAGAGGTGAGCTGACACTCGGGAGCTGAACATTAACATCGGAGGCGCTCCACGGGACTGCGAGGACCAGCCTGCATTGCAGCGCTTCATCAGCTGCAGCTAGTCCTCTTCCCGTCAACGCCCATCTGCCAGGTTAAATCCCCCTGCATTGGCCCTATTGACTGGTGCCCTTTCAGCCTGGGAGCGAGACTCGGCTTTGCTGTGCGTGACATTTGCCTGCTTTTCTGCTACCTCTCGCGGCCCCTGCTTCGCGGGCGCCGCTCGTAGAGGTGAACTCTGCCCATCTTGTTGCTGCTGTGAGGAGAGGTGAGCTGACACTTGGGAGCTGAACATTAACATCAGAGGCGCTCCACGGGACTGCGAGGACCAGCCTGCATTGCGGCGCTTCATCAGCCGCAGCTGGTCCTCTTCCCGACAATACCCGTCTGCCAGGTTAAATCCCCCTGCATTGCCCCTATTGACTTGTGCCTTTTCAGCCTGGGAGCGAGACTCGGCTTTTCTGTCCGTGACATTTGCCTGCTTTTCTGCTACCAATCGCGGCCCCCGCATCGCGGGCCCCGCTCGTAGACGTGAACTCTGCCCGTCTTGTTGCTGCTGTGAGGGGAGGTGAGCAGACACTTGGGAGCTGAACATTAACATCGGAGGCGCTCCACGGGACTGCGAGGACCAGCCTGCATTGTGGCGCTTCATCCGCCGCAGCTGGTCCTCTTCCCGCCAACGCCCGTCTGCCCAGTTAAATCCCCCTGCATTGCCTCTATTGACTGGTGCACTTTCAGCCTGGGAGCGAGACTCGGCTTTGCTGTGCGTGACATTTGCCTGCTTTTCTGCTACCTCTCGCGGCCCCTGCTTCGCGGGCGCCGCTGGTAGAGGTGAACTCTGCCCATCTTGTTGCTGCTGTGAGGAGAGGTGAACTGACACTTGGGAGCTGAACATTAACATCAGAGGCGCTCCACGGGACTGCGAGGACCAGCCTGCATTGCGGCGCTTCATCAGCCGCAGCTGGTCCTCTTCCCGACAATACCCGTCTGCCAGGTTAAATCCCCCTGCATTGCCCCTATTGACTTGTGCCTTTCCAGCCTGGGAGCGAGACTCGGCTTTTCTGTCCGTGACATTTGCCCGCTTTTCTGCTACCTCTCGCCGCCCCCGCTTCGCGGGCGCCGCTGGTAGAGGTGAACTCTGCCCGTCTTGTTGCTGCTGTGAGGGGAGGTGAGCTGACACTTGGGAGCTGAACATTAACATCGGAGGCGCTCCACGGGACTGCGAGGACCAGCCTGCATTGTGGCGCTTCATCCGCCGCAGCTGGTCCTCTTCCCGCCAACGCCCGTCTGCCCGGTTAAATCCCCTTGCATTGCCTCTATTGACTGGTGCACTTTCAGCCTGGGAGCGAGACTCGGCTTTTCTGTCCGTGACATTTGCCTGCTTTTCTGCTACCAATCGCGGCCCCCGCATCGCGGGCCCCGCTCGTAGACGTGAACTCTGCCCGTCTTGTTGCTGCTGTGAGGGGAGGTGAGCAGACACTTGGGAGCTGAACATTAACATCGGAGGCGCTCCATGGGACTGCGAGGACCAGCCTGCATTGCGGCGCTTCATCAGCCGCAGCTGGTCCTCTTCCCGCCAACGCCTAACCACTATTTAAGCTACCTCCTCTCCGCGCACGCGGAACCCGCACGGGATAAGCCCGGGCCAAGGGCAGGCCTGTTTGTGCCCGTTCGTGACCGGGCTTGACCGGACCGGGCCCCCCCTCTTCCATCTGCCTTAACCCCTCTCAGTATCAGTGACAGGAGATGGCCGGTCGCGAAACGAGGAGTAAGACCTCTCTAGCTGGAGGTGCTACAGTTGGATGTATGGAAAAGTTCCTCATTAGAGCTAGCACCCTAATTGACACTGAAATTAATGTCCTTGAAAAACACTTCTCTAAGGAACTATCGGCTATAAAGAGATCATCCCTTGCTAAAACCCCTGGTTTGTCCACTGATACAGTTATTAGCAATGTGGTTGGTCAAGCTCTAACACCTAAGGAGGACAATCTGGCTGCACATGATTTGGACATTCTGGTTAATAAAATTCTCCCAGAAATCGATTTAGTCCTTGACAATAATGTGTCCATCTCTTCTGAACCCGATGATACTAGTAACAACATTTTGTCTAATGGGGTTAAAGAAGGGGCCGCTACTAAACGTAAGAGGTCCTATAACAAGAAATCTGGTGGAAAGTCTAAATCAGCTAAGCTTAAACATGACACCATCAATTCCCCAATATGTTTAACCCAACGCCTTAGCAAAGAGGTATCAATCGAAAACCTGGGAGCTCTATTCAAATCGCTGCAATTCCCTATAGAGGCCAAAATGGAACGAACAGAACTCCGACTAACTAACATTGAGAAAGTCACAGCTGCCATACTGGCTAAATCTACCAAGTCTAATATTTTGAGTAATCCGCCAACTACCCTTACTATCCCCGGTCCCCTCTTAGTGAAAGAGGCCCCCAATCCATCTGGCCCTCCCATAGGCCACCAGGTCCCTATCCAGTCTAATAATAATAACATACCCCCCCTGCTACCATCTGGGTTTGTTCCAACTACTGCGAATGTAAATGGGTTAACGGTTGATGGCCAAATAGACTCCTCAAGCCAAGAACTTAGAGCCCCTAGACCACGCTTGCCAGACCTGCTGCGTTGAAAGCCGGGGAAGCCGAAACCTTTAAATCTCTAAAAAGTAAAGTTGTCAGATGGCTCAATTGGAACAGACCCCTCCCGGCCCATATTCATAACGTGCCCTGGTTGGGTAAAACTGTAAGGACCATAAATGGGGACTGTATAACGGTCAGCTTTAGAGACCCTAGAACGGTCTCGCATATTTGTGCAGGTTTCAATAGATCCTTTGACTCCACCAATCAGACGCTCCTTTTTCTTTCCTCCTAATCACATGTACCATGATAGAGGTAGAGACGACTGGACCAGGGTTGAGAGGAGGGGTAGACACAGAAAATCTGATGTAAGACCGGTTATGATGCCCCCGTATGCCCCCTTCTGTGATTTCAATCGGTTCAGTTGTTTAGATGGTCTAGACAGAGTCGACTGACTACCCCAGCCCATGTTTCAAGTTTCTTCTCTTCCTGGCACCGAAAATAGTATACCGGCTGGTAAGGTCGAAACTAATGTAAAAACCCCTGCAAATTGTATGCCAATGGATGTAGTCCCTATAATGCTTCCTTCTGTTACCCCCTTTACACTCATGGACCCTTCGGTCACCCGCCACCAAACAGCCTCTATGGTCAACCCAGACGAAATACTACCATCGATAGTGCCGCCTAGTGCCCTTGAGATTGTAGAGCCTGCCCCTTGTCTCCCTGGTTTCAAACTTGCTAGCTGGAACATTGCTGGTTGGAGACAGAAAGCATTGTCTCTAGGTTGGAGGGAATCCCTTTCCCAGTTTGACATCCTCTGTTTACAGGAGACCTGGGCAAAGTCAAATATCCTTTTTGATGGCTTTTTGTCCTATAATAACCTTGCACAAGAGTCTAACATGGGAAGCAAAAGGCGGGCTTGTAATTTTACTCTCTGTGAATTTTCCTGCACGTGTGAAATCTCATTCTATCGTGGGCTTCCACTCACAAATTCTAAGGCTGTAATGTAAAAGGGTCCGCGATACTTTGTTGATTAAGCACTACAATAACATGTTTGATGCCACAAGTACTTGTGTAGTGGATGAGCTTGAAATAGCTGTGAGGAAAATCTGTAGAGATACCTACAAGATCTATGATATCATTTGGGGTGGGGATTTCAACATCCGCACTTGCCCCCACTCCTTTACTAATGTATGTGGGTTCGACGGGGACAATGGGGAGAACCAGGCCCATTTTACCCACACTCCTTATGGCGAATCTCCTAACACTCTTATGTTTAATATTGATTTACTGATTCAACAACAGGCCACGGATAATGAGGGTAATATTGGACCAACCTTTGTTGGGAGGAACTCTGCCTCCGTCATTGACCACCTATTGTTTTCAGTACATATTGCCACACTTTGTACACTCCTGATTATTGTAGACTTTGGTAATAGTGACCATAATGCCATCACAATGTCAACCTCTATCTGGGGGACTAAGACTAGTGATAAGCGCATGATAGTTGACGAGATCGCCCCTGGCAGGCAAAATGGTATCCGTATTAAATGGTGTGGGGATAACTCGGAGAAACATATGCGGAAAATTGTGGTGGCAGGGTCCGCAGCGATACTCAACTGTCTTGACTATGATGCGACCCCCCGGTGTATTATTGCCGATTTCGAGAAACTGGGTGTTATAATTAAAAGGTCCCTTACCATTAACAAGGGGATACCCAAGAGGGCAGCCATGGGCTGGTTCGACAGTGCCTGCACGAAATCGTTACAAGAATTAAAGTGGGCTCTGTCGAGACAACCCAGAGATAGGGAGGCTATCACACTCCTCAGGACGACTTATAAACAGCAGCTGTTCTGTAGAAAACAAGAGCTAAGGGAGCAAGGGAGCAAGCCTGGGACAACCTGACTAAGGCGGCGCAGCTGCGCAACAGTAAGCTATTTTGGAGCACGGTCAATAGCCCTTTCCTTCAAAAGGAAGAATTCCCAGTTCTAACTGCCTATGTTAGTGAGGACAGTTGGGTACAATACTTCACAGGAATCTTTGATCCGGCCAGGGAGGTTCAGGATAGTTTTAGTGTCGATTCCATTGAACTTAAGTAACTCATGGGGATTACTCTCCAAAAGTAGATATTGCCATCAGTAAGAGTAAAGGGGGGAAGGCACCGGGACCGGACGGGGTCCCAGTCGACCTGTATAAAACCGATCAGGCACTCTGGAGCCCCCTCCTGACCCAGGTGTTTAATGCATCTGTTAGTGATAGTACACCATCTACTTGGAGTGAATCCATAATCCTGCTGATCTATAAGAAGGGGGATAGAGGAGAGGCCAAGAACTACCGCCCTATCTCCCTTCTGGATTCCTCATTAAAAATCATGAACTGATGAGATTGGAGGAGTGGGCAGAAGCCAATACTATCCTTGTGGATTCCCAATTTGGTTTCCGAAAGGGTCACAATTGAGCAGTGCATTAACCTAGATCTTATCATAGGGAAATACACTAGAGCTAAACAGGGCTCATTATTTCTTTGTTTCGCAGACCTCTCAAGTGCTTTTGATCTGGTGGACCATACACTCTTATGGTCCACCCTACTTGAAATGGGAGCTCCAACAGTTATAATTTATTTCCTGACCAGACTCTATAATAAGCTGTCAGCCCAGATTCACTTTGGCCAGGCGGGGGAATGCACTAAAAAGATCAGGGTTAAATCAGGTATAAGGCAAGGATGTGTCTTGGCCCCGTTACTTTTCTCCCTTTTTATAAATTCTATGGAGTCCGAACTGAAGAGGGTTCAAGCTTTAGCCCCTCAAATAGAGGGCCAACCAGTACCGGTACTGCTATATGCATACGATACGGTCCTTCTCTCGCGAACTCCAATAGGTCTTCAAAAACTTATGAATTACTTTTATGATTTTATTCAGGGGAGGAAATTAAAAATTAATAATTCTAAGACTGTGGGAAAAAAGTGAAACAACTTAAATCATTCCAGTTCAGGGAACATCGAATAGAGGTTGTGGATACATTTTGTTATCTTGGCATAACTTTTAATAGTAGTGGGTCGTGGGCATCTGAGATTTTAAATGTCAAGGCGAAGATGGGTAAAGGGTCCGCAGGAGTATTTCGCTTTGCTTCTAAGTTGGGCAGTCGTCGCATCCCTGCTATGTTAAATGTCTATCGGCATAGATGCGCTTCTATTGCCATATATGACTCAGGAGTATGGGGCCATTGTAACCAAGGGGATATGCAAGTAACTGAGAACTCCTTCCTTAAGAGACTTCTTTGCCTCCCCCCCTCGGCATCCACCGAAATGATTCATAAAGAGGCCGGGTTGGAACATTTGACAGATCTAACGGGATTGCGACACCTTATGGTTTGAAGGTCAATCTGGGCAAAGGACAAAACTGGATTTACCAGGCAAATTATTCAAGATTGTCTTCGTCTGGACAAAGTCTGCAAGATCCCCTGGCTAAAATATGTTTTAACGTCCTATAAGGAAATATTTGATTTGGATATTCACAATGACCCCCTATGTGTTATTAATATACCCAAACAGGAGGTTAAAATGTTTTTTGGGGATCAAATCCAATACACATAGAGTTCAATGTAGCAATTTTACAACCCATGTTTTTTATACCTCTAACACGGAGGAAGGTCATGGCATGCCTATGTATTTAAAAGCATTTACCAAACAGTCACATCAGTTTGTTCTCACAAGGTTGAGATTAGGCATTGTCCATAATTTGGTGGCATTTCCACAGATGAAAATTTATAGTTCAAGCCCTTGTCCGTGTGATGGTACCACCAAACAGAGCACATTGCACTTCATGCTAGTTTTCCCACTGTATTTGCACCTTGTTTGTGTTATCTTAAACCTGTTTTTATGAAACACTCTGTGTCTACAACTGCTCATGCCATGAAATTACTATTTGCACTCGATACCCTAGATATTTGCTTTTTAACCGCTACCTTTATTCTAAAAGCTGTGTTCCATAGAAAAAGTCTGGAATTTTAACACTGTTTTTCTACATTTTGCATAACTCAATAGTCCGGTCGAATACTTTCCCTCTATTAAATTGTTCCAATTATTGTAACATATGTAATTTTGTTGTTGTTTCTTTTTAACACTTTTTAAGTGATATTTTTAATGCTGTATGCTTTTATGATTGTTTATGAATAACCGAATAAAGCTTATGAACTGAACTGAACTGATGGTTCTAGATTTGGCATATAGACTTGCTGATGACAACCAATCAGAACATTCATATGCTCCAATTTTCGATGCAACATCTTCAGACTGTAACTGTATAATTTCTTGCTTAGACTCTTTTCATGTGAAATTTCCTCCCACATTTCCTTCAGTTCCGTCTTTTCTGATTTTGTGATGTAAGATGTCACATATCGAGCCACAGCAATAGAAATGTCAGCCACATATTGAATATCCATGTTAGCATTCCACATGGACAAAATGACTGGGTTGTAGTCATTTATGAATTTGGACTCCTCATTTCTTCTTAGGTTGTATGTATTTCTGTGTGATTTTCTTGCCACAGTATGTCGCAGAGAAGACATAAAATTGTTGACTCTTTCTTTCAATGTTACTGGACGTGGAAATGCAAAACAACATTTTGTGTAGAATTTGTCCTTGGATTTGTATTTTCGACAACAGTATTTCCCACAACGATGGCTTTGAAAGCGGAAAACTTGATGTCTTAAATTGTTTTCTTCTGTACTTTTCGGAACAGCACATGTAGAATACTGCTCAATGAAACTCATCACTTTCTCATCTGAATCTATTCCAAATGTTGGTGCATCTTTAATCCAAAGCAGCATATGTATATGAGGAGCACCTCTTGCTTGATACTCCTTTCTCCAAAAGAAATCCAACACCTCTCCAAGCGGAGGATTTTTTTTGTTTGTAATAAAAGACATCATAGCTTCAAACCTATGATTGAAATACCTGCATACATTAACTGGATCCAAAGAGCACAGTTCTCCAGGAGTATTCAATATTTTCAATGTTTTTATTTGCCTCTCGTAGAAATTCAAGTAAGTCTTCCCAAGCATACTCAGCACAGCTAAGAGTGAGGAACCATGTAGGAGTTCCTAAATTTCTTAGCATACATTTCAATTCCCCATGACGATGGTACCAATACTCGTTAGTACCACGCTGACATGCCATGAGATTAATTAGCTGAGATTCCAAAACACTGTCTTGCAGTTTCACTTTATCTATAAAATCCCTTGCCGAAACATTTTGTAGATGTGTTCAACTTTTCAGTATATGGTTTACTGCATAGGAAAGTCCAGACAAGTCACTCTCAAACAGTAGATGGAACAAATATGGAATGCATTGACGAAACCTTGGATCTTCTGCATATGATCTTGAAGTCCGGTATTCAGATGCAGGAATTTGAACAGGTCGGTCGTCATATCGTCCACCTTCACCTGTTGGAAATAACTGTGGAAAACAAGGAGCTTCCAAAGTTTCTTCCCATACACTAATGGGACTTCCTTTGGCTTTTTTCATCTGAAACAAGTCAATAACATTCCCCATTACTTCTTTGGAATGCAATGGATGAACACTATAATGTTCGTAAATTTCTTCACTTCTAGAGACATCAACGTTTTCTATTTGCCCAGCTGACAAATCAGTGTCCTCTTCTACAGTTGTTTCTTCTTCTCCAACATACACATTTCTATAGTACTGATTATTTTTTACCAAATGCAACGTTGCCTTTTTGACTTTCCTAACATCCACTAATTCTTGCCAGGTTTTCTCACTTTTTGTCGGAGCACCATTGACTAGAATAACCAGAGGTTCCTCTTCTACTTTTTTGACACCAATTGTATCAATATTTTTCTTAAAATCTAGAGGCAAATAAACAACTCTTCCCTTTAATTCTCTCTGTAAATCTGAAGGAGGCAATTTCCCTGTCTTAGGCTCCAAGCGAGCAACAGCCTGAAAAGGATGTAGACATTGAATCAGAATAGATTCATAGGTATTTAAATACATCAATTCAGAAGGAATGTCTACCAACTCCACATTATTATGAACAGCTCTAGCAGGCATTCTGTTCTCAATTAATTTATTATAACAATATTTACAAATACGTTGATCAGAGCCGAAATCAAAACAATTTTTAACCAACAAATAAGGTGCAAAATACTTCCACTCATTAATATTTATCTTTTCGCTTTTTACATATAAATCAACTAATCTAGTCTGATGCTTATAATGAGTTCGTCGACAACAAACACAAGAAAAATTAGGCCTTTCACTTGAATTGACCTTAAACTTTGTAATTTCATTTTCAAAAAATTCTGTACTTAAAATCTCTACATTCTCTTCTACATTACCTTCTATTACTGTATCAATTTCTGCACTAAGCTCTTTTTCACCAAAGTAACAAAACTCAATTTTATCACAAATGTTTTTGACATCTAATTCAGTTCCATGCAAAAGAGCACTGTTTAACTGTTTTAGTTTAAGTGCTGGACTTTTTGCATAATACAACCTTCTCACTAATTTCCTCACTTTATTAGGATGCACTGCTAACATCCTAAAATGGTGAAAAACACTCTGACATACTTTTCTTGAAAAACAAGCCAGTGAATGCCCTTGCAAACCTGTTTTTCTCTCACTCTGCAAGGATCTATCTCTTGTAAAATTTTAATTTTTTGTTTCACACTTTTCTTAGTATATGTCCATAAGAAAGTGAGGAACAAATCAATTGATTCCTGACCCACACTACAAATACTACTACAATTCCATGTATACACTGGAGCCTTAGGACATCACCCTAAAACTTCATGAGCTAACACCTCTTCTGTATTTCTAGGCACAATCTCTTCTTTTTCAACCGGACAACCGTCCTTCACCTCATATGCTCGACCACTGGTGTCAACTGCATGCACCAAATCATTATCCTGAAAGTAACTTTCTTCATTAAAAAATGGCTCACAACTTGAACTATGCTTCCATTCACCAGAAAAAACATCACAGAAATTAGTCCGATTAATTACTCTCCTCCACTTACATTTTGATTTAAACACACATTACCTTATCAAGTGTACGAATTCTATTCATTACTAAACTAAATAATTTATTTTTAATTTTAAATGCTTCATCCACAATCTTAACTATGTTTTTATCTTGTGAATAGCGGTCTTTTTTTGATACCTCTTTACATTTTTTAATAAATTTGATACTATTCTGTTGTAAAACATTCGTCTACGAATTTCAGTAAATTGGTTGCTCCTTCTTTTGTTATACAAAATATCATCTCCTTGTACAGGTCTAAAATTTTTAGAAGAACATCCTGTTGTGTTTCTAATTACAGGTGTTTCATTCTTGTTTGCAAAAAAAGTTTCTTTTCTTGACATTTCAATAAGTTCCTGAGAAGATTTTTAGTTTGCTTACCAGGAGCATTTTTTTTTCTCTGAAGATTTTATTTTGGTTGGTTTTTGATTTTCTTTTTCCTTAGACCTTAATTTTCTTTTATAAACTTTTTCACGTCTTGCTTTCAAAGTCATTTTTTTCTTTGTTTGTATAGATGATTATAATCTGTGGTAAACAAAAAATAACATATTATAGGCCATTACAAACATATTACATAGCAATTACAAAAAGTAAACAATATAAACACTTGTATACAACAAAAGGCTTATTAGCATTACATCTGCTTTGCTTTGTGTCAAAAACGATTTACTAATTAATGTTATGTCTTGCTTATATATAGGAGGCCTGTTTTTCGCCTGTAGAGACAGTGAAATATTATGAGCAGAGACACACATACTGTTGGCAGAGACAGACATGGTACATTATATCTAACATTCCGATCATGTGCCTAAGATCACACTGTGACTGAAGCTGGAGTCACCCATCAGTGTGATCTTAGGCAGAGTCACACATAATGTTGGCAGAGACAGACATGGTACATTATATCTAATATTCTGATCATGTGCCTAAGATCACACTGTGACAGAAGCTTGATTCACTCATCACTGTGATCTTAGGCAGAGTCATACATACTGTTGGCAGAGACAGACATGGTACATTATATGTAACATTCTGATCATGTGCCTAAGATCACACTGTGACTGAAGCTTGATTCACCCATCAGTGTGACCTTAGGCAGGGTCACACATACTGTTGGCAGAGACAGACATGGTACATTTTATCTAACATTTTGATCATGTGCCTAAGATCACACTGTGACTGAAGCTTGATTCACCCATCAGTGTGATCTTAGGCAGAGTCCCACATACTGTTGGCAGAGACAGACATGGTACAATATATGTAACATTCTGATCAGGTGCCTAAGATCACACTGTGACTGAAGCTTGATTCACCCATCACTGTGATCTTAGACAGAGTCACACATACATTGCGCAATTGGTTGTAAATATGCCAATGAAACCATTACACTATCTCTATACCAGCATTAATGTCAAACATTGCGTAAGGGGCTTGTAAATGTGCCAATGAAAGCATTACACTATTTCTATACCATTAATGTCAAACATTGCGCAAGGGGCTTGTAAATATGCCAATAAAACCATTACACTATCTCTATATCAGGGAAGAGGTGTGGCACCGCGGCCAGGGCGACTGACTCCGGAATTTGGGGATCGCGGTTCGATCCCCGGCACTGGCGGCAGATTAGCCCAGCACCTTGTGACTCTGGGCAATAGCTTGCTTAATCTTCCCGACGGCTCTCAGCGCCTAGAGACCCTACCGGGTGATTGTGCGCTTTACAAATGTGGATATTATTATTATTATTATTATACCAGAATTAATGTCATTCAGTGTGCAAGGCACTTGTAAATATGTCAATGAAATCATTACACTATCTCTATACCAGCATTAATGTCATTCATTGCGCAATGGGCTTGTAAATATGCCAATGAAACCATTACACTATCTACATACCAGCATTAATGTCAAACATTGCGCAAGGGGCTTGTAAATATGCCAATGAAACCATTACACTATCTCTATACCAGCATTAATGTCAAACATTGCGCAAGGGGCTTGTAAATGTGCCAATGAAACCATTACACTATCTCTATACCAGCATCAATGTCAAATATTGCGCAAGGGACTTGTAAATATGCCATTGAAACCATTACACTATCTCTATACCAGCATTAATGTCAAACATTGTGCAAGGGGCTTGTAAATATGCCAATGAAACCATTACACTATCTCTATACCAGCATCAATGTCATTCATTGCGCAATGGGCTTGTAAATATGCCAATGATACCATTACACTATTTCTATACCAGCATCAATGTCATTCATTGCGCAAGGGGCTTGTAAATATGCCAATGAAACCAGTACACTGTCTCTATACCAGCATTAATGTCAAACATTGCGCAAAGGGCTTGTAAATATGCCCCTCTTTATCTTATATTCCATCTCAATTGATGCCATTACTGAAATACTTTATGCATCTCCCACACCATTTCATATGGTTTTCTATCTGCTATTCCTATCCCTCTCCATACATTCACTGCTTCCACCCATGTTAAAGGTTGCACAAGGCGCTTCTTAAAAAGGAGCATATTTACAAGTCCAATAAAACCATTACACTATCTCTATACCAGCATTGAATCCAAGCACAAAAACAATTTAAAAGGAAGTCTACCTTATAAACTAAAAAATACAAACTGTAAGCACACACAGCTAACATTATGGAAAAAGGTAAAAATATAATTCCTTAATTCACACAGACCCTCACTGAGATACTTGTCAAAACTCTTTAAGCCCTCTATCTTTTTGAAAAGAATCATTACTCACCTTTAAAAATGCTTTGGAAGATGTAAAACAGTGTCAGTCACACTCAACAGATATTCTTAACCAGAATCTCTGAATAATGCTTCTTTCACTTGAGCCTGGGAATAATGGCACAGATTCTATCTCATTTCAGACCCGTATTCTTGTACCTAACCAATTAAAATTGTTCCCACACAAATTCAAAACAAAACTGCACATTTTAATTGGTTGTACATTTCAAGACTTTGAAACTCACATAACATTCACCCATCCCCCCAGTGCTCATTCACCCTGTAACCATAGTAACTCCCTCCTAGCCCAGCACACAGTTCACAAGTTCATCAGACTATGTTGCAAAAGAATCCATCAACTGCAATGTTTGTTTAAATGACTTTTTCTCAACTATTGAAATGACTTTTTACAAAAAGAAAAACATGCACCCTAATTTTCAGTGGAGGTTTTTAAGAAAGCACCAATCATTTCTGGTTTTTCAACTGCACTGATTCTCAATCAGTTTTTTTCATAATCAAACTGCCATTTAATTTCCACAACTCATCTGACTAGAAGCACATCCACCTTCAAGATGCAAAAAATCTGGTTTGTGGGTCATAGCTATGTCCACTGGAGCCAAAAATACGCAGCTAACAGAGGTATTTACAACCTTGATTTATCAAATGTGGACATTGTATGGATTGGACAGAGAGGATTGAGAAGTCATCAATTGATACCATTGGTAAAATCCTTTATGCATTTACCACACCCTGACCTTATAATTGTGCACTGTGGTGGAAATGACCTAGGCACTTTGACTGGGGTAGGTCTGGAAATGCTTTTAAAGGACATCTTTGGGCAATTGATGTCACTTTTTCCAAAAACTGCCTTGGTATTTTCTAATATATGCCAAAGGCAAAAATGGAACTGGTCCAACCAATTTTGTCCACAGATTGAGAAAGCAAGGAAACATGTGAATAAATCTGTTTCTGCGTTCCTCGGAGACTATGGTATGAGTTCCATTTACCACAACAACTTGCGTTACAACATGCAAGACATCTATAGGAGAGATGGTGTGCATTTTACAGATGAGGGGAATAGAGTTTTCCTCTTTAATATAAGACTCTGCATTGGTACCTACTTGTAGGTACAAAAAACACCCACATAACACAACAGATCTTTTCAGAGCTAACTTACCTCTAAACACTCTACATTATTTCTTAATCTATTTTTTTACACTTTTTTTCCCTGTGGTGCGCTCAGGGTGCGCATACCGGAGAGCGTACCCGGGAACGCACCCAGCGCTTACCCCGCAATTTAAAAAAAAAAAAATAGTTATTGGGCCCTTCAGATTCCTTCTAGGCCCCCTCAGAAAACGTAGGGGGTCAGGGGGTGTCTACCCTGCCCTCTTTTAATCAGGCCCTACTACATACCAGTACCTATCATTTTGCCAACTTTGGTGTAATTCCATTTATCCATTCAGGCTGTAGGTGTGTCTACTGACCTATGGAAAAATGCATAGGGAAAACACATTTGAAAGTATTGAAATATAGAACCATTCAAAATATTCCTTAGATTTTGAATTTGTATGTGATGAAGTTTGATTGGTTATGTATATATCTTAAATGAGAGGAAAACACAGCCATTATGTAATACCCCAGTCTGAGGTACTTCTGAGAGAAAATGTGGGTGCTCAATTGCTGGACTTAGAATAACACAGTACTAACTCTTCTATTTTCAAAAAGGTGAGTTGTTAATTTGTAAGGGAAACTATGTTGTACACTTTAAGATAATTTTGAAAATGTTTTCCATTAGTTATTTACAGTCCTTCTGTTATAATTATTGTTTAAGATTGGCTTCATCACAAGCAGTGCTTTAAATTTCTATTTACAGTCTGATACTATACACTGCCCAATTAATTTTAAAGAACTAAATACTTGATTAAGCTACTTTTATGTTATGTATTACTAAAAACGATAATTGAAAGTGATTACTTTTTTCTGCAATTTACAGCAAGAAATTTGAAATTAAAATGGAGGACAGCAAGGAAATTTCTTTTGGAATGACATCAACAAATCTTGAAAGTGAAAATGGCATTGACATTGAAAGCACCATTTCATCACAAAGAGAAGATGACTTAAAAGATTTTTTGAATCAATCCATAGATGAAGAATTAATTCAATGTTTGGATGAAATAGAATGCCAACAAACATCAATGAACAATTTTCATGAGGACGTTAAATATATGAATGAAGATGAAATACCAGATGAGGACATGCTATAAGTTCTTTTAAATTATGAGAAATCTGAACAATAAATTATTAATTACAAATGAAAAATTTGTTTTTCATATTATTCATTTTTATTTCTAATTTATGAGGTAAAAGCAAAGTGATTGTAGAATAATGAAATACTTATAGTATAGAGTGTACAATTTTTATGTTACATAGTAAGTTTACTCATATTTAATGCCCTTCTCCCACTGTTTACCAATGTATATTTGATATCTCTTCTTCATCTTCTGCCTCCTTTCTCTCACTATCTGTCTCTGATACGCCCTATCACCGCCATGTTGTGTAGTTTCAGAAAAGAGTGAAATGTAGTACTTCAAAACTTGAAAAGAGAGAAGGGTAGAGTGCCCCTCACCCCAATTCTTTTTCAAAACTATTTTCTTTCACTGTTTTCCCCTTGGTGCGCTCAGGGTGCGCGTACGGGAGAGCGCACCTGAGAACGCACCCAGCGCTTACCCCGTGAAAATTAAAAAAAAAAATGTTTTTTTACCCTTCTGGGTCCTTCTAGGCCCCCCTCAGAAAACCTAGGGGGTCAGGGGGTGTCTACTCTGCCGCCTTTTAATTATTTTCCCTTTCTATTTCACCTCTTGTGTCTCGATTCTACTGAGACACAAGATGGCAGACTCTCTGGACTGTTTAGAATGTTGACAGACACCCGACAGCCAATCAGCTTTCCGCTCCCGCACTCCGTAGCGCGCCGGGTGCGCTCCCTGGTACGCGTACCGGTGAGCGCTCGGAGCGCGCCTATAGATACATATGTGTTTTTCACCAAATATAGCAAAGGCACATCTGTGTACCAGTCCCTACAATTGTGCCAAGTTTGGCATAATTCCATTCAGCAGTTCGGGCTGTAGACCTGTCAGACAGTCCTATGGAAATTAACATGGGGAAAACACGTTTTGGGATCCCCCTTTTTTCTCAGCCCCCACTTCACGAATCCCACCAAAACTTTCAGGGAAGGAGCTGAGCGGAGCTGGCCAAAATTTTGTAAAATTACACACAAATTCCTCAACCGGCACTTGATTTATTCCCAATAGAATGTTGCGGATTTCCTATGGTAGCTAGGTCCTAAATATAACTACCTACTGGCGACCGCCAGTAGGTAATATATATATATATATATATATATATATATATATATATATATATATATATATATATATATATATATATATATATATATATATATATATATATATATATATATATTACCTACTGGCGGTCGCCAGTAGGTATATATAGTTAGGATTTTTTCTCTATGGGATTTTTGAAAATTCTATGTCTAATAACTTTGGCGTTTGTGGACGGAATTGGCTGAAATTTTCAGGAAAATGGAACATTTTGTTTCTGAGCAGCCCCTGACAATTTGGGGGGGTTTCATTAAGGGGGGGCCGAGAAAAAAGGGGGGTCCCAAAACGCGTTTTTCCCATGTTAATTTCCATAGGGCGGTTGGCCTCACTTTTAGCTCGAACGGCTGAATGGATTTGCACGAAACTTGGCAAAATTGTAGGGACTGTTAGCCCGATGTGCCTTTGCTAGGTCTCAATATATGTGCTCCAGTGGATTTTGAGTAATTTAGGTTCAAAAAAATATATATATCTGGGCGGAGCCTAACCACACATCTGATCTGATTGGCTGTCAGTACTTCATCCAAGAAGTGTTGGCAGCCATCTTGGGACCAATATACATGATAGCACCTCATTAAAAAGCATTGTAGTTAATAGAGGGTTTTAGGACTTTAGTTACATTATAAATCATTTGTTGATGGTACCATACTCGTTTTAGGAATTGTGGTGGGTTCTAAGGTGATTTTACCATGTGAAAAAGCCTTCTGCTGTGATATCATGAATATTGTTTGAAAGAAAACTAATATCTCATGATTTTCCCACAGTGGTTTGGAAGGGGATCTATAAGCTAAACTGAAAGCATATTTTCTGTAAATTCACATTATCTTTCTCAGTCATGTGAAAATGAAGTCTGACATTCTCAGTAAAACATGTACATCCAACAAGGACAGAGACTGTCAGTTGATTCCTTTGTGTTCTACTGCAGCCTCCTAGAGTGTTCTAAAGAACAACTAGAGCGCTAACAGTCCTACTTATTACAAAGGTATGGCACACCTGAAGCCATCTTGATTGGAATAAAGTGGTAACTCTTAAAACATTTAATTTAAAAAGAAATATGAGGGGGTATATTTTGCCATAGAAAGTATGATTAGTGCTGCAGAATGAAAAATTAGGGCACATTTTGAGTGACTTCTCAAATCCTTTTCTATTTCATTAAAACATTCTGATATGCAGTCTCCCAAAATGGCCACCAGAGACAAAAGAGCCCAAATGTAGCCCAAATATCACCCAGATGTAGCCCAAGTATAGCCCAATGACAGAATGTCCCAGAGTGTTCTAAAGAACAACTAGAGCGCTAACAGTCCTACTGTTTACAAAGGTATGGCACACCTGAAGCCATCTTGATTGGAATAAAGTGTTAACTCTTAAAACATTTAATTTAAAAAGAAACAACATGAGGGGGTATATTTTGCCATAGAAAGTATGATTAGTGCTGCAGAATGAAAAATTAGGGCACATTTTGAGTGACTTCTCAAATCCTTTTCTATTTCATTAAAACATTCTGACATGCAGTCTCCCAAAATGGCCACCAGAGACAAAAGAGCCCAAATGTAGCCCAAATATCACCCAGATGTAGCCCAAGTATAGCCCAATGACAGAATGTCCCAGAGTGTTCTAAAGAACAACTAGAGCGATAACAGTCCTACTTATTACAAAGGTATAGCACACCTGGAGCCATCGTGATGGGAATAAAGTGGTAACTCTTAAAACATTTAATTTAAAAAGGAACAAAATGAGGGGGTATATTATGCAATAGAAGGTATTATTAGTGCTGCAGAAAGAAAAAGTAGGGCACATTTTGAGTGACTTTTCAAATCCTCTTCTATTTCATTAAAAAATTCTGACATGCAGTCTCCCAAAATGGCCACCAGAGACAAAAGAGCCCAAATGTAGCCCAAATATCACCCAGATGTAGCCCAAGTATAGCCCAATGACAGAATGTCCCAGAGTGTTCTAAAGAACAACTAGAGCGCTAACAGTCCTACTTATTACAAAGGTATGGCACACCTGAAGCCATCTTGATCGGAATAAAGTGGTAACTCTTAAAACATTTATTTTAAAAAGTAACAAAATGAGGGGGTATATTTTGCCATATGAATTATGATTAGTGCTGCAGAAAGAAAAATTAGGGCACATTTTGAGTGACTTCTCAAACCCTCTTCAATTTCATTAAAAAAGTCTGACATACAGTCTCCCAAGATGGCCACCAGAGACAAAAGAGCCTAAATGTTGCCCAAATATCACCCAGATGTACCCCAAGTATAGCCCAATGACAGAATGTCCCAGAGTGTTCTAAAGAACAACTAGAGCGCTAACAGTCTTACTTATGACAAAAGTATGGCACACCAGAAGCCATCTTGATTGGAATGAAGTGGTAAGTCTGAAAACACTCAATTTAAAAAGGAACAACATGAGGGGGTTAATTTTGCCATAGAAAGTATGATTAGTGCTTCAGAAAGAAAAATTAGGGATAATTTTGAGTGACTTCTCAAATCCTCTTCTATTTCATTAAAAAAATTCTGACATGCAGACTGAAACATGCACTTTGAATACCAGCAGCAGACGTCCCTGGTGAGCAGTAGCTTTACTACAGTGATCTAATGTGCAACTAGAGTGCTAACATTCAGAATTTATGGCAAATGTGTGACACATCTGAATGCCTTCTTGATGGAACCAAAGTAAACAAGCATTGAAAATGCAATAGATCTCGCCCTCGTTTAAGTTAAAGCCATTCTGTTTGTAATGAGGTGGCTTTTTAGCTTTGCTTTTATTAGTGTTTTTTCAACTTTCATGTAAATAACATGCATCTGTATGCATATAAGTATATGTATGCATGCATTTATGTTTGTATTTATATAGATATACAGATGATATATGTTTATATATGTATGTATATATATATATTCACTGAAAAAACCATAGGTTATAGACCATATATAGTTAGGAATTAGCATTTACAAAACCTTGAAAATTCACTGAAAAAACCATAGGTTATAGACCATATATAGTTAGGAATTAGCATTTACAAAACCTTGAAAATTCACTGAAAAAACCATAGGTTATAGACCATATATAGTTAGGAATTCGCATTTACAAAACCTTATTTTACTCACACAAAACCATTGAAATTCCATATATAGTTAGTTGCACTAACTATATATCGCGCACCCGCAATCCACTGCTGATGATGTCACATATTACATCATTCATGACATGGTCAGTGACATCACTGATGACATCACTGATGACATCTCAAATGACATCACTGATGACATCTCAAATGACATCACTGATGACATCACTGATGACATCTCATTTGACATTACTGATCACATCACATCGAGTCGCTAAATGAAATGTACAACAGTGTGTTTAACACTGTTTGGGATTCCCAATGGGGTCGCAAATTGTGAGGTTCATTAATATTAATGAGCCTCTCGCAATTTGCGAGCCCATTGGGAATGCCAGCCCTCCCAGCGATGGTGGCCTGCTGGGCTCTGCAGGCCACCATGTCTCGGACTGCGTTTAAATAAAGCAGTATTAAAAAAAATTCAGCCTGTTTATCATGCATTTAAAAAAAAAAGAAAAAAACGTTTTCATTTCATCTCAAATGACATCACTGATGACAACATCCAGTGACTGTATGTTTCTGTAAAGTTAAAATATGTCTTACATATTGAAGAATGAGTGGATGTATAAGTGTCTGGATGAAGGATTTAGTAGGTGCATGACTGACTGTATGAGTGAGTGATTAAATGTGTCTCACTGAGTGCATGGGTTAGTGACTAAACTGTCTTAATTTGTGCATCATTATGTCTGTTGTTCTGTAAACTGTTGCATGTGTTGATAAGTAGCTATATGAGTAACTATATGGGTTATTGATTGGTTGCCCAAGTATTTGTATGGGAGACTGAGTGTCTGTGTGGGTGGCTGGGAGGGGTATGACTCTGTGCATAGATGTGTGAGCAGTTGATTCACTAGATGTATGGTTTCAAAAGTGCATGTGGAAACAGCTGTATGGGCGGTTGACTGTGTGCATGAGTGTATTGGTGAGTGAATGGATATCTCAGTGCTACATGTCAAAGTAAGTACATATGTAAAACACAGTACATGTGAAAGTTGACATATATAAATAACTGTGCATAAGAGCCAGTGAATGTGTGAGTGGCTGTATGGATCATTGTGAACTTGTATCAGGGATTGTATAAGAGAGTAAATATGTGTTAGTATATGTTTGAATAAGTAAAGTTTGTATAACTGTATAGTTGAGGAAATGGAGGTGTGATTGATTCTTTGCATGACTGACTAGGTGTGTGAGTAACTCCATGGATGAGTGACAGTCTGTGAGTGTCTGTTTACACTGATTGTATCTAAGGTTATATTAGAGTCTGAAGAGGTTCATCGTATTATCACATGAATGATATCATCAGTGATGTGATCAGTAATGTCAAATGAGATGTCATCAGTGATGTCATCAGTGATGTCATTTGAGATGTCATCAGTGATGTCATTTGAGATGTCATCAGTGATGTCATCAGTGATGTCACTGACCATGTCATGAATGATGTAATATGTGACATCATCAGCAGTGGATTGCGGGTGCGCGATATATAGTTAGTGCAACTAACTATATATGGAATTTCAATGGTTTTGTGTGAGTAAAATAAGGTTTTGTAAATGCGAATTCCTAAATATATATGGTCTATAACCTATGGTTTTTTCAGTGAATATATATATATATACATAACCTACTGGCAGTCGCCAGTAGGTATATATAGTTAGGATTTTTTCTCTATGGGATTTTTGAAAATTCTATGTCTAATAACCTTGGCGTTTGTGGACGGAATTGGCTGAAATTTTCAGGAAAATGGAACATTTTGTTTCTGAGCAGCCCCTGACAATTTGGGGGGGTTTCATCAAGGGGGGGCCGAGAAAAAAGGGGGTCCCAAAACGCATTTTTCCCATGTTAATTTCCATAGGGCAGTTGGCCTCACTTTTAGCTCGAACAGCTGAATGGATTTGCACGAAACTTGGCAAAATTGTAGGGACTGTTAGCCCGATGTGCCTTTGCTAGGTCTCAATATATGTGCTCCAGTGGATTTTGAGTAATTTAGGTTCAAAAAAAGATATATATCTGGGCGGAGCCTAACCACACATCTGATCTGATTGGCTGTCAGCACTTCATCCAAGAAGTGTTGGCAGCCATCTTGGGACCAATATACATGATAGCACCTCATTAAAAAGCATTGTAGTTAATAGAGGGTTTTAGGACTTTAGTTACATTATAAATCATTTGTTGATGGTACCATACTCGTTTTAGGAATTGTGGTGGGTTCTAAGGTGATTTTACCATGTGAAAAAACCTTCTGCTGTGATATCATGAATATTGTTTGAAAGAAAACTAATATCTCATGATTTTCCCACAGTGGTTTGGAAGGGGATCTATAAGCTAAACTGAAAGCATATTTTCTGTAAATTCACATTATCTTTCTCAGTCATGTGAAAATGAAGTCTGACATTCTCAGTAAAACATGTACATCCAACAAGGACAGAGACTGTCAGTTGATTCCTTTGTGTTCTACTGCAGCCTCCTAGAGTGTTCTAAAGAACAACTAGAGCGCTAACAGTCCTACTTATTACAAAGGTATGGCACACCTGAAGCCATCTTGATTGGAATAAAGTGGTAACTCTTAAAACATTTAATTTAAAAAGAAACAACATGAGGGGGTATATTTTGCCATAGAAAGTATGATTAGTGCTGCAGACTGAAAAATTAGGGCACATTTTGAGTGACTTCTCAAATCCTTTTCTATTTCATTAAAACATTCTGACATGCAGTCTCCCAAAATGGCCACCAGAGACAAAAGAGCCCAAATGTAGCCCAAATATCACCCAGATGTAGCCCAAGTATAGCCCAATGACAGAATGTCCCAGAGTGTTCTAAAGAACAACTAGAGCGCTAACAGTCCTACTTATTACAAAGGTATGGCACACCTGAAGCTATCTTGATTGGACTAAAGTGGTAACTCTTAAAACGTTTAATTTAAAAAGAAACAACATGAGGGGGTATATTTTGCCATAGAAAGTATGATTAGTGCTGCAGAATGAAAAATTAGGGCACATTTTGAGTGACTTCTCAAATCCTTTTCTATTTCATTAAAACATTCTGACATGCAGTCTCCCAAAATGGCCACCAGAGACAAAAGAGCCCAAATGTAGCCCAAATATCACCCAGATGTAGCCCAAGTATAGCCCAATGACAGAATGTCCCAGAGTGTTCTAAAGAACAACTAGAGCGCTAACAGTCCTACATATTACAAAGGTATAGCACACCTGGAGCCATTGTGATGGGAATAAAGTGGTAACTCTTAAAACATTTAATTTAAAAAGGAACAAAATGAGGGGGTATATTATGCAATAGAAGGTATTATTAGTGCTGAAGAAAGAAAAATGAGGTCACATTTTGAGTGACTTTTCAAATCCTCTTCTATTTCATTAAAAAATTCTGACATGCAGTCTCCCAAAATGGCCACCAGAGACAAAAGAGCACAAATGTAGCCCAAATATCACCCAGATGTAGCCCAAGTATAGCCCATTGACAGAATGTCCCAGAGTGTTCTAAAGAACAACTAGAGCGCTATCAGTCCTACATATTACAAAGGTATAGCACACCTTGAGCCATTTTGATGGGAATAAAGTGGTAACTCTTAAAACATTTAATTTAAAAAGGAACAAAATGAGGGGGTATATTATGCAATAGAAGGTATTATTAGTGCTGCAGAAAGAAAAATTAGGGCACATTTTGAGTGACTTTTCAAATCCTCTTCTATTTCATTAAAACATTCCGACATGCAGTCTCCCAAAATGGACACCAGAGACAAAAGAGCCCAAATGTAGCCCAAATATCACCCAGATGTAGCCCAAGTATAGCCCAATGACAGAATGTCCCAGAGTGTTCTAAAGAACAACTAGAGCGCTAACAGTCCTACTTATTACAAAGGTATGGCACACCTGAAGCCATCTTGATTGGAATAAAGTGGTAGCTCTTAAAACATTTAATTTAAAAAGGAACAAAATGAGGGGGTATATTTTGCCATATGAATTATGATTAGTGCTGCAGAAAGAAAAATTAGGGCACATTTTGAGTGACTTCTCAAACCCTCTTCAATTTCATTAAAAAATTCTGACATACAGTCTCCCAAGATGGCCTCCAGAGACAAAAGAGCCTAAATGTAGCCCAAATATCACCCAGATGTACCCCAAGTATAGCCCAATGACAGAATGTCCCAAAGTGTTCTAAAGAACGACTAGAGCGCTAACAGTCTTACTTATGACAAAAGTATGGCACACCAGAAGCCATCTTGATTGGAATAAAGTGGTAGCTCTTAAAACATTTAATTTAAAAAGGAACAAAATGAGGGGGTATATTTTGCCATATGAATTATGATTAGTGCTGCAGAAAGAAAAATTAGGGCACATTTTGAGTGACTTCTCAAACCCTCTTCAATTTCATTAAAAAATTCTGACATACAGTCTCCCAAGATGGCCTCCAGAGACAAAAGAGCCTAAATGTAGCCCAAATATCACCCAGATGTACCCCAAGTATAGCCCAATGACAGAATGTCCCAAAGTGTTCTAAAGAACGACTAGAGCGCTAACAGTCTTACTTATGACAAA
The DNA here is from genome assembly GCF_964263255.1 of Lissotriton vulgaris. NCBI lineage: Eukaryota > Metazoa > Chordata > Amphibia > Caudata > Salamandridae > Lissotriton > Lissotriton vulgaris. Next base: position 712,816 of record NW_028249872.1, on the reverse strand, counting down.
AGTATGGCACACCAGAAGCCATCTTGATTGGAATGAAGTGGTAAGTCTGAAAACACTCAATTTAAAAAGGAACAACATGAGGGGGTTAATTTTGCCATAGAAAGTATGATTAGTGCTTCAGAAAGAAAAATTAGGGATCATTTTGAGTGACTTCTCAAATCCTCTTCTATTTCATTAAAAAAATTGTGACATGCAGACTGAAACATGTACTTTGAATACCAGCAGCAGACGTCCCTGGTGAGCAGTAGCTTTACTACAGTGATCTAATGTGCAACTAGAGTGCTAACATTCAGAATTTATGGCAAATGTGTGACACATCTGAATGCCTTCTTGATGGAACCAAAGTAAACAAGCATTGAAAATGCAATAGATCTCGCCCTCGTTTAAGTTAAAGCCATTCTGTTTGTAATGAGGTGGATTTTTAGCTTTGCTTTTATTAGTGTTTTATCAACTTTCATGTAAATAACATGCATCTGTATGCATATAAGTATATGTATGCATGCATTTATGTTTGTATTTATATAGATATACAGATGATATATGTTTATATATGTATGTATATATATATATATATATATTCACTGAAAAAACCATAGGCTATAGACCATATATAGTTAGGAATTAGCATTTACAAAACCTTGAAAATTCACTGAAAAAACCATAGGTTATAGACCATATATAGTTAGGAATTCGCATTTACAAAACCTTGAAAATTCACTGAAAAAACCATAGGTTATAGACCATATATAGTTAGGAATTCGCATTTACAAAACCTTATTTTACTCACACAAAACCATTGAAATTCCATATATAGTTAGTTGCACTAACTATATATCGCGCACCCGCAATCCACTGCTGATGATGTCACATATTACATCGTTCATGACATGGTCAGTGACATCACTGATGACTTCACTGATGACATCTCAAATGACATCACTGATGACATCACTGATGACAACATCCAGTGACTGTATGTTTCTGTAAAGTTAAAATATGTCTTACATATTGAATAATGAGTGGATGTATAAGTGTCTGGATGAAGGATTTAGTAGGTGCATGACTGACTGTATGAGTGAGTGATTAAATGTGTCTCACTGAGTGCATGGGTTAGTGACTAAACTGTCTTAATTTGTGCATCATTATGTCTGTTGTTCTGTAAACTGTTGCATGTGTTGATAAGTAGCTATATGAGTAACTATATGGGTTATTGATTGGTTGCCCAAGTATTTGTATGGGAGACTGAGTGTGTGTGTGGGTGGCTGGGAGGTGTATGACTCTGTGCATAGATGTGTGAGCAGTTGATTCACTAGATGTATGGTTTCAAAAGTGCATGTGGAAACAGCTGTATGGGCGGTTGACTGTGTGCATGAGTGTATTGGTGAGTGAATCGATATCTCAGTGCTACATGTCAAAGTAAGTACATATGTAAAACACAGTACATGTGAGAGTTGACATATATAAATAACTGTGCATAAGAGCCAGTGAATGTGTGAGTGGCTGTATGGATCATTGAGAACTTGTATCAGGGATTGTATAAGAGAGTAAATATGTGTTAGTATATGTTTGAATAAGTAAAGTTTGTATAACTGTATAGTTGAGGAAATGGAGGTGTGATTGATTCTTTGCATGACTGACTAGGTGTGTGAGTAACTCCATGGATGAGTGACAGTCTGTGAGTGTCTGTTTACACTGATTGTATCTAAGGTTATATTAGAGTCTGAAGAGGTTCATCGTATTATCACATGAATGATATCATCAGTGATGTGATCAGTAATGTCAAATGAGATGTCATCAGTGATGTCATCAGTGATGTCATTTGAGATGTCATCAGTGATGTCATTTGAGATGTCATCAGTGATGTCATCAGTGATGTCACTGACCATGTCATGAATGATGTAATATGTGACATCATCAGCAGTGGATTGCGTTTTGTAAATGCGAATTCCTAACTATATATGGTCTATAACCTATGGTTTTTTCAGTGAATTTTCAAGGTTTTGTAAATGCTAATTCCTAACTATATATGGTCTGTAACCTATGGTTTTTTCAGTGAAAATATATATATATATATATATATATATATATATATATATATATATATATATATATATATATATATTACCTACTGGCTATCGCCAGTAGGTATATATAGTTAGAATTTTTTCCCTATGGGACTTTTGAAAATTCTATGTCTAATAACTTTGGCGTTTGTGGACGGAATCGGCTGAAATTTTCAGGAAAATGGCACATTTCGTTTCTGAGCAGCCCCTGAAAATTTGGTGGGGTTTCGTCAAGGGGGGGATGAGAAAAAAGGGGGGTCCCAAAACGCGTTTTTCCCATTCATTTTTCCATAGGGCGGTTGGACTCACTTTTAGCTCGAACGGCTGAATGGATTTGCACGAAACTGGGCAAAATTGTAGGGACTGTTAGCCCGATGTGCCTTTGCTAGGTCTCAATATATGTGCTCCAGTAGTTTTTGAGAAATTAACGTTCAAACCAAGATATATATCTGTAACAGCGCTCTGGGCAGCGATCCGGTCCGCTTACTTTTCGCTTATCGGAACTTTGCGCGCAGAAAGCTGATTGGCTCTCCGGTGTCTGTCAACATTCTAAACAGTCCGGAGCGGACGCCATCTTGTCTCTCGGTAGGATCGAGAGAGAAGAAGAGGTGGAAAACGAAGGGGGAATTTAATGAAAGGGGGCAAGGTATCCCCCTCTTGACCCCCTAGGAATGTTGTTGGGGTTATTAAAGGGTCCCGTGGGGAAAATAAAAAAAAAATGATTTTTCACGGTAGAAGCGCGGCCGCGAACTGGTAGCGAAACGGGAATTCGCCATTTTGTGCTTCGTAAATTAAATTACTAGTTATAAGTGGGTGCGGGAGACGTATCCTAATCCCCTATGTTTCCTGAGGGTGGGTGAGGAGGCTGATATATGTTGATACATCTCTTCCAGCGGCTGTGCGTGAGCTTTTTTTTTTTTTTTGCTGCGTGACAGTCCGGAGCGGCCGCCATCTTGTCTCTCGGTAGGATCGAGAGAGAAGAAAAGGTGAAAAACTAAGGGGGAATTTAATGAAAGGGGGCAAGGTATCCCCCTCTTGACCCCCTAGGAATGTTGTTGGGGTTATTAAAGGGTCCCGTGGGGAAAATAAAAAAAAAATGATTTTTCACGGTAGAAGCGCTTCACGGGCCGCGAACTGGGCCGCAAACTGGTAGCGAAACGGGAATTCGCCATTTTGTGCTTCGTTAATTAAAGTACTAGGTATAAGGGGGTGCGGGAGACATATCCTAATCCCCTATGTTTCCTGAGGGTGGCTGAGGAGGCTGATATATGTTGATATATCTCTTCCAGCGGCTGCGCCATCTTGCCTTTTTTCGAATGCCACAATTTTGTCGTGCACGGCAGCCATTTTAGATGCCAGGCTGGTCCCAGGCTATCACCTACCCCTGCGGATGTAGTTTATGGCCCCAGCTGTAGAGAATTCAGACATGCCAATCCTCCTGATTCAGGCGTGTGAGTACTGATTTCAGTGCTAGTCTCCCGCCTCCCGATTTCTGCAAGCAAAAATCCGGGGGCATATTACGAACAACTAGCGATAATTTTTGTCTATAACTTGTTTAGAGACAAAAATTATCGCCGCACATCGGCGATTTTTATCGCAGATAAACCTTGCTATTATCGCAGAAAAGTCAGCGATATTCATGTATTATCGACCTAATGCTCTTAGCCATGTTATCCACCTCCCATTGGATAACATGGCTAAGAACTGCTCAGGGCAGGTGTTAGATTTTGGAGGTATTCGCGCTTAGCGCGAATATCTCCAAAAGTTGGTAATAGAAGGTAGCGATGTTAGGGACTGTTTCCAGTCGCTAACATCTTGGCACGCCACTTTGCATGTCATTAGTGATAAGTATCACTGACATGCAAAGCCGGGCCCAAGATGGTCGCTATCTCCTTTTAGGTGTCACTAACTGGTGTTAGCGACAGCTTGATAATAGGGAAATAGTTTTATCTCCGCTTTCATGGTTTTTAAAGCCAAAAAAGCGGAGATAAACCCCCTTGATAATATGCCCCACGATTCCTTGGGGGTTTCAGCTGACAGGGCTTGGTATTGTGTTACATGGTAATTTTTCCATGAAACGTCAGAGGGTCGATGTAGGGGTTCTAGAAGAGGTGATAAACCATTTAAGCCTCATGAACAAGCGCATGGTCTTTTAAAGATTTGTGAAGTACTCGGGGCGGCGGTGTGTGTGTGCCCTCTTTCAGGAGCGGGCGGGGGGGGGGGCACTGCCAGCAACTTGCCAGGTCAGGTAGTGTTCAACACGTGCATCACCCTTTCTCTGCCTGCTATTGCGCTCCATGCTTCGGAAAGGTAAGAAAAAGAACGTGCATTTGAGTTTGAAATGTCCGATCCTGCAGCAGCACACTTCCAAAGCCCACACATGACAATAACCCGATTCAAGGCCCCATTCACCCGTTTTTCAAAAAATAGATAACACTCCAACAAATTAAGGTTATAAAACTTTATTAACTTTTAACGATAATGAACAGAACAAAAACTAAAAACATTTAAACATTTATTAACACAAAAAGCAACAATGCTTAGAAGCTGTCTTTTGTGCGAATAGTCCCAAGGCAGCACAACGTGCAGAGTTCTGGACGGCACCCAGGTGATGTCGCCTGGGTGCCGCACTGGTTTAGGGATCCTACAATGCTGCTCCGAAAATTGGCGTGGGGCGTCCCGGGTGGGGCGGGGGGAGGCCTCGTCAGTAGCGGTCTGTTGTGCGAATAGTTCCAAGGCAGCACAACGTGCAGAGTTCTGGACGGCACCCAGGTGATGTCGCCTGGGTGCCGCACTGGTTTAGGGATCCTACAATGCAGCACAGAAAAACAGCGTGGGGCGTCCCGGGTGGTGCGGGGGGAGGCCTCGTCAGTAGCGGTCTGTGTCCAGTGTCACATGGCTGACACAACATGTACGACAGGCACCCAGGTGATGTCCAGTAAACTGCCGCACTGGTTTTGGTATCCTACAATGCTGCTCCGAAAATTGGCGTGCGGCGGCCCGGGGGGGGGGGGGGGGGGAGGCGGCGTGAACGGGCCTCCCCAGGTGGCGGCCATCTAGCTGAGTTGCGCTCGCTCTTGCGGCCACAGCGTCTCGCTCACCATGTTGTGGAGTTGCTCCCACTCTTGCAGTGCAGCGATAGGCGGCTGCCACATGGCTGTCAAAATGGTGGACGGCTCTTCGGTTTTGGGCCTGGTCCACTGAAATGGCCCTGGGACACCTTGGAAGTCGGACGCTTGCCTGCTAGGGCTTGGGCTCCATTCTCGAAAAGCGTCCCCTCAGCCGTGAAGATTGTATAAAAGTCTTGGGGGCCCCCGACTCCCGCAGGCTTCCGGTGGGGAGCGGCTGACATGATTGCTCGCGGAATGACCACGACGGAGCCAAGAGATGGTGGTGCTCTCATGCTGACGCCAGCTTCAGTCTGAATGATCCAGAAACAAGGTGGGGCTTTCATCGTTTGGGAAAAAAAAATGTTCTAAACCAATGAAAAGTGTTATTTTTAGGTCATATGACCAAGCCTTCCATCTTTAGGAAACCAAAAGTAAAATGAACCAATGAAAAGTTTTATAAACAAGTCACATGACCTGTTATGCGACATAGGGCTACAAAAAGCGTAGAAAATCCGTTGGCACGTGAGGCGGCGTCAGTAGCGGACCGATGTGCGAATAGGCCGAAGGCAGCACAACGCGCCGAGATCCGGATGGCACCGAGGTGGTGTCCAGCAAATTGCCGCACTGGTGTGGCCATCCTACAATGCTGCGCCGAAAGACGGCGTGTCCAGCTGAATTGCGGTCACTGTTGCGGTACAGTGACTCGAACGCGCCGAGATCCGGATGGCGCCGAGGTGGTGTCCAGCAAATTGCCGTACTGGTGTGGCCATCCTACAATGCTGCGCCGAAAGACGGCGTGTTCAGCTGAGTTCCGGTCACTCTTCCGGCACAGTGACTCGAACGCGCTGAGATCCGGATGGCACCGAGGTGGTGTCCAGCAAGTGGCTGCACTGGTGTGGCCATCCTACAATGCTGCGCCGGAAGTCGGCGTGGGGTGCCCCGTTGGCTTATGAGGTGATGTCAGTAGTGGACTGATGTGTGAATAGGTCGGAACCAGCACAAGGCGCCAAGATCCGAATGGCAAGTCCTGGATGTTGAGTGCCTCAGTTGAGATTTCTGAGCAGTGCTTGTAGAACTGTCTGAAGCTTATTTGCACCTGCTGCAGCTTCACTAGGTCCGGCGGAACTTGTTGCCTTTCCCTTTCTGCTTCTTTTCCTACAATGCGTTTCTTCTGAAGACACGACCAGGTCCCTGAATGTGTGCAGGGGGACGCTATTGAATGAATGAACGCGCCGAGGTCTGGATGGCACCGAGGTGGTGTCCAGCAAATTGCCGCACTGGTGTGGCCATCCTACAATGCTGCACCGAAAGACGGCGTGTTCAGCTGAGTTCCGGTCACTCTTCCGGCACAGTGACTCGAACGCGCTGAGATCCGGATGGCACCGAGGTGGTGTCCAGCAAGTGGCTGCACTGGTGTGGCCATCCTACAATGCTGCGCCGAAAGTCGGCGTGGGGTGCCCCGTTGGTTTATGAGGTGATGTCAGTAGCGGACCGATGTGTGAATAGGTCGGAACCAGCACAAGGCGCCCTGCACTGTTGAGCCTTTTTCAATGTCTGTTTTTTGTTCTTTCCCCTCCATCAAAAACAAAACAAAAATACAAGGCGCCAAGATCCGAATGGCAAGTCCTGGATGTTGAGTGCCTCAGTTGAGAGTTCTGAGCAGTGCTTGTAAGACTGTCTGAAGCTTATTTGCACCTGCTGCAGCTTCACTAGGTCCGGCGGAACTTTTTTCCTTTTCCTTTCTGCTTCTTTCCCTACAATGCGTTTCATCTGAAGACACGACCAGGTCCCTGAATGTGTGCAGGGGGACGCTATTGATTGAATGAAAATGGCGGCTTGACACAAAGCTGACTCAAGCGTTACTGTTGGTGCTATACAGACAAAAATTGGTTTTCAGTTTGTACATTCTTCAGGTTTTTTTTTCCATCCAAGTCTGATTGAGAGTTTGTAGAAAAATGGCTTCAGATTTTCCACATACTACTCTTCAACATTCTTCCTAAATGTAACAATGTGAAACTCACTAGGAGAACGGCTGTTTCTGTTTCCTTTCAAAATGCTGCCACCAATATTTTCTGAATGGAAGACACCATCTTGTAACATAAAGGGCCGAAAGGGGTTCTGGTCTGGCCGATGGTTGGTGGAGACATTTTGACTATATCTTGGACCTGCCCGGCCTCGCCCAAAATGGCGCCGGTATAAATGGGACTCGTAACTCTTTGCCCGCAAATGTATATCTAGAAAATGTTATTGTAAGTGGCCCTGTCGTATTTTAATTACAAAATGTACGTCCACCGATTCCGCAACTGTTAGACACCTTTGTTCTTGTCACCTAATGGCCCGCTCGTTACGTTCTTCTACAGTGTAAATGTCTCCTCATCATATACGATTTGAGTTTGCTCCGTGGCCGGCCCACGTGGTTATAGGCCCGTATTTGTATACTGACATTTTCACAATAAAGGTTTTTAAAACAAAACACGGTAGTAGTATTTTCATTTGTAAAGTTTTTACTTTTAGTGACTGTTTTCGAATCAGTAAAAGGCAAGTGAAATAAAGCAGTCCAATTACATGACGGATAAAAGGTATAATATGTAGGAACGCAGTAAAGATAAATGGTCAAGGGCAGTTGTGTTTTTCATGTCTGCAACATAAAGTGATCGATAAGAATCTGATAATCAGGCGTATCGGCGACTAAGACAGGAGGCCGAATCTCTTTTACTCAACGGCTCCGTCATGGAAGGAAGAAACGCCCTTTTTCTCGAAAAAGGAATATATTTTACTTGCAAGACAGTTGTAAATTTTCAGGGAAAGTACATTAGCCTGGAATATTATAACATATGTTTGAAAAAAAAATATTGTTCGAAAATAATAAAAAGCGTAATTTTTAGGTCATATGACCAAGCTTTTCATCATTAAATTAACAAAAGTAAAATGAACCAATGAAAAGTTTTATTAACAAGTCACATGACCTGTTATGCTTACGTTACGCGCTGCGCGCCGCGCCTCGGATCACTTCCGGGTGCGCTAACGCGGCGTGTCATAAAACGCATTACGCGACAACGTAGGTCAAGAATATAGTCTAAATGTCTCCACCAACCAGCGTTCAGAACACAACCCCTTTCAGCAGTCCAAAAAGTTCTGTTAAATGACAACAGAGGGGACAGGCAATAAGAACCATCAGTCAAAGAGGGGAGGGCAAGTTCTTCTCTTCCGGGTCATGTTGGGGCGCTACCGGAACTGATCGAATTGGTAGTCTACAGTGTTTCTGGATGTTTCAGACTAAAGCTGGCGTCAGCATGAGACCACTACCATCTCGTAGCTCCGTCGTGGCCATTCCACGAGCAATCATGGCAGCCGCTCCCCACCAGAAGCCTGCGGGAGTCGGAGGCCCCCAAGACTTTTGTAGAATCTTCACGGCTGAGGGGACGCTTTTCGAGAATGGGACCCAAGCCCTAGCAGACAAGCGTCCGAGTTCCAAGGTGTCCCAGGGCCATTTTAGTGGACCAGGCCCAAAACCGAAGAGCCGGCCGCCATTTTGAGAGTCCTGTGGCAGCCGCCTATCGCTGCACCGCAAGAGCGGGCGCATCTCAACTACATGGTGAGCGAGACGCTGTAGTCGCAAGAGCGGGCGGAAAACAGCTGAATGGTGGAAGAGGCACAGTGTAGCAAAAGCGGGCGGAATGGCAACTAAAACGATAAAGGGGCGCCTCACTACAGCTTGTCTTCAGGTCAAACGGATTGTGGGACAAGGTCCAGAATTGAAGAGTCATCAAAAGGCAAAAAGTACCGCCGGACCCCGGGAGCCGGCCGCCTATGTCGGGGGCGATCTCAGGCTACACCAGTGCTATAAGACTTGGGGAGGGTGTCGGAGCCAAGCGTCTTCTCCGAGTCCATGGCCATCACAGCGCCCCTCAGGGGCCTCCGTCAAGCTGTTTAGGAAGGTAACATATCACATTGTTTTCTAATGCAGTCAGGTCCACAAACGACACTCACTTACTTTGAGAATAGTGAAGCTGCAGTAGGTGGAAATAAGCTTCAGACAGTGTTACAAGCGCTGCTCAGAACTCTTAACTATGGCACCCAACATCTAGAACTTATGCTATTTGAGAATGGTAGTGACATCGAAGCATCTCAGGGACCAAAACCATTAACGTACTTTCACGTATGAAAATCTTACTTGGGGAGGGGGCAGGAGCGAAGCGCCCCCTCCCAGTCAGCGCCACCACACCGTATGTTGAAAATCTGAAGCCATCGTTCTACAAAGTCAACCAAAGTTGGATTGAAAAATCTAGAAAAATGTACAAACTGAAAACCAGTTTTGGTCTGCATAGCATCAGTAACAACGCTTGAGTCAGCTTTGTGTCAAGCCGCCATTTTGATTCAACAAAGCACAGGCATTGAAAAAGGCTGAAATTCAGAACTCTAAACTATGGCACCCAACATCCAGGAGCTTGCTATCCGGATCTTGGAGCCTTGTGCTGTTTTCGATCTATTCACACATCGGTCCACTACTGACATCATCTTATAAACCAACGTTATGTAAATAGTTTTTTAATAAAATGTTTTACCCTGTTTCTTTGCTGGTGTGTTGTCTATATTTTTAATATTTGCATAGGGTTTGTCATTATTTTGTGCGGGATGGGTGATGGAGCCGAGCTGTCTTGCAGCCCTCATGGCGTGGAGCTCAGTTCATCTCACTATTTTCGTATTTCTCAAGAAGGGTTGTTCCTAATATTTCTATTTTAGCGAGGTCAAAAAGAGATCCAATTAGTGGCCTACTGATTTTGCTCGATTACTTTTATTTTTTTTACACGATTTTTCACTATCTGCAAAGACTAAACAGAGTATTGCGACTTTGTGCTTGTTTGTAAATAGAGAATGATCCAAAGAGAACCAATTCTAAAACAGTAAATGCTTGGACAACAATCAATCAAATGGAGAGACAAGGAGGTACGACGGATTACAACGGGGGTAAAGGCCTGCGTTAACTACCCTTCTGTATCTGCAAAGAGAGAGTACTACTAAGGCAAAAGAGGGGAGGGGGGGGGCAGCGTTCAAAGCACATCAGCGTGCATAAATACGAAAATGTTTTTATCTATCACGTACTTGACATTTTAAAGCTTTTCATATTTGCTATTAAAAAACCAATGAAATTCACAGAAAAAACCATAGGTTATAGTGGATATATAGTTAGGAATTTGCATTTACAAAACCTTGAAAATTCAATGAAAAAACCATAGGTTATAGGCCATATATAGTTAGGAATTAGCATTTACAAAACCTTATTTTATTCGCATAAAACCATTGAAATTCCATATATAGTTAGCTAACTATAAGCGCTAACTATATATCGCGCACCCGCAATCCACTGCTGATGATGTCACATATTACATCATTCATGACATGGTCAGTGACATCAGTGACATCGCCAGTAGGTACTTATAGTTAGGATTGTTTTCCATAGGAAATCCTCAACATTCTATTTGGAATAACTTTGACCCTGGTGGATGAGTCTTTGCGAATTTCTCTAAGAAGATGGCTAGGTCCGCTGTGCTCCTTCCCTGAAAGTTTGGGGGGGATTGGTCAAGTGGGGGCTGAGATATAAGGGGGGTCCCAAAACGTGTTTTCTCCATGTTATTTTCCATAGGACCTTTAGACTCGGCTACAGTTCGAACGGGTGAATGAATTTATAAGAAATTTGCCAAAACTGTAGAGTCTTGTTTGCAGATTACGCTTTTTTTGGAATGGTGTAAATCCGTTCAGTAGTTGTTGAGAAAATTAAAGTTAAAGCCAATTATATATCTATAGGCGCTCACACGTGCGCGCACCCAAGCGGCTGCGCGTGAGCGCAATTTTTTTTGGCTGCATGACGTCTGTTAACGTTCGATTCGAAGGAAATCAGGAAGTTTTGTCCGCCATTTTGTCACTGCGAGTAAATATATTGTTCATTTCAAAGCGTTGAAACATGGAAAGGGGAGAAGGTAGAGATTGTCTTGCTGCGTAGCTTTTCTCGGGGTGTGCAGTAAGGCCCTTAAATGCAAAAAGATATAATTTTTCCCCGAAAAAAAAAAACTGGGTGCGCGCATCCGGTCGCGCACACCTATTTACAAGAGTGTGAAAATGGAGGTAAATCAGAAGTTTGAGTGCTTAAATATAAGGTGGCTCTGAAAAGAGCCCTTGTGTTAATTGAGTGTTTTCTGCATTTATAAGTAAATACCGATGCAGAGTCTGATGTTGCAGAGGAAGATTCTGTTTCCCTCATTTGTGAAATGAACACCGTCTCTCCTATAGACGTCTTGCATGTGGTATCGCAAGTTGTTGTGGTAAATAGAACCCATGCTATAATCTCTGAGGAACGCAGAAACAGATTTATTTACATGTCTCCTTGCTTTCTCAAATTGTGCACAATGGTGATTGGACCAATTCCATTTCTGTCTTTGGCATATATTGGAATATACCAAGGCAGATCGAGGAAAAAGTGTCATCAATTGTCGAAAGGTGTCTTTTAGAAGCATTTCCAGACCTACCCCAGTGATTGTGCCTAGATCGTTCCCACCACAGTGCACAATTATAAGGTCTGGTTCTGGGAGATGCATAAAAGTTTTCACCAATGGAATCAATTGGTGACATTTCAATCCTCTTTTGGAAATCCATGTTATGTGTACATTTGGTAAGCTGAGGTTGCAAATTCGTCTGCTTACTGCATATTTTTCACTCCAGTGAATATAACTGTGTCATATTAGCCAGACCTTCATTTTCAAGGGATTTGTAGTCGTCCTCCGATCGGTTCTTGAAGTGGAATGGTAGTTAGAAGTTGAAATTCTAAATAAAGAAAAAGAAAGAGGCTGGGTGTGGTTTAAAAAATAAAAATGATTGGTTGATTGTAACAAGTGGAGATTGAACAGGTTAATGTTTATGTTAAACGAAAAGTACTATTGGGTGTGAAAAAACAAGATATGTAACAGAGCTGTGTATTGGCAGGTGTTTCTGGAGGGAAAATAGTGTTCTTAGTTTGTTGTAGAACGTTAAGACATGAACTTTTGACCTGTGCCTTCAGCAAGGTGCAGAATGAGGTGTAACCATGGAAACAGCCGGAGATGGCAGTTGGTGATGGGTTCACGCTTTGGGGCCTCTGCATCTGAGTCTGTTCTCTGGTGGCAGGCGGACAACTGTTTGTTATTGTGGAGATGAAATGGTGATAAGGAGAGACATACGACATAGCGTCTGGCCTGTAGAAGCGTGGGAGCAGTGATTAACTCTGAGTGAAGCGGAACTGTGTCGGTGCTTAGTAACAGAAAAAAAAAATGTTAACAGTGGTATAACTGTCTTTACGGTGCGCGACCTATTAAGAAAGAGTTCACGGGCCGTAATTGGCTTGCAGGTTCTAGTATCAGTAAGTGAGGTCGAGAAAAGAAAACATTCAGGACTTTATTTATGAAAGGCTTGCGCCACCGGTGCGTTACTTTTTCCCATTTTAAAAAATGAGGCACCGGCGGCGGAAGGTCTTCATAAATAAGGTCCTCAGTGTCTACAGTTAAGGTTATGTGGAACCCATGAATAGTTTTTCAATATGAAATCATTTCAGTTGAGATTATGGATTAAAAGAGAAACCGTGAATATTTGAAATGTTTATTTAGAAATGTACTATTTCAAAGGCAAATCATTATGTAATATGAGTACAGAAATTGCAAAAAACACAGTAATTGGTATTGTCAGTAGTACATGGAATACAAACGCTATAGTTGAAGAAAAATGAATATAGTTTGAAAAAAACATTGTACACTTTTATAAGGAAGTATATTATATTTTAATAAATAGAAGAAGGTGTCTGGCCTTTCAGTTTAGGAACGATATATGAAAATGCAAGTGGTTATACATCATTACTTTATGAATCAGCTGTCTAACAACACGAAATCATAATGTCCACTGTTAGTAAAGGCAATAGGTCTGTTCTTCAAAAGAAAATATGGAAAAGAACGTGAAGAATATAGAAAACCAAAAGGAAATGAGGACGTCAATGGCTTGTTTGAGAGTTATTGAAGCATTGTTTAGGCAAAATAGGTAGCTTCTGCTTGTAACAGGAAATCAGTTTTATCATTTGAAATTATGTCAGCTATCCCATGGAAAAGAGTAAAGCAGTACTGATGATCTGTTATAATCGGAGCCTCTTTTACCATCAGATGGCAGCTCGGTGGGTTTTCGATGTATCTTGCTGTTAGGAAAGAGTTAACCGTCCATTGTGTAGGCAAAGTATGCAGCAAGTGCCTCTAACATAAAATCATTGTTATCATCGGAAAACATGTCAGCCATCCAATTGAGAAGATGAAAGGAGCATTCATGATCTGTCATTATTGGGGCGTCTTTTACCATCATAGGGCAGCTCGGTGTGTTTTCGATGTAGCTCTCTGTTAGGAAATCTTGCGCCGCTGCGAATATATTCCAATGACCCAGAACTCCTTGTATCGCTGCAAAGGCCATAAACCCTCCGTTGTAACAAAGCTGTTCATGATCAAGTAACGGATTCATGAGGTGATTGTAATTCGGTTCAGGAGGTACCAAATTGCAGAGATATAATCCAGGGCCCACGTGAAATCACAGCTCAGGCAATGAAATACAGGCTGCACACAGGTGAAATACGAATATCGAAATGATAATCGATATGAAGTATTCAAAGTTGAGAGTGGTAAGGTGCCGTAGTATAGAAGCATTCTCTGCCGAAATAGTTCTAAGTGGCCCGGCTCGTTTGCGAAGGCAGGAGGGACATCCATTTTGAATTTCCCAAGATGGTACAGGAAACGGCGCAGCACTGCCGGTTGTATAGCAACTCCACAGAATTAGGTCGCCGGCTATGCAGTGGAGAGGAGCAGTATGACTTGATACATTTTCTAGGAGTCTAGTCACTTATATATTGCTTAGTGGTTATTAAAAAAGTAGCTTTTTTTGAACTGGAGGATGCGTTAAAAAATAAGGGAGTGATTTGAGGGAGTTGTAAAGCAAGGTAAATGTTTTTTTACATCAATGCTGTTTTCTGTGAATGTTAGCTTAGTGAAAGATATGTGTGTGAGCAGATGCAACGTTCAGTTTTAAATGTGACAATGGCGCTCTTGTTCATGTCTTCCGATTCAAGGTCGGTATTCGCTGCCAAATACAAAGATTAAAAAAAGCATGCGTGGGGTACATATTGTGCATTCTTAAAGGAAAGCAAATGAAGGGTTATTTTTACCGCATTAGCATTGTCGTTTAAAAAGTTATAGTGATTTCTATTATATGTGGAGAAAGTGTTACTGATGAAGACTGAAAATAAATCCTTATAAATGATACGGACTGGTGTATTTTAGAAAAGGTGTGTAACATTACATGAATTGTGGAAAAAATATAATGTAATTGAAAGTGTATGGTTTGAAAATGAAAAGTAGAGGTTTATAGTTCACGTTTTGAAAGCAGTTCTAGAGGGTCAGATGCATGATAGATTTATAAAAAATAGAACATGTTTTTAAATAGTATTTTGGAAAAAATATGTGCCTTTATGTACTATTTACATTATCTGCCTGTTGCGTATTCTTTGAGTTTTAGTAATCCTGACGGACTGGTGTATTTTAGAAAAGGTGTGTAACATTACATGAATTGTGGAAAAAATATAATGTAATTGAAAGTGTATGGTTTGAAAATGAAAAGTAGAGGTTTATAGTTCATGTTTTGAAAGCAGTTCTAGAGGGTCAGATGAAAGTGTATGGTTTGAAAATGAAAAGTAGAGGTTTATAGTTCACGTTTTGAAAGCAGTTCTAGAGGGTCAGATGCATGATAGATTTATAAAAAATAGAACATGTTTTTAAATAGTATTTTGGAAAAAATATGTGCCTTTATGTACTATTTACATTATCTGCCTGTTGCGTATTCTTTGAGTTTTAGTAATCCTGTGTCTTATAAGATTTCTAGGGGCGGTTTGAGGTTCATGGTGGGTTTAGGCAGGGAGGGTAGGTTGGGGGTTTGTAATAGGGGGTTCGGCTGGGGTGGAGTGCGGAGTTTAGTGAAAAGTGAGGGGGGCGGGGAGTTACGGTGTTTGGTAATGGAGCAGAGTCAGAGGACGCCACATTTGTGTTATGGGGTGCCACGGAAATATGTATTTATTCTCAGAGGTTTATTATATTAAGGATATATATCAGCATGGTGGCTCTTGTCGTTTTGTAGTTCTGTGTATGTTTATAATCCTGGCCCTGTAGTTTTTGTTTATGGACCTTATTACAACACACAGGGGAGCTACGTTGCACAGTTGGAGATCAGAGACTTAAGAAATAAAACTTTATAATTGTAAGGACTGTAAGCGATAGAAATCGCCCGTTCTCGGTGTAAAAAATATCACCGCTATTGGTGGTATTTTCTACGGTGTTAGTACTCGAAGGAGAATAGTAACATATATGTGAAATAAAATTATGTAATAGGCTCAGCATTTCACATTATCTTGGAAAACAAAAGTTGCTTTTACATAGCAATAAGTATCTTATAATTAAGGGACGGAGTGTATATAGTGCTATTTAGTACTCTGCTATGTGATTGACTTTGAATATTTCATAAGAGGAGGCTTTAAAAGTTTTACGATAAACTGGTTTTCTAGGGAAGTGGGTGGAGTGTTCCGTGTAAATTGCAGAATAGAAACAAGTAAGAACCAATTGGAAGTGTTGTTTTAAAGTCACATGACTGCACATGCGTGTCTCGACGCCTGTACGCGATAGGTGGGTGCGTGCACCCGGTCGCGCACTATACGAAAGCTGCGAGAAAATATCAGCTAATATGCTCTTGAAGCTTGTTTTGGTGGAAAGAGTTAGTTCTGAAAAGAACTTTTTTTTTTTTTTTTTTTTTTGGAAACAAGTGTTTTGATGCTTTTGATTTCTTAAAGTTGCTACGACATTTTTCGGTATGTCATACTATCCAAATAAAGTGAAGAAATTTAACTTTTCTTTGAGCATTTATGACTCTCAAATATTTGTTTAATTAGAGTATAGCTTTGCTCTCCGTATACAAGAAGTTCTCCACAGTTCGTGCATTTCATGTGCACGTTCGCCAGATATGGTCTCAAGTCCATCTCAGCACTCGATGGAGATACAGGTCGTCCACCAGAAGATGTGTTGATTACTTCTGATGGTAATAGCATGGCCTCCGTTTTTCTTGTCAAAGTTGGTCGCTCATTTTCATCAGATTTGGAAGATGAATGCGGAACGGTAGCCATTGTCCCGAAGTCTTCGGGAAGATGTTCGACGTTGTTGTCTCTTGAGAGTAGAAAAGAAAGTGATGGAAGTGGGTGGAGTGCTGCGTGTAAATTCCAGAATAGAAACTACCAAGAACCAATTAGAAGTGTTGTTTAGAAGTCACATGACTTCACATGGGAGTGTCAGGTCCTGTACGCGATAGAAGGGTGCGCGCACCCGGTCTCGCACTAAAATAAAGCGGCGAAAAAACATCTTATATTATGCTCTTGGAGCATGTTTTGGTGGAAAGAGTTAGTTCTGAAAATAACTTTTTTTTTTTTTTTTTTGGGAAATAAGTGTTATGATGCTTTCGATTTCTTAAAGTTGCTACTACATTTTTCAGTATGTAATAGTTTGAAAATGAAGTGAAGAAATTTATCTTTTCTTGGGGCATTTGTGACTGTCAATTTTGAGTTTAATAAGAACGAGGCTCTGCTCTCCATACAAAAGAATTTCTCCACACTTGTTGCATTTCATATGGAAAGGGGCGACCACTCGGTCCCCCCGAACGTATGGCGGAGTGCCTCGATCCCCCCGGGAAGCCATTTTGGGGCGGGAAGCGCGTCTCGGCTGGTATGCCCGAAGCGGCGTAGCCGGGGCGCGCTTTTTCCCGCCCTAGAGTGGGCTGGCCTAGACACCGACGTAGCCAGCCCCGCCCTAGGGGCAGGCAGGGGCGGGTTTTCGCCCGCCCTGAAGACGGATAAAAAGAGACGCAAGACCAGAAGACGTCCTCTTGTTCTTGTGCTCCGAAGCTGCACCTCCTCGCTACACGTGAGCTCGGGACGGAACGAAGAGCCAATTTTGAGCGTTTTGATCTTTTTCTTTGTCTTCTAGATACTTCCTCGGAGAGATGCCCAAGAAAGGCGCAAAGAGAATGACGACCGACCAGATGGTGCGGGCCCTTTGCAAAGAAGTGTCCGACATAAAGAAACGGTTGGCGGAACGAGATGGGGAGGAGGGTTCGGGCCCTGCGCCGGCTGGAGGGAGACCTAAGAGGCCGAGAAGGGTTCCAGCCGGTGGGGACGTCCCGGTTCCCTCTGCCCCGCTCGAGGCGCCGACCCCAGTACCGATGGAGGGGAATCCAATCCCCGTTGTCGTCACCCCGACATCCAAGGAAGACATGCCCCCCGAGCTGGCAGCACAGC
The DNA here is from genome assembly GCF_964263255.1 of Lissotriton vulgaris. Classification (NCBI taxonomy): domain Eukaryota; kingdom Metazoa; phylum Chordata; class Amphibia; order Caudata; family Salamandridae; genus Lissotriton; species Lissotriton vulgaris. The sequence goes on along the minus strand of NW_028249872.1, from coordinate 695,258 downwards.
TAGCAGCATGGTTGGGGGATAGTAGTGATGGCGCCACGGCTGCCGAGGCACAGGCGCTGATAAAAGGGCTTCGTGAGAAGAGAGAGGCAGCTAGAGTGGCTGCGCCGTTGGCGGGGATAGACAAGCCGCAAGCGGCAGAAGCTGCGTCCGGTTCAGGTAAGCGGCCATTGCCGATTGCAAGGGACGAGTCAGCACCCTCTCGTAGAGAGAGATTGGGACAACATGTGCCTTTAGCTATAAAGGAAAAGATCTGGGCAGGGGAGTACGTGAATATTTTTTCCTTGCTTGTTGATCATTATGATGTGGAGCATGTGAAAAGTCAGAAGGACCTAATGCATCCGAGTGTTTGGCGCGCAAAAATGGCCGCCTTTAAGGTAAATGAGAACATTGGCAACTGGGGCAATGCATGGGGTATTTTCACATCGATTTTGGGGGAACGTAGGCCCGAGTTGCTTCCTGAGTTTCCCGTTTATCAATCACGAATTATGGGTTACTCGACAGCGTATCAAGGTAACCATTGGTTTTGTTATGACAATCTGTTCAGGAAAGAAAAGGAACATAACAAGAGTTTGACTTGGGATTGTTACGATTCTTTAACATGGGATAAAATGAAAGAATCGGGAATGTTAAGAATGCCATTGGTCGGGAGCAATGTTGTTGATTACTCCCGCCAAAATGTGGGGACGCCCTTTCGACCAAGTACGAGCACCGACGACCAGTCGAGGCCCGCAGGCAATACAGGGAGAAAGGGTTTCTGTTTTAATTTCAACAAGGGGAAATGTACCAGGCCTCCGGGATCGTGTAAATTCAAACACGAATGTAGTACGTGTGGGTCATCCCATCCTGAGTCAACGTGCAGAGCCAGAACGAGTGAGAATGGGGGTAAGGGAGGCGCCAAACAGGTCTAAGCTAGGCCGAGGGGCGCCTTTACCAACCCCGATTGATACCTTGGCAATGATTCCCTGGCTCAGCGAATACCCGGATCGTGCTTCTGCCGGGGTGCTGCGGAACGGTTTTACACATGGTTTCCGCATCCCGGTAGGGGACTTTCAGGGTGTAGGGATGTGCAAAAATCAACTTTCCGTTTTACAACATACATCTGTAGTTCAAGAGAAAATTCAGAAAGAGGTTAGCCGGGGACGGGTCGCCGGCCCGTTTAGTGTACCCCCGGTACCGGATTTCGTTTGTTCTCCGTTAGGGGTGGTCCCCAAGAAGGACCCGGGTGAGTTTCGTTTGATCCATAATCTGTCTGCTCCACATGGTCTTTCGGTGAACGACGCAATTGATCCAGAAGTTTGTTCGGTGCGATACGCATCTTTTGATGAGGCAGTAGCCATCTTGAATCGCCTGGGGCACGGGACGTTGATGGCGAAATCTGATATCGAGTCAGCGTTCCGGTTGCTCCCGGTACACCCAGACGATCAGCGTCTTCTGGGATTCGGGTTCCAGGGGTCATTTTACATGGATAGGTGTATGCCAATGGGATGCTCTATATCATGTGCTTACTTTGAGCAATTCAGTACTTTCCTGCAATGGGTGTTCACTAAGAGAACGGGTTTCCGAAATGTAATGCACTACCTTGACGACTTTTTGTTCCTTGGCCCCGCCGGTAATCTCGAATGTGCCCAGGCCTTAGCTGAATTCTGTGTGTTGATGGGTCATCTTGGCGTGCCATTGGCACCGGGTAAAACTATGGGTCCCACGACTTGCCTCGAGTTTTTGGGGATCGAGTTGGACTCAAGGGAGGGGTGCTTCCGTTTACCAGCTAGCAAAGTGTCGAAATTCAGGGCAGCCCTCCAAGTATGTTTAAATGCATCCAAAGTTACACTGCATCAGTTGCAACAATTAGTGGGAAAGTTGAACTTTGCCTTGAGGGTGATACCAATGGCTCGCCCTTTTTCCCGCTCAATTGCCCAAGCGATGGTTGGCCTAAAGGAGGGTCATCATCGCACAAGGTTATCGGCTGAGGTCCGCCAGGACATGCGGATTTGGTTAGCATTCTTGGCGGACTTCAATGGCCGAGTCGTCTGGAACAAGCCAGCCGTGTCCTCCGAAGAGCTTGGGCTATGGACAGATTCAGCAGGAAGCGTAGGTTTTGGCGCCATCTTCGGCACAAAATGGTCGGCGCAAAAGTGGCCCCTATGGTGGCACGAGAAGGGGCTGACGAGTAACATCGCTTTCCTTGAACTATTTCCCATTCTGGTGGCCCTGAGAACCTGGCCAGAAGGGTTCAGAGATCATTCTGTTGTGTTCTGGTCCGACAATATGACCGTGGTAGAATGCATCAATAGTCAGGCAGCTCGTTGTAAATTGATTTTGAGGCTGCTCAAAGAAATTGTCTTACTGTGTATGCAACTGAACGTGGTATTCAGAGCAAAACATGTCCCAGAGGTGATGAATCGTTTTCACATGCAGGCTTTCTCGGGTTTCCTTCCTTCAGCGGACCCGGAGCCGGCACCCTTCCCCGAAGCTCTCTGGTCTCTCGGTGCCCCGAACTTCGTCACCTCGTGGGAGAGAGTCTAGCACCCAGGACAAGGAAGGCATATGAAGGGGCGTTCCAGGCCTATTTAGCCTTTTTGGGGGCAGAGAGAGGGGGACTTTGGGGTCAGGAAGAGTGGGTAGTACTTTTTCTGATGTCCTTACGTAGGGCTGGGAAATCGGTGGCTACGGCCCAAAGGCATCGTGCCGCCATTTCCTTTGTTGCCAGGGCCCATGGCATCCTGGACCCAACAGCGTCTTTTACAGTACAGAAAGCGCTGCGTGGGTGGCAACGCCTAGAGGGTCGCAGAGTAGACGTAAGACGACCGATAGGTCTAGACAGGTTGTCCCAGTTACTGGCCACACTCCCTAACACATGCTCGTCCCCTTTCGAGACCTGTTTGTTCCGGACTGCATTTACGCTGGCATTTCACGGGGCTATGAGAGTTAGTGAGCTAGTTGCAAGGAACAAACAGGATGTGTCGGGGGGCTTGTGCAGGGAACATGTTCAGTTCAGGGGTGATGCGATGATTGTCTCCTTTCTCAGGTCCAAGACTGACCAAGATGGGAGAGGGGACTGCACGATCATTCGCAGGAACCCCGAGTCATCCATGTGTCCGGTACGGTGCTTAGAAGATTACCTAGCACGAAGGGTGGCATCATGGGGGGGGACATTGTTGAGGCATGCAGACGCCACCCCGCTGACGAGGTTTCAGTTTCAGCGGGTGCTTGCAATGGCCATTGCCGCAGCGGGCTTGGACCCGGGCGAATTTGGGACCCATTTCTTTCGAATAGGGGCTGCCACTGAAGCTACAGCCAGGGGTCTTAATGTAGAACAAGTGAAACGTGTGGGGCGCTGGTCCTCCAATTGTTATAAGAGGTACGTGCGATTGCACATGTTGTGAAGCTGTAATCATGTTCTCACGCTTCTTGTCTTTTGTTTGTTTTCAGTTGCGCAAGCCTACGCGGCAGGGCGGACTGTGCAGTCGACCCAACACCAGGCCAGCGGTCGCACGTCACCGGCTGTGAGGAAGGAGGTGTGGGTCGTGGGCCACTCATACGTGAGACGGGCCGCAGACGTATTCAAAGCAGGTGACATGATTCACGTACCTGGGGAATACGGGTACAGAGTGTCCTTCTACGGAAGGGGCGGTCTCTGTATTGACCAGTTTCAGAAGTTTTTTGAGGGTTTGTTAGAGCGGATGAGGTCACCGCCGTCCATAGTCATAGTGCATTTGGGGGGCAATGATTTGGTCACCACCGGTAGACGACTTCTCCTGGAGGCTATGCTTTCCACGGTAAGTTGGTTAGCAAGGAGAGTTCCGGGGTGCATAATTGCGTGGTCTCATGTGATCCCACGAAAAGTGTGGCGGGGGGCTATCTCGATCCCTGCTTTGAATCATTCCGTTAGAAAATTGAATAACAAAGTGAGTAGGTTGTTCCGTTCCAAGACATTGCATTCGATCTCGCATAGTTGTATTAATGATGACAGTATGTATTTGGGGGATGGTGTGCATTTGTCGAGGGTGGGGAATGAGTTACTCATAGGAGACTTCCTAGCTTGGTTAAAATCGTTAAAACATGACCTTTAGGTAGGAGTTTTGTGGGGGGTCCGGATAGCCGGTCAACTATCCGGACCTGTGGCGGTAAGGTCATGATCGGTGAGCACTAATTGGTAGATCCCTATGAGTGGGCGTCACCCAACACGGATGGGAGCGCTCGGGAGAGGTGGCCATTGGCCCCTCAGTGGGGAGGCGGTCCCGTCTAAGGGCGGGTCGCCGGAAGTAAAGGAAAGGCGGTCAAGGCCCCTTCCTTTGTAGGAGGGGTTACAGCCCCCTCCTGGGGAATTTCCCGGGGCCAGTGTCATCTGCGACGGCAGATGCGGTAAGTTGTGTGGGGTGGGGGGAGGTCCACGATACCTTCTAGATACCACACACAAGTCTTCGAACGACCTTTAAATGGCGTCGAGTCTTAAGTGCCCCCATCAAGTCAAGGGAAATTGTTAGTAGTTGCACTTGAGGTAAGCCTCTGTGCTGTCGCCCCTCCCAAGTGGGAGGGGTAAGTCTGGTTAGGGATCTTGACACCGGTTATGACCTTGCCGTTGGCCCTTAAACGTTAGGATGTACAATTTCAGTGTTTCTAGAGAATGTTTTTTGTAGGATGCTAGTTCGGCTAGGAGAACCTCTGTATTAGAGAATATGTTAAGGTTAGCCAAACATCGCAATGTGATAACGAAATTGTACATAACATGAAACGTTTAATGTTTTAATTTTTTGTTTTAATAAATACGGCCGGGATGGTTACTCCATCCCACATCCAAAAACTTTAAGAACTGTTTCCGGTTTTCCTCCTTTCGGGGATTGTGTTGAGAGGGGGTGGCGGGTATCTCAGCCATATGGAAAGGGGCGACCACTCGGTCCCCCCGAACGTATGGCGGAGTGCCTCGATCCCCCCGGGAAGCCATTTTGGGGCGGGAAGCGCGTCTCGGCTGGTATGCCCGAAGCGGCGTAGCCGGGGCGCGCTTTTTCCCGCCCTAGAGTGGGCTGGCCTAGACACCGACGTAGCCAGCCCCGCCCTAGGGGCAGGCAGGGGCGGGTTTTCGCCCGCCCTGAAGACGGATAAAAAGAGACGCAAGACCAGAAGACGTCCTCTTGTTCTTGTGCTCCGAAGCTGCACCTCCTCGCTACACGTGAGCTCGGGACGGAACGAAGAGCCAATTTTGACCCACCCACCAGCCCCTGAGGACAGCAAGTTGTTGTGCAATAAAGTGAATTTATAAGTTTGTTCTTTCCATTTCGTTTACAGGCTGTGAGAGTATCAGTTTGTTGTTGATCTTAATAAAGTATGGTGAATATCGTGTAGGTTGTTATGATTAAAATGATTTGATGTAGTGTTGCATTTTATGCATGTTCTTTCGGTCGTAGCGACCAATGTTTTCATAGGTTTAAGTAAGAATTGTCGTATTTATTTTTTGGTAGGCGGTAAGGTCATGATCGGTGAGCACTAATTGGTAGATCCCTATGAGTGGGCGTCACCCAACACGGATGGGAGCGCTCGGGAGAGGTGGCCATTGGCCCCTCAGTGGGGAGGCGGTCCCGTCTAAGGGCGGGTCGCCGGAAGTAAAGGAAAGGCGGTCAAGGCCCCTTCCTTTGTAGGAGGGGTTACAGCCCCCTCCTGGGGAATTTCCCGGGGCCAGTGTCATCTGCGACGGCAGATGCGGTAAGTTGTGTGGGGTGGGGGGAGGTCCACGATACCTTCTAGATACCACACACAAGTCTTCGAACGACCTTTAAATGGCGTCGAGTCTTAAGTGCCCCCGTCAAGTCAAGGGAAATTGTTAGTAGTTGCACTTGAGGTAAGCCTCTGTGCTGTCGCCCCTCCCAAGTGGGAGGGGTAAGTCTGGTTAGGGATCTTGACACCGGTTATGACCTTGCCGTTGGCCCTTAAACGTTAGGATGTACAATTTCAGTGTTTCTAGAGAATGTTTTTTGTAGGATGCTAGTTCGGCTAGGAGAACCTCTGTATTAGAGAATATGTTAAGGTTAGCCAAACATCGCAATGTGATAACGAAATTGTACATAACATGAAACGTTTAATGTTTTAATTTTTTGTTTTAATAAATACGGCCGGGATGGTTACTCCATCCCACATCCAAAAACTTTAAGAACTGTTTCCGGTTTTCCTCCTTTCGGGGATTGTGTTGAGAGGGGGTGGCGGGTATCTCAGCCATATGCACCTTCGCAGGATATGGTCTCAAGTCCATCTCAGCACTTGATGGAGATACAGGTCGTCCACCAGAAGACGTGCTGGCCACCTCTGATGGTAATAGCGTGGCCAGGGCTCTTGTTGATGCTTTTGCATAATGCTCAGGATGCCTTTGTTTAACATGCCACTGCATGGTGTGTATAGAAAAGGAATATTTTTTATTTGGATTTCCCCTTGAGAGCTCCGAATTGCATATCGTGCAGGTTACTTTTGGCGCATTCACTTTCTTTTGATCTTCAGGATAAGTGAAAAATTGCCAAATGAAAGATTCCTTTTTTCTTCTTAATGGTGGTCGCTCATTTCCTTCAGATTCGGAAGATGAATTCGGTAGGGCAGCCATTTCAGCAAAGTGTTCCGGAAGATGCTCGACGTTGTTGTCTCTTGAGAGTAGAAAAGATTGTGAGGAAAGTGGGTGGAGTGCTTCGTGTAAATTCCAGAACAGAAACTACTAATAACCAATTGGAAGTTTTGTTTTCAAGTCACATGACTTTACATGCGCTTCTCAGGACGTGTAGGCGGTGACACTATCTAGTTAGAAACGTGATTACATACTTAGGAACTAGCATTCAAAAAAACTATGAAATTCACTGAAAAAACCATAGGTTTTACACACGTTATAGTTAGGAAGTAGCATTTGAAAAACCTATGAAATTCACTGAAAAAACCATAGGTTTGACACCAGTTATAGTTAGCTGGAAATTTTACTGACATAAAACCAATGAAAATCCACGTTATAGTTAGTTGGACTCACTATAACTTGCGCGTGTAATGCACTGCTGATGACATTACATATTACATCACTCATGACATGGTCAGTGACATCACTTATGACACCATCCAGTGAATGTGTGTCTTTCTAAAAAATAAATATGTTTTATATATGTATATGTAAAGGTCGAGGGAAGAATAAATGTTTAAATGATTGTCTTAACGAATGTTTTTTTCAAAAAGAAATGATTGGATAACTGGCTTATTAAGTGTACCTTAGTGAATACATATATTAGCGAGTAATGTTTAAATATTTAAATATATGTATCAGTGTTTCACTTTGTGAATAACTGGCTGCATGGATTGATGAGTACCTACATGTGTAGGTATTTGGGTTCTTACATGTTTTTTTAGTATCAGTATGAGTGTTTCTATGGTTTTATGGGGGTATTACTAATCACATAGATGCATGAATGAGTAACTCTCTCTTTGTATGTGTTTAGAAGACACCATATGTGCAGGACTGTATGGGTGGTTGAGTGTGGATAGTTTTATATGCAAATAAATGGATGTTCAATAGTTTATTTGCATGTGTGAGTATGTGTGTGAGTAACTTTTGGATGATTGTCGGTGTGTAACAGGATGTATAGGTGTATCACTACATATGATGAGTGAGTATATGTATGAGTGACTATATAGAACTGTTGGTGAATGAGAGAATGTGTATATAGATGGTGGAATTACTGAATTGGTTGTTGTAACTGGTATGGGTATCTCCATTTTTTTGAAAATGTTAATTTCTATTTTCCAATATGTGTTTTAAGGGTTACATTACACTTAAATGAGGTCTGTCATCAGTGATGTCATAAGTGATGTCACTGACCATGTCATGAGTGATGTAATATGTAATGTCATCAGCAGTGCATTACACACGCAAGTTATAGTGAGTCCAACTAACTATAACGTGGAATTTCATTGGTTTTATGTGAGTAAAAGTTCCAGCTAACTATAACTGGTGTCAAACCTATGGTTTTTTCAGTGAATTTCATAGGTTTTTCAAATGCTACTTCCTAACTATAACGTGTGTAAAACCTATGGTTTTTTCAGTGAATATATATATATATATATATATATATATATATATATATATATATATATATATATATATATATATATATATTCACAGAAAAAACCATAGGTTATAGTGGATATATAGTTAGGAATTTGCATTTACAAAACCTTGAAAATTCAATGAAAAAACCATAGGTTATAGGCCATATATAGTTAGGAATTAGCATTTACAAAACCTTATTTTACTCGCATAAAACCATTGAAATTCCATATATAGTTAGCTAACTATAAGCGCTAACTATATATCGCGCACCCGCAATCCACTGCTGATGATGTCACATATTACATCATTCATGACATGGTCAGTGACATCACTGATGACATCACTGATCAAAACAACCAGTGATTGTATGTGTCTGTAAAGTTTAAATATGTTTCACATATTGAAGAATGAGTGGATGTATAAGTGTCTGGATGAAGAATTTAGTAGGTGCATGACTGACTGTATGAGTGAGTGATTAAATGTGTCTCACTGAGTACATGGGTTAGTGACTAAACTGTCTTAATTCGTGCATCAGTATGTTTGTTGTTGTGTAAGCTGCTGCATGTGTTGATCAGTAGCTATAAGAGTGGCCATATGGGTTATTGATTGGTTGCCCAAATATTTGAATGGGAGGCTGAGTGTGTGTGTGGGTGGCTGGGAGGTGCGTGACTCTGTGCATAGATGTGTAAGCAGTTGATTCACTAGGAGTATGAGTTCAAGAGTGCATGTGGAAACAGCTATATGGGCGGTTCACTGTGCATGGGTGTGTTGGTGAGTGAATGGATTTCTCATTGCTACATGTGCAAGTAAGTACATATGTAAAACACAATACATGTGAGAGTTGAGATATATAAATAACTGAACATAAGACCCAGTGAATGTGTGAGTGGCTGTATCGATCACTGTGAGCTTGTATCAGGGATTATATAAGAGAGTAAATATGTGTTATTATATGTTTGAATAAGTAAGATGTGTATAACTGTATAGTTGAGGAAATGGAGGTGTGATTGATTCTTTGCATGACTGACTAGGTGTGTGAGTAACTCCATGGATGAGTGACAGTCTGTGAGTGTCTGTTTATACTGAGTGTATGTAAGGTTATATTAGAGTCTGAAGAGGTTCATTGTATTATCACATGAGTGATGTGATCAGTGATGACAAATGAGATGTCATCAGTGATGTCATTTGAGTTGTCATCAGTGATGTCATCAGTGATGTCATTTGAGATGTCATCATTGATATCATTTGAGTTGTCATCAGTGATGTCATTTGAGATGTCATCAGTGATGTCACTGACCATGTCATGAATGATGTAATATGTGACATCATCAGCAGTGGATTGCGGGTGCGCGATATATAGTTAGCGCTTATAGTTAGCTAACTATATATGGAATTTCAATGGTTTTATGCGAGTAAAATAAGGTTTTGTAAATGCTAATTCCTAACTATATATGGCCTATAACCTATGGTTTTTTCATTGAATTTTCAAGGTTTTGTAAATGCAAATTCCTAACTATATATCCACTATAACCTATGGTTTTTTCTGTGAATTTCATTGGTTTTTTAATAGCAAATATGAAAAGCTTTAAAATGTCAAGTACGTGATAGATAAAAACATTTTCGTATTTATGCACGCTGATGTGCTTTGAACGCTGCCCCCCCCCCTCCCCTCTTTTGCCTTAGTAGTACTCTCTCTTTGCAGATACAGAAGGGTAGTTAACGCAGGCCTTTACCCCCGTTGTAATCCGTCGTACCTCCTTGTCTCTCCATTTGATTGATTGTTGTCCAAGCATTTACTGTTTTAGAATTGGTTCTCTTTGGATCATTCTCTATTTACAAACAAGCACAAAGTCGCAATACTCTGTTTAGTCTTTGCAGATAGTGAAAAATCGTGTAAAAAAATAAAAGTAATCGAGCAAAATCAGTAGGCCACTAATTGGATCTCTTTTTGACCTCGCTAAAATAGAAATATTAGGAACAACCCTTCTTGAGAAATACGAAAATAGTGAGATGAACTGAGCTCCACACCATGAGGGCTGCAAGACAGCTCGGCTCCATCACCCATCCCGCACAAAATAATGACAAACCCTATGCAAATATTAAAAATATAGACAACACACCAGCAAAGAAACAGGGTAAAACATTTTATTAAAAAACTATTTACATAACGTTGGTTTATAAGATGATGTCAGTAGTGGACCGATGTGTGAATAGATCGAAAACAGCACAAGGCTCCAAGATCCGGATAGCAAGCTCCTGGATGTTGGGTGCCATAGTTTAGAGTTCTGAATTTCAGCCTTTTTCAATGCCTGTGCTTTGTTGAATCAAAATGGCGGCTTGACACAAAGCTGACTCAAGCGTTGTTACTGATGCTATGCAGACCAAAACTGGTTTTCAGTTTGTACATTTTTCTAGATTTTTCAATCCAAGTTTGGTTGACTTTGTAGAACGATGGCTTCAGATTTTCAACATACGGTGTGGTGGCGCTGACTGGGAGGGGGCGCTTCGCTCCTGCCCCCTCCCCAAGTAAGATTTTCATACGTGAAAGTACGTTAATGGTTTTGGTCCCTGAGATGCTTCGATGTCACTACCATTCTCAAATAGCATAAGTTCTAGATGTTGGGTGCCATAGTTAAGAGTTCTGAGCAGCGCTTGTAACACTGTCTGAAGCTTATTTCCACCTACTGCAGCTTCACTATTCTCAAAGTAAGTGAGTGTCGTTTGTGGACCTGACTGCATTAGAAAACAATGTGATATGTTACCTTCCTAAACAGCTTGACGGAGGCCCCTGAGGGGCGCTGTGATGGCCATGGACTCGGAGAAGACGCTTGGCTCCGACACCCTCCCCAAGTCTTATAGCACTGGTGTAGCCTGAGATCGCCCCCGACATAGGCGGCCGGCTCCCGGGGTCCGGCGGTACTTTTTGCCTTTTGATGACTCTTCAATTCTGGACCTTGTCCCACAATCCGTTTGACCTGAAGACAAGCTGTAGTGAGGCGCCCCTTTATCGTTTTAGTTGCCATTCCGCCCGCTTTTGCTACACTGTGCCTCTTCCGCCATTCAGCTGTTTTCCGCCCGCTCTTGCGACTACAGCGTCTCGCTCACCATGTAGTTGAGATGCGCCCGCTCTTGCGGTGCAGCGATAGGCGGCTGCCACAGGACTCTCAAAATGGCGGCCGGCTCTTCGGTTTTGGGCCTGGTCCACTAAAATGGCCCTGGGACACCTTGGAACTCGGACGCTTGTCTGCTAGGGCTTGGGTCCCATTCTCGAAAAGCGTCCCCTCAGCCGTGAAGATTCTACAAAAGTCTTGGGGGCCTCCGACTCCCGCAGGCTTCTGGTGGGGAGCGGCTGCCATGATTGCTCGTGGAATGGCCACGACGGAGCTACGAGATGGTAGTGGTCTCATGCTGACGCCAGCTTTAGTCTGAAACATCCAGAAACACTGTAGACTACCAATTCGATCAGTTCCGGTAGCGCCCCAACATGACCCGGAAGAGAAGAACTTGCCCTCCCCTCTTTGACTGATGGTTCTTGTTGCCTGTCCCCTCTGTTGTCATTTAACAGAACTTTTTGGACTGCTGAAAGGGGTTGTGTTCTGAACGCTGGTTGGTGGAGACATTTAGACAATATTCTTGACCTACGTTGTCGCGTAATGCGTTTTATGACACGCCGCGTTAGCGCACCCGGAAGTGATCTGAGGCGCGGCGCGCAGCGCGTAACGTAAGCATAACAGGTCATGTGACTTGTTAATAAAACTTTTCATTGGTTCATTTTACTTTTGTTAATTTAATGATGAAAAGCTTGGTCATATGACCTAAAAATTACGCTTTTTATTATTTTCGAACAATATTTTTTTTTCAAACATATGTTATAATATTCCAGGCTAATGTACTTTCCCGGAAAATTTACAACTGTCTTGCAAGTAAAATATATTCCTTTTTCGAGAAAAAGGGCGTTTCTTCCTTCCATGACGGAGCCGTTGAGTAAAAGAGATTCGGCCTGCTGTCTTAGTCGCCGATACGCCTGATTATCAGATTCTTATCGATCACTTTATGTTGCAGACATGAAAAACACAACTGCCCTTGACCATTTATCTTTACTGCGTTCCTACATATTATACCTTTTATCCGTCATGTAATTGGACTGCTTTATTTCACTTGCCTTTTACTGATTCGAAAACAGTCACTAAAAGTAAAAACTTTACAAATGAAAATACTACTACCGTGTTTTGTTTTAAAAACCTTTATTGTGAAAATGTCAGTATACAAATACGGGCCTATAACCACGTGGGCCGGCCACGGAGCAAACTCAAATCGTATATGATGAGGAGACATTTACACTGTAGAAGAACGTAACGAGCGGGCCATTAGGTGACAAGAACAAAGGTGTCTAACAGTTGCGGAATCGGTGGATGTACATTTTGTAATTAAAATACGACAGGGCCACTTACAATAACATTTTCTAGATATACATTTGCGGGCAAACAGTTACGAGTCCCATTTATACCGGCGCCATTTTGGGCGAGGCCGGGCAGGTCCAAGATATAGTCAAAATGTCTCCACCAACCATCGGCCAGACCAGAACCCCTTTCGGCCCTTTATGTTACAAGATGGTGTCTTCCATTCAGAAAATATTAATGGCAGCATTTTGAAAGGAAACAGAAACAGCCGTTCTCCTAGTGAGTTTCACATTGTTACATTTAGGAAGAATGTTGAAGAGTAGTATGTGGAAAATCTGAAGCCATTTTTCTACAAACTCTCAATCAGACTTGGATGGAAAAAAAAACCTGAAGAATGTACAAACTGAAAACCAATTTTTGTCTGTATAGCACCAACAGTAACGCTTGAGTCAGCTTTGTGTCAAGCCGCCATTTTCATTCAATCAATAGCGTCCCCCTGCACACATTCAGGGACCTGGTCGTGTCTTCAGATGAAACGCATTGTAGGAAAAGAAGCAGAAAGGAAAAGGAAAAAAGTTCCGCCGGACCTAGTGAAGCTGCAGCAGGTGCAAATAAGCTTCAGACAGTCTTACAAGCACTGCTCAGAACTCTCAACTGAGGCACTCAACATCCAGGACTTGCCATTCGGATCTTGGCGCCTTGTATTTTTGTTTTGTTTTTGATGGAGGGGAAAGAACAAAAAACAGACATTGAAAAAGGCTCAACAGTGCAGGGCGCCTTGTGCTGGTTCCGACCTATTCACACATCGGTCCGCTACTGACATCACCTCATAAACCAACGGGGCACCCCACGCCGACTTTCGGCGCAGCATTGTAGGATGGCCACACCAGTGCGGCATTTTGCTGGACACCACCTCGGTGCCATCCAGATCTCGGCGCGTTCATTCATTCAATAGCGTCCCCCTGCACACATTCAGGGACCTGGTCGTGTCTTCAGAAGAAACGCATTGTAGGAAAAGAAGCAGAAAGGAAAAGGCAACAAGTTCCGCCGGACCTAGTGAAGCTGCAGCAGGTGCAAATAAGCTTCAGACAGTTCTACAAGCACTGCTCAGAAATCTCAACTGAGGCACTCAACATCCAGGACTTGCCATTCGGATCTTGGCGCCTTGTGCTGGTTCCGACCTATTCACACATCAGTCCACTACTGACATCACCTCATAAGCCAACGGGGCACCCCACGCCGACTTCCGGCGCAGCATTGTAGGATGGCCACACCAGTGCAGCCACTTGCTGGACACCACCTCGGTGCCATCCGGATCTCAGCGCGTTCGAGTCACTGTGCCGGAAGAGTGACCGGAACTCAGCTGAACACGCCGTCTTTCGGCGCAGCATTGTAGGATGGCCACACCAGTACGGCAATTTGCTGGACACCACCTCGGCGCCATCCGGATCTCGGCGCGTTCGAGTCACTGTACCGCAACAGTGACCGCAATTCAGCTGGACACGCCGTCTTTCGGCGCAGCATTGTAGGATGGCCACACCAGTGCGGCAATTTGCTGGACACCACCTCGGTGCCATCCGGATCTCGGCGCGTTGTGCTGCCTTCGGCCTATTCGCACATCGGTCCGCTACTGACGCCGCCTCACGTGCCAACGGATTTTCTACGCTTTTTGTAGCCCTATGTCGCATAACAGGTCATGTGACTTGTTTATAAAACTTTTCATTGGTTCATTTTACTTTTGGTTTCCTAAAGATGGAAGGCTTGGTCATATGACCTAAAAATAACACTTTTCATTGGTTTAGAACATTTTTTTTTCCCAAACGATGAAAGCCCCACCTTGTTTCTGGATCATTCAGACTGAAGCTGGCGTCAGCATGAGAGCACCACCATCTCTTGGCTCCGTCGTGGTCATTCCGCGAGCAATCATGTCAGCCGCTCCCCACCGGAAGCCTGCGGGAGTCGGGGGCCCCCAAGACTTTTATACAATCTTCACGGCTGAGGGGACGCTTTTCGAGAATGGAGCCCAAGCCCTAGCAGGCAAGCGTCCGACTTCCAAGGTGTCCCAGGGCCATTTCAGTGGACCAGGCCCAAAACCGAAGAGCCGTCCGCCATTTTGACAGCCATGTGGCAGCCGCCTATCGCTGCACTGCAAGAGTGGGAGCAACTCCACAACATGGTGAGCGAGACGCTGTGGCCGCAAGAGCGAGCGCAACTCAGCTAGATGGCCGCCACCTGGGGAGGCCCGTTCACGCCGCCTCCCCCCCCCCCCCCGGGCCGCCGCACGCCAATTTTCGGAGCAGCATTGTAGGATACCAAAACCAGTGCGGCAGTTTACTGGACATCACCTGGGTGCCTGTCGTACATGTTGTGTCAGCCATGTGACACTGGACACAGACCGCTACTGACGAGGCCTCCCCCCGCACCACCCGGGACGCCCCACGCTGTTTTTCTGTGCTGCATTGTAGGATCCCTAAACCAGTGCGGCACCCAGGCGACATCACCTGGGTGCCGTCCAGAACTCTGCACGTTGTGCTGCCTTGGGACTATTCGCACAACAGACCGCTACTGACGAGGCCTCCCCCCGCCCCAACCGGGACGCCCCACGCCAATTTTCGGAGCAGCATTGTAGGATCCCTAAACCAGTGCGGCACCCAGGCGACATCACCTGGGTGCCGTCCAGAACTCTGCACGTTGTGCTGCCTTGGGACTATTCGCACAAAAGACAGCTTCTAACCATTGTTGCTTTTTGTGTTAATAAATGTTTAAATGTTTTTAGTTTTTGTTCTGTTCATTATCGTTAAAAGTTAATAAAGTTTTATAACCTTAATTTGTTGGAGTGTTATCTATTTTTTGAAAAACGGGTGAATGGGGCCTTGAATCGGGTTATTGTCATGTGTGGGCTTTGGAAGTGTGCTGCTGCAGGATCGGACATTTCAAACTCAAATGCACGTTCTTTTTCTTACCTTTCCGAAGCATGGAGCGCAATAGCAGGCAGAGAAAGGGTGATGCACGTGTTGAACACTACCTGACCTGGCAAGTTGCTGGCAGTGCCCCCCCGCCCGCTCCTGAAAGAGGGCACACACACACCGCCGCCCCGAGTACTTCACAAATCTTTAAAAGACCATGCGCTTGTTCATGAGGCTTAAATGGTTTATCACCTCTTCTAGAACCCCTACATCGACCCTCTGACGTTTCATGGAAAAATTACCATGTAACACAATACCAAGCCCTGTCAGCTGAAACCCCCAAGGAATCGTGGGGCATATTATCAAGGGGGTTTATCTCCGCTTTTTTGGCTTTAAAAACCATGAAAGCGGAGATAAAATTATTTCCCTATTATCAAGCTGTCGCTAACACCAGTTAGTGACACCTAAAAGGAGATAGCGACCATCTTGGGCCCGGCTTTGCATGTCAGTGATACTTATCACTAATGACATGCAAAGTGGCGTGCCAAGATGTTAGCGACTGGAAACAGTCCCTAACATCGCTACCTTCTATTACCAACTTTTGGAGATATTCGCGCTAAGCGCGAATATCTCCAAAATCTAACACCTGCCCTGAGCAGTTCTTAGCCATGTTATCCAATGGGAGGTGGATAACATGGCTAAGAGCATTAGGTCGATAATACATGAATATCGCTGACTTTTCTGCGATAATAGCAAGGTTTATCTGCGATAAAAATCGCCGATGTGCGGCGATAATTTTTGTCTCTAAACAAGTTATAGACAAAAATTATCGCTAGTTGTTCGTAATATGCCCCCGGGTTTTTGCTTGCAGAAATCGGGAGGCGGGAGACTAGCACTGAAATCAGTACTCACACGCCTGAATCAGGAGGATTGGCATGTCTGAATTCTCTACAGCTGGGGCCATAAACTACATCCGCAGGGGTAGGTGATAGCCTGGGACCAGCCTGGCATCTAAAATGGCTGCCGTGCACGACAAAATTGTGGCATTCGAAAAAAGGCAAGATGGCGCAGCCGCTGGAAGAGATATATCAACATATATCAGCCTCCTCAGCCACCCTCAGGAAACATAGGGGATTAGGATATGTCTCCCGCACCCCCTTATACCTAGTACTTTAATTAACGAAGCACAAAATGGCGAATTCCCGTTTCGCTACCAGTTTGCGGCCCAGTTCGCGGCCCGTGAAGCGCTTCTACCGTGAAAAATCATTTTTTTTTTATTTTCCCCACGGGACCCTTTAATAACCCCAACAACATTCCTAGGGGGTCAAGAGGGGGATACCTTGCCCCCTTTCATTAAATTCCCCCTTAGTTTTTCACCTTTTCTTCTCTCTCGATCCTACCGAGAGACAAGATGGCGGCCGCTCCGGACTGTCACGCAGCAAAAAAAAAAAAAAAGCTCACGCACAGCCGCTGGAAGAGATGTATCAACATATATCAGCCTCCTCACCCACCCTCAGGAAACATAGGGGATTAGGATACGTCTCCCGCACCCACTTATAACTAGTAATTTAATTTACGAAGCACAAAATGGCGAATTCCCGTTTCGCTACCAGTTCGCGGCCGCGCTTCTACCGTGAAAAATCATTTTTTTTTTATTTTCCCCACGGGACCCTTTAATAACCCCAACAACATTCCTAGGGGGTCAAGAGGGGGATACCTTGCCCCCTTTCATTAAATTCCCCCTTCGTTTTCCACCTCTTCTTCTCTCTCGATCCTACCGAGAGACAAGATGGCGTCCGCTCCGGACTGTTTAGAATGTTGACAGACACCGGAGAGCCAATCAGCTTTCTGTGCGCAAAGTTCCGATAAGCGAAAAGTAAGCGGACCGGATCGCTGCCCAGAGCGCTGTTACAGATATATATCTTGGTTTGAACGTTAATTTCTCAAAAACTACTGGAGCACATATATTGAGACCTAGCAAAGGCACATCGGGCTAACAGTCCCTACAATTTTGCCAAGTTTCGTGCAAATCCATTCAGCCGTTCGAGCTAAAAGTGAGTCCAACCGCCCTATGGAAAAATGAATGGGAAAAACGCGTTTTGGGACCCCCCTTTTTTCTCAGCCCCCCCTTGACGAAACCCCACCAAATTTTCAGGGGCTGCTCAGAAACAAAATGTGCCATTTTCCTGAAAATTTCAGCCGATTCCGTCCACAAACGCCAAAGTTATTAGACATAGAATTTTCAAAAGTCCCATAGGGAAAAAATTCTAACTATATATACCTACTGGCGATAGCCAGTAGGTAATATATATATATATATATATTACCTACTGGCGATAGCCAGTAGGTATATATAGTTAGGATTATTTTCCATAGGAAATCCGCAACATTCTATTGGGAATAACTTTGGCCCTGGTTGATGAATCTTCGCAAATTTCTCAAAGAAGATGGCTCGCCCCGCTCCCGCTCCTTCCCTGAAAGTTTGGGGGGGATTCGTCAAGTGGGGGCTGAGAAAAAAGGGGGGTCCCAAAACGTGTTTTCCCCATGGTAATTTCCATAGGACCTTTAGACTCGGCTACAGCTCGAACGGCTGAACAGAATTATTTGAAATTTGGCAAAATGGAAGAGACTGGTTCGCAGATTACGCTTTTTTTTAAATGATGTAAATCCGTCCAGTATTTGCTGAGAAAATTGCATTTAAAAGCAATTATATATCTATAAGCGCGCACGCGTGCACGCACTGTCCCCGCCTGCCTGCCTGAAATGGGGCCGCCGCGCTGCCCGCGGCGACCCGGAAGTGCTGGGGCCGGCCAATCCCAGCGCGGCCGGCTGGAAATGCCCGCCCCCACCGTGAGGGGGAAGAAGGAAGATGGCGGCACTGCGGCGGCCCGTTCTCTCCATGGGGGACTACGGCTTCGGCCTCCTGCCGAGAAAATTGCATTTAAAAGCAATTATATATGCCAATTATATATGCCTGAAATGGGGCCGCCGCGCTGCCCGCGGCGACCCGGAAGTGCTAGGGCCGGCCGGCCAATCCCAGCGCGGCCGGCTGGAAATGCCCGGCCCTGCCGCGAGGGGGAAGAAGAAAGATGGCCGCACTGCGGTGGCCCGTTCTCTCTATGGGGGACTATGGCTTCGGCCTCCTGCCGACGGCTAACCTGCCTGGCAGCGGCGGTTTCAGATCAGCATATCCGCTATCCGCCTCGGGATCTGCCCTCTTTCCTGGTGGCGGCGGCATCTCCTCGCTCTTCCTGCCTGCGGCACCACCAGAACGGTGAGACGCCCATGCGGGACGAGCCGCTACTGAGCCATGAGACACCTCACAAAGCAGGGGACTATCGGCCGCTGCGGCCCCGCGTACACCCCTCGCCCCCGCAGACCGAGCCCCAGGAGCTGGGTAAATCCGGGACAGGGCTTCAGTACCTGCCCGTCGCCTCCCCTTAGAGCGGCGGCCCCGCCGATCTGCTGCTGTCCACTGAGGAGGGGGTCGACCCCCATCCCATGCTATGCCCTCGCCTCCCCGCATCCCCGGCATGGAATCTCGCTCTGGAGCCGCACAGTCCGGGCCTGCCACAGGATCCTTCGCAGGCTATTCGCCGCCTCCGCTGCCAGGCTTCGGAACTCCCTGGTCTGGCAGACCTCCTCGCCATCACCGATGCAGCACCCCGGGAATGGCGGAGGTCCACTGCTGCAGGAGTGGCAGGACACCTACTACCCTCCTCAGCCGGACTGAGCCTTCTTCCAGAGCTTCCCGCACAGCGCCCTGCAGGCCCCGGCTGGCTTCAGGGGACCCTTCTCCGGACTGCAGATGAGTGTTCCACCGCCGCAGAACCGGCGCTCCCCGGCTAGTCCACAGCTGCAGCAGCAACAGCACCAGGCTGCGGCCGCCTTTCTGCAGCAGCAGCAGAACAACTACAACCAGCAGCAGGTGAGTAACTGTGGAAAGTGGTTGGCATAAGATGTTGTGGTCAATACAGCCACCAGCATGTGAAGGGCAACTAGAACGATGAGCTACGTTAGTGGGTGGAGGCGAAGGGATAATCCGGTTCCGTAGGGCCCAGAACCAGCTGAGGTGTGAGTTATGGGGGAGGGAATCAGTGATGTCATCAGTGATGTCACTGACCATGTCATGAATGATGTAATATGTGACATCATTAGCAGTGGATTGCGGGTCCGCGATATATAGTTAGTGCAACTAACTATATATGGAATTTCAATGGTTTTGTGCAAATAAAATAAGGTTTTTTAAATGCTAATCCCTAACTATATATGGTCTATAACCTATGGTTTTTTCAGTGAATTTTCAAGGTTTTGTAAATGCAAATTCCTAACTATATATGGTCTATAACCTATGGTTTTTTCTGTGAATTTCATTGGTTTTTTAAAAGCTAATATCTATAGCTGTAAAATATATTCTTTATTAAGTGACGTATCACGTAGCCCGTGAGACGCCTCATGATGCATCGCATAACCGTGACGTATCGTCTCTGCAGCGCAAACCAAACCCAAAACGTAAGCGCGCCAGAACACGCTTAAAGATATATATATATTTTTTTTAACCTTAATTAGACAAAATCCACACGTGCACATATCACAAACGTTCAAAAAACACAATATGTCGGACTCCCGTTACGCTGCCGGTTAGCTGCCCAGTTAACGTACCAGGAAGCACCTTTACCGCGAAAAATTGCAATTTTTTTTTCTTATGCACCGCAGGGAACTTTAATAGCCCCCTTATCAATCCTAGGGGTTCAGGAGGGCTCTGCCTTACCCCTTTCATTCATTTACACCTTTTTTTTTCCACCTCTTGTCTCTCGATCCTACCGAGAGACAAGATGGCGGCCGCTCCGGACTGTTTACAATGTTGACAGCCAATCAGCTACTCCTCAGACTCCCGTTACACTGCCGGTTAGCTGCCCGGTTCGCGTACCAAGACGCGTCTCTACGGCGAAAAAAATCGGATTTTTTTTTTTTTTTTTTTGGGCCCCGCGTGGATTTATAATATCTCCCTCATCAATCCTATGGGGTCAGAAGGGGTCTACCTCGCCCTCTTTCCTTCATTTCCCCCTTTGTTTTGGTCTCCTCTTGTCTCTCGATCCTACCGAGAGACAAGATGGTGGCCGCTCCGGACTGTTTACAATGTTGACAGCCAATCAGTTTAATTCGGGAGTCTCCTGAGGCGGAAGCCGGGAGTGAATCTTAGCATTTTAAAATCTTTGTTGTGTGATACTTTGCCTTAACTTCACTCACCTGTGCACTTTAAACAGCGCTCCTAGCGCTGCAACGAACGCCATCTATCGCCATCACTGAGGGCGAGGCGCCACGGCGGACACGCCCACCTCAGCTGGCCACACCCCCATGTTCCCTCTCACACGGACATAAAGGATGTGCCTCGCCAGGAAGCGCAGCGGACGGGCGCAGCGGGCGCGCCGTCAGCGCGCCGAAGGCGCGCCAAAGGCAAGCCCGTCTGGGCCCGTCCGGGCCTGGATCGGGCCCAGGGCCAGTCCCCCTGCCTCTTCAACCAGCCCCACCCGCATCTGCTGGACTTCTGCCCAGCTACACCTACTCAATTCACATCTATGCCCGACCTGCCCCCGCTGCATCCCGAGTCATCTGGAAGCCGCTCATTATCTCTGCCCACAATGCAGCTTTACACTCCCGCCCTGTCAACCCCGTCTCTCCCCTCGCTCACCACCGCATCCCTCTTCCTCTAATCAGTACACCTTACGAGCAGGTCTGATTAATTGCCGATCTTTACCCCGTCACGCCAACGACATCTGGATGTCCATTTCGTCTGAGGAATGGGATATTCTTTTCCTAACCGAGTCCTGGATCACCGACTCCTCCTCACCAGATATCTATCTGGCCATCCCCCCAGGTTATGACATCAAATGCCTGAATCGGACCGGAGGTAAGTCTGGTGGTGGTCTTGCCGTCATACTTAAATCCTCCTTCCAGTTGACTTTCACTAGACTCAGTGCAATAGGCACAATCGAAGCTATGTACTTCTCCATCTCCGACAATGCATCAGCAATCTTAGCTGGCACACTAGTCTACTGTCCCCCTCCTGTCTCCACGCCCTCCCTCAATGCCCTTGTCCACTTATTGGCTGATCTTTCTATTAAACATCAAAATTTCATTGTCCTGGGCGATTTTAACCTCCACATTGACAACCCGCTATGCGCTAAGGCTACTAACCTGGTTGACACCATGGAAAGCCTCAATCTTAAACAACTGGTTGCAGGTCCCACCCATGTGGCAGGCCACACCCTGGACCTTATCTTCGCAAATTTCTCGCTCATCACTGCCCTTCAGCCTCTCCCTCTAACCTGGACCGATCACTTCCTCGTCCCTTTTCTTCTTACTTTAGGACGCAAACCTGCCCAACTGGCCCATAGAAAGGAATTGGGAAGAAAGTGGCATAAGGTCACCTGCGCTACCCTGGATCCCATATTCCACTACCATTCGGAGTACCTCTCCCCGGACATTGATGAAAATGTCTCCAGGTTAAATTCTACTCTCCTTAAGGCTATTGATTCTATTTCCCCCCAGATAACCATCTCCTCCACCAGGTCGCGGCCCTCTGCTCCCTGGTTCTCCACCTCCCTTCGGGAGGAGAAAAGCAAATGTAAGGCTCTTGAGCGCAAGTGGAGGCTCAACTACGACTCTGAAGCCAAACATCTTTACAGAACGGCACTTAAACAATTTCTTAAACTTAAAAAAGGCGCGATGAAAGACCACTTTGCCGCTCAAATTAATAAAGCCAAAAACTCTTCAAAAACGCTCTTTAGCGTCGTCAAAGACTTTATTAACCCTCCGGCTAGAGCCCCCCAGAACACCGCCAGTCAGGCCCTTTGTGAGGGACTCTCAGATTTTTTTCTAGAAAAAATAAACAAACTGTGTGTCTCCTTCCCCACTGAGTCAGTCACTCCATCTCCTACTTCTAGCCCCCCTGAGTCTCCATCTCTCCTTGCATTCAACAAACTAAACATGGACGAGGCTATTAGACTGCTCATCGCCTGTAAATCTGGCGCCCCCTCTGATCCCGTTCCCGCCAAAATCATGGGAGAACTGGCACCTTCACTGGCCTGCCCTTTCCTTACCGTCTGGAATGCCTCCCTTCACCATGGCTTCTTCCCCACCACCTGGAAGGAGGCACTGGTGATCCCTATTTTGAAAAAGGCAGACGCAGACCCCACTGTCTTCTCTAACTACCGTCCCATCTCTCTCCTTCCCAAACCTGCCAAAGTCCTGGAAAAAGCAGTACAGCTCCAACTTATGGACTATTTAGAAAACCACTCTCTGCTTCATGGATCCCAATCCGGTTTCAGAGCAGGATTCAGTACCGAGACGGCCCTGCTGGAGGTATCTGAGACCATTCGGGAGTGTGTGGACAGGGGCGAGGAGGCCATGCTGGTTCTCCTCGACCTGTCCGCAGCTTTCGATACGGTCTCTCACCCCATCCTCCTGGACCGCCTCAGGCAGATAGGCATCGGTGGCTCTGCCCTCGGCTGGATCGAGTCCTTTCTCTCATCCAGAAGCCAAAGAGTACTACTACGCCCCTTCAAGTCAGAGGAAAAACCTCTGTCATGTGGGGTGCCACAGGGTTCCGCCCTTAGCCCCCTATTCTTCAACGTCTATCTGGCCCCCCTGGCTGACGTCGTTGAGTCCTACGGAGTCAGGGTGGTATCCTACGCCGACGACACACAGTTGGTGTTTTCTTTCCGGGACCACTCGGACTCCGCATTCCTCAACTTTCGCCAATGCCTGAATAACATCAGCGGCTGGATGACTACGAACCACTTGAGATTAAATGCAGATAAAACGGAGGTCCTGTTTTTCAATCAGAAAACCTCTATTCCCTCTTCTTGGTGGTGGCCGACAGCTCTCGATCCTGCCCCTACCCCGGTTCGCTCGGCGCGGAATCTGGGCTTCCAATTTGATGACTCCTTGTCATGTAAAACCCAGATCAATAAGGTTACCTCCGCCTGCTTCATGAAACTACGGATGATAAAAAAGATCCTCCCGTACCTTCCCACGGATTCCCGCCGCACAGTCACCCAGGCCCTTATTACGTCCCACCTGGACTATGCTAATAGCCTCTATGCAGGGGCTCCGCAGTACCTGATTGGTCGACTGCAGATTGTCCAGAATGCTGCAGCCAGACTGATCGGTAACATCCCTTACCGTCAATCTGTCTCTGCATATCGAAGGCAACTCCACTGGCTCCCTGTGGCTAGCCGCATCCAGTTTAAGGTTCTCACCCTTACATATCGAGCCGTCAACAACGTCGGCCCTACTTACCTGAAAAATCGGGTTTCGATATCCTGCTCCACCAGATCCTTGAGGTCCAATGACCTCCGCCTCCTGATCTCGCCCCGTTTCAGACTGTCCAGAACCGGAGGCAGAGGTTTCGGTGTCATTGCTGCCAGACTTTGGAACTCCCTTCCACTTGAGCTGAGGTTTTGCCCCTCTGAAACCATCTTCCGAGCCAAACTTAAAACCTGGCTCTTCTCCGGACTTTAGATTCCCTTGCATCACATTTTTTCTCTCCCCTTTTCCACTCAGTAACCCCTGGATTTTAGCGCCGGGACACCCCTTCGGGGGTAGCTGCGCGCTTTACAAATTCCATAAAATAAAATAAAATAAATAAAAATCAGCTACTCCTCAAACTCCCGTTACACTGCCGGTTAGCTTCCCGGTTCGCGTACCAAGACGCGTCTCTACGGCGAAAAAATCAGATTTTTTTTTTTTTTTGGGGGCCTGCGTGGCTCTATAATATCCCCCTCATCAATCCTAGGGGGTCAGAAGGGGTCTACCTTGCCCCCTTTCCTTCATTTCCCCCTTTGTTTTGGCCTCCTCTTGTCTCTCGATCCTACCGAGAGACAAGATGGCGGCCGCTCCAGACTGTTTAGAATGTTGACAGACACCGGAGAGCCAATCAGCTTCGCTTCGCAAAGTTCCGATACGCGAAAAGTACGCGAACCGGAGCGCAGCCCGGAGCGCTGTTACAGATATATATCTTGTTTTAAACGTTAATTTCTCAAAATCCACTAAAGCACATATATTGAGACCTAGCAAAGGCACATCGGGCTAACAGTCCCTATAATTTTGCCAAGTTTCGTGGAAATCCATTCAGCCGTTCGGGCTAAAAGTGAGGCCAACCGCCCTATGGAAATTAACATGGGAAAAACGCGTTTTAGGACCCCCATTTTTTCTCGGCCCCCCCCTTGCCGAACCCCCCCAAATTTTCAGGGGCTGCTCAGAAACAAAATGTGCCATTTTCCTGAAAATTTCAGCCGATTCCGTCCACAAACGCTAAAGTTATTAGACATAGAATTTTCAGAAATCCCATAGGGAAAAAATCCTAACTATATATACCTACTGGCGACCGCCAGTAGGTAATATATATATATATATATATATATATATATATATATATATATATATTACCTACTGGCTGTTGCCAGTAGGTATATATAGTTAGGATTATTTGTCTATGGAACTTTTGAAAATTCTATGTCTAATAACTTTGGCGTTTGTGGACGGAATCGGCTGAAATTTTCAGGAAAATGGCACATTTTGTTTCTGAGCAGCCCCCGAAAATTTGGGGGGGTTTCGTCAAGGGGGGGCAGAGAAAAAAGGGGGGTCCCAAAACGAGTTTTTCCCATGTTAATTTCCATAGGGCCTTTGGCCTCACTTTTAGCTCGAACGGCTGAATGGATTTGCACGAAACTTGGCAAAATTGTAGGGACTGTTAGCCTGATGTGCCTTTGCTAGGTCTCAATATATGTGCTCCAGTGGATTTTGAGAAATTAACGTTCAAAACAAGATATATATCTGTAACAGCGCTCCGGGCTGCGCTCCGGTCCGCTTACTTTTCGCGAAACGGAACTTTGCGAGCAGAAAGTTGATTGGCTCTCCGGTGTCTGTCAACATTCTAAACAGTCCGGAGCGGCCGCCATCTTATCTCTCGGTAGGATCGAGAGAGAAGAAGAGGTGAAAAACGAAGGGGGAATTTAATGAAAGGGGGCAAGGTATACCTCTCTTGACCCCCTAGGAATGATGTTGGGGTTATTAAAGGGTCCCGTGGGGAAAATAAAAAAATATATATTTTTCACGGTAGAAGCGCTTCCCGAGCCACAAACTGGGCTGCAAACTGGTAGCGAAACGGGAATTCGCCATTTTGTGTTTCGTTTTAATTAAATTACTAGGTATAAGGGGGTGCGGGAGACGTATCCTGACCCCTTATGTTTTCTGAGGGTGGCTGAGGAGGCTCATATATGTTGATACATGTCTTCCAGCGGCTGTGCGTGAGCTTTTTTTTTTTTTTTTGCTGCGTGACGTCTGTTAACGTTCGATTCGATGGAAATCAGGAAGTGTTGACCACCATTTTGTCACTGCGAGTAAATATTTTGTTATAAATGAATCCTTACTGATAAACATTGTCTGCGCCATCTTGCCTTTTTGTCCAATGCCACAATTTTGTCGCGCACGGCAGCCATTTTAGATGCCTTGACCAGATCCACTCTCTGCACGCCGTCGATTCTCAGCACGGCTCCCCACCCTCGCAAGCATCTCCCCCACGCACTGGTCACCCCGCTCTCTCTCTCATGCATGGGCCATATACTTCCCCCCTTCTGCGCTGCTCTTCCCTGAGAATCACACCCTGTGCCCGCCCGACACCTCCCTTTCACCCTATTCACTACCGCACCCTCTGACACTCCTCTTCCTCTGTGTCCGATTGTCCAGGCCGGACCCAGGCTATCACCTAGCCCTGCGGATGTAGTTTATGGCCCCAGCTGTAGAGAATCCAGACATACCAATCCTCCCGATTCAGGCGTGAGACTACTGATTTCAGTGCTAGTCTTCCGCCTCCCGATTCCTGCAAGGAAAAACCCGGGGGCATATTACCAACAACTAGCGATAATTTTTGTCTCTAACTTGTTTAGAGACAAAAATTATCGCCGCACATCGGCGAATTTTATCGCAGATAAACCTTGCTATTAGCAAGGTTTATCGCAAATGCGATAAAAAACGGCCGCAATGCATGAATATCGCTGAAAAGTCAGCGATATTCATGCATTATCCAGCAAATGCTCTTAGCCATGTTATCCACCTTCCATTACGTGCTAATTCTTCCAGGAAACGTCAGAGGGTCGATGTAGGGGTTCTAGAAGGGGTGATAAACCATTTAAGCCTCATGAACAAGCGCATGGTCTTTTAAAGATTTGTGAAGTACTCGGGGCGGCAGTGTGTGTGTGCCCTCTTTCAGGAGCGGGCGGGGGGACACTGCCAGCAAGTTGCCAGGCCAGGCAGTGTTCAACACGTGCATCACCCTTTCTCTGCCTGCTATTGCGCTCCATGCTTCGGAAAGGTAAGAAAAAGAACGTGCATTTGAGTTTGAAATGTCCGATCCTGTAGCAGTACACTTGCAAAGCCCACACATGACAATAACCCGATTCAAGGCCCCATTCACCCGATTTTTTAAAAAAATATAGTACTCCAAGAAAGTTGGATTATAAAACTTTATTAACTTTTAAATATAACGAACGCAACAAAAACTGTAAATATATTTAAACATTTTTTGATTAAAAAAAAACAACAATGGTCAGAAGCTGTCTTTTGTGCGAATAGTCCCAAGGCAGCACAACGTGCTGAGTTGTGGAAGGCACCCAGGTGAAGAACCATCCCTTCTTTAAACCCCATGGTGACCAACTATAGTTTTAATGAGTGCTATGTCCCAGGTTTTACATAAAGTAGTGTTTACCTAGAGTGGTGCTGTGTAGGACACTCTGAATGGAAATTAACCAGAACTATAACGATAACAACAACAACAACAATAATATAACTTTTATGCCCAAATTACGCAAACATTTAGCTAATCTGCTAAAGGGGGGAGTCGCCATTTCTTTACAATAATCAATAATGAAAAATCAACATCAATAGGGTTGTCCGTATTCCCGATGCAGCACTATAGTGCAATATACACAGCACCTGGGGTGTCAAGAGTGAACAGGTCCTACCTGCTTAACCAATGACTGACAAATGCTATATTAAACACTTACTATGCATAATACTTGCGTTCACAATAGTTTTACTTTACAAAACAGAACAAAAGATGTCCCCTGTAAGTAAACCCATATTAGCTGTTTCAGTTATTGAACATCCTAAGGTTTTATGACATGGGGAACAGTGGTGATATCCTGGGCCACCCATCCGTAGCCTCTCTAATCTCCATTACAATGTGTTTTTTGCTAAAATTAGCCAGAACTATAACCATAACAACAACAACAACAATAATATAACTTTAACGTCCAAATTACGCAAAGATTTAGCTAATCTGGTAAAGGGGGGGAGTCGCCAACTCTTTGGATAATTTATTCATCCATCCGTAACCTCTCTAATCTCCATTACAATATGTTTCTTGCTGTCGCTAGCTGATGAAAAAACTAAAGTGATAACTTCCTCATCCTTATTTTGTCTTTCTTTGTTCCTTAAGATGTTATCTGTGTCAACCTCTTCCGAGAATGCTGATGCGTTAGGGATTTCCTTGTGTTTCTTAATAGCATTGGTGTCTGCACACTTCTTTGTCAATTCTGTGAACATGATAACTGCTTCATAAACAGACGATATCCTTGTTAAGTCATTAGTGTTAAGTGTGTCTGAAACTACAGTGCCCTTCTGTTTTTCTTTCTTCAGGCTCTACAGAGTTTTGTGTGTTGTTCTTTTGAGCGACAATTATTCCAGAGGTTTCAGGTTCACTTGTTTTGTCCTGCAGTGAGTTAACAGCTTTAGAGACTTCATGTTTATTTGCTATGTCCTGCTGTGCGTCAACTGCTTCAGAGACGTCAGCCTCATTTGTTATGTTTGACTAGATCCTGGACCTGCCCGGCCGCGCCCAAAATGGCGCCGGTGTAAATGGGACTCGTAACTGCTTGTTGTGTACTGGTTGCCCAACCTTGATATCACGAGATACGTATGCAGTTTTGAAGCACATGGCGGAGGCTCGTCTGCTGTAGTGGGGCGCCCCTTTATCGTTTCAGTCGCCATTCCGCCCGCTTTTGCTACACTGTGCCTTTTCCGCCATTCAGCTGTTTACCGCCCGCTCTTACGGCTACAGCGTCTCACTCACCATGTAGTTGAGTTGCTCCCACTCTTGCGGTGCAGCGATAGGCGGCTGCCACAGGACTCTTAAAATGGTGGCCGGCTCTTCGGATTTGGGCCTGGTCCAGTAAAATGGCCCTGGGACACCTTGGAACTCGGACGCTTGTCTGCCAGGGCTTGGGTCCCATTCTCGAAAGCGTCCCCTCAGCCTTGAAGATTGTATAAAAGTCTTGGGGGCCCTCTACTCCCGCAGGCTTCCGGTGGGGAGCGGCTGCCATGATTGCTTGCGGAATGGCCACGACGGAGCTACGAGATGGTGGTGCTCTCATGGTGACGCCAGCTTCAGTCTGAAACATCCAGAAAAAAGGTAGGGCTTTCATCGTTTGGGAAAAAAAATGTTTTAATCCAATGAAAAGTGTTATTTTTAGGTCACATGACCTAGTCTTACATCATTAGGAAAACAAAAGTAAAATGAACCAATGAAAAGTTTTATTAACAAGTCACATGACCTGTTATACTTACGTTACGTGCTGGATCGTTTCCGGGAAGCTGCGCCTTGCGCACCGGAGCACTTCCGGGTTCGCTAACGCGGCGCGTCATATGACGCATTACGCGACAACGCAGGTCCAGAATATAGTCAAAATGTCTTCACCAACCAGCGGTCAGAACACAACCCCTTTCAGCAGTCCAAAAAGTTCTGTTAAATCTTAAAAGCGGGAGCAACTCAACTACATGGTGAGCGAGACGCTGTAGTCGCAAGAGCGGGCGGTAAACAGCTGAATGGCGGAAGAGGCACAGAGTACCAAAAGCTGGCGGAATGGCAACTAAAACGGTAAAGGGGCGCCCCACTACAGCGTGTCTTCAGGTCAAACGGATTGTGGGACAAGGTCCAGAATGGAAGAGTCATCAAAAGGCAAAAAATTCCGCCGGACCCCGGGAGCCGGCCGCCTATGTTGGGGGCGATCTCAGGCCACACCAGGGCAACACGAATTGGGGAGGGGTCAGGAGCCAAGCGCCCCCCTCCCAGTCCGCGCCATCTCACCGCCCCTCGGGGGCCTCCGTCAAGCGGTTTAGGGAGGCACCGTATCACATTGTTTTCCAATGCAGTCAGGTCCACAAACGGACCCCACTTACTTTGAATAGTGAAGCTGCAGCAGGTGCAAATAAGGTTTAGACAGTGTTACAAGCGCTGCTTAGAGCTCTGAAGTATGGCACTCAACATCCAGAACTTATGCCATTTGTGTAAGGCAGTGACATCGAAGCAACTCAGGGACCAAAAGCATGAACGAACACTCACGTATGAAAATCTTATTTGGGGAAGGGGCAGGATCCAAACGCCCCCTCACAGTTCGCGCCACTACACCGTATGTAGAAAATCTGAAGCCATCGTTCTACAAACTCTCAACGCTTGCTAACAGTGCATGAGTTTCATGCTCGATCGATTGAGCTAGCCGGATCGGGCAACAAAAAGTATAAAATAGTTATGTAAAAAGTTATTTAATAAAATGTTTTACCCTGTTTCTTTGCTGGTGTGTTGTCTATATTTATAATATTTGCATAGGGTTTGTCGTTATTTTGGGCGGGGTGGGTGACGGAGCCGAGCTGTCTTGCAGCCCTCATGGTGTGGAGCTCAGTCCATTTCACTATTTTCGTATTTCTCATGAAGGGTTGTTCCTAATGTTTGTATTTTAGCGAGGTCAAAAAGAGATTACAACGGGGGTAAAGGTCTGCGTTAACTACCCTTCACTATCTGCAAAGAGAGTACTACTAAGAGAAAAGAGGGGAGTGGGGGGGGGAAGCGTTCAAAGCACATGAGCGTGCATAAACACAAAAACGTTTTTACCTATCACGTACTTGACATTTGACAGCTTTTGATATTTGCTATTAAAAAACCATTGAAATTCACAGAAAAAACCATAGGTTATAGTCCATATATAGTTAGGAATTTGCATTTACAAAACCTTGAAAATTCAATGAAAAAACCATTGGTTATAGAACATATATAGTTAGGTATTTGCATTTACAAAACCTTATTTTACTCGCATAAAACCATTGAAATTCCATATATAGTTAGATGCGCTAATTCACATATTACATTATTCATGACATGGTTAGTGACATCACTGATGACATCACTGATGACATCTCAAATGACATCACTGATAAAATCACTGATAACATCTCATTTGACATGACTGATCACATCACTGATGATATCATTCATGTGATAATACCATGAACCTCTTCAGACTCTAATATAACCTTAGATACAATCAGTGTAAACAGACAGTCACAGACTGTCACTCATCCATGGAGTTACTCACACACCTAGTCAGTTATGCAAAAAATCAATCACACCTCCATTTTCTCAACTATACAGTTATACACACCTTACTTATTCAAACATATACTAACACATATTTACTTTACTCTCTTATACAATCCCTGATACATGTTCACAATGATCCATACAGCCACTCACACATTCACTGGCTCTTATGCACAGTTATTTATAGATGTCAACTCTCACATGTACTGTGTTTTACATATGTACTTACTTTGACATGTAGCACTGAGATATCCATTCACTCACTAATACACTCATGCACAGTCAACCGCCCATACAGCTGTTTCCACATGCACTTTTGAACCCATACATATAGTGAATCAACTACTCACACATCTATGTACAGAGTCACACACCTCCCAGCCACCCATACACACACACTCAGTTTCCCATACAAATACTTGGACAACCAATGAATAACCCATACAGTTACTCATATAGCTACTGATCAACATATGCAGCAGTTTGTAGAACAACAGATATAATGATGCACACATTAAAACAGTTTAGTCACTAAGCCATGCACTCAGTGAGACACATTTAATCACTCACTCATACAGTCAGTCATGCACCTACTAAATCCTTCATCCAGACACTTATACATCCACTCATTCTTCAATATGTAAGACATATTTTAACTTTACAGAAACAAACAGTCACTGGATGTTGTCATCAGTGATGTCATCAGTGATGTCATTTGAGATGTCATCAGTGATGTCACTAACCATGTCATGAATGATGTAATATGTGACATCATCAGCAGTGGATTACGGGTGCGCGATATATAGTTAGCGCATCTAACTATATATGGAATTTCAATGGTTTTATGCGAGTAAAATGAGGTTTTGTAAATGCAAATTCCTAACTATATATGTTCTATAACCAATGGTTTTTTCATTGAATATATATATATATATATATATATATATATTCACTGACAAAACCAGTTATAGTTAGCTGGAAATTTTACTGATATAAAACCAATGAAATTCCACGTTATAGTTAGTTGGACTCACTATAACTTGCGCGTGCAATGCACTGCTGATGACGTCACATATTACATCACTCATGACATGGTCAGTGACATCACTCATGACATCACTGATGACACCATCCAGTGAATATGTGTCTTTCTGAAAAATAAATATTAGTGAGTAATGTTTAAATATTTAAATATATATATTATTGTTTCACTTTGTGTATAAGTGGCTACATGTGTTGGTAAGTAGCTACATGCGTATGTATATGGGTTATTAGATGTTTCTCTTAGTATCAGTATGAGTGTCTATATGGTTTGGTGGGGGTATTACTTAGCACATAGATGCATGAGTGACTGACTCGCTGTTTGTATGTGTTTTGAAGACAGCATATGTGCAGGACTGTATGGATGGATGAGTGTGTATATGTGTTTGTTAGTGAGTGAATGACTGTCTCACTAGTGTCTTTATCAGTAACTACATATGTTTTAATCTAGTATATGTGAATATTGATGTATATAAGTGAGTATATGTGAGAGTAAGAGATTGTAAGAGTTCCTGTTTAAATAAGTATGTGTTTCTATAAGTGATTGTTTAAGAGAATAAATATGTGTAATTTTCAATACAAGTAAGGTGGAAGTGTGTGTATAACTCTATATTCAAATAAATGGATGTTCAATAGTTTATTTGCACGTGTGAGTATGTGTGTGAGTAACTTTTGGATGACTGTCGGTGTGTAACAGGATGTATAGGTGTATCACTTCATATGATAAGTGAGTATATGTATGAGTGACTATATAGAACTGTTGGTGAATGACTGGATGTGCATATAGATGGTGGAATTACTGAATTGCTTGTTGTAACTGATATGGGTATCTCCATTTTTTTTAAAATTTCAGTTTCTATTTTTGAATATGTGTTTCAAGGGTTACATTACAGTGAAAGGAGGTCTGTCACTATGTCACAAGGATGGTGTCATCAGTGATGTCATGAGTGATGTCACTGACCATGTCATGAGTGATGTAATATGTGACGTCATCAGCAGTGCATTGCACGCGCAAGTTATAGTGAGTCCAACTAACTATAACGTGGAATTTCATTGGTTTTATATCAGTAAAATTTCCAGCTAACTATAACTGGTTTTGTCAGTGAATTTAATAGGTTTTTTAAATGCTAATTCCTAACTATAACTGGTGTGAAACCTATGGTTTTTTCAGTGAATTTCAAAGGTTTTTTAAATGCTAATTCCTAACTATAACTGGTGTGAAACCTGTGGTTTTTTCAGTGAATTTCAAAGGTTTTTTTAATGCTAATTCCTAACTATATAAGACCTGAAAGCCCACCAGGAATCTCCAGTATGCGCCAGGGGACTGCATTGCAGAGAGGTGTAATGAAGCCACAACCCTTTTTACACCTCTCTGCAACGCAGCCCCCGTGCATGTTTGAAGAGGGGAAACTAATTCCCCTTGCATACTGGGGGCCCCTGGGGGCCTATTAGCCCACCTGGAACCTCCAGTATGCGCCTGGGGCTGCATTGCAGAGGTGTAATGAGACTATGCCCCTTGTTACACCTCTCTGCAACGCAGCCCACTGCCGCGTTTGCAGAGGGGGAACTAATTCCCCTTGCATACTGGGGGTCCCTGGGGTCAACTAGTCCACCAGGAGCCTCCAGTATGCACGAGGGAGCTGCATTGCAGAGAAGTGTAATGAGGCCACACCCTTGTTACACCTCTCTGCAATGCAGGCCACTGGCGCCTTTGCAGAGGGGGGACTAATTCCCCTTGCATACTGGGGGTCCCTGGATCATATCTGCCCAAACACCGATATTCCGAACGATTGTAAATGACTTTTCTTGAGAAACATTTGGATTTGGATTATCATGTCCTATACTTTGGAATTTTTGAAAGACTGACTTTGAGGATGCTATAAATTACTCAAGTCTGCCCGAATTGTGTGGGTAAAATTGATACCTAGTCACTTTGAATAGGAATATACTTATGTCTCGTCTAACATTTGGAAGAAATATCTAGTTATATGACAACGGGATACCGACATAACTTGAAGGAAATAAGAACGCCCTGAAGAAGTTCTGTTGTACAGAACGAAACGTTTCGGCTGGCTGTGGTACATAAACTTAAGGAAAATAAAAGCATTTGAATATACACCAAGATTCAGCGCTTCAATAAGTACTCTAAGTGATATGATTTGATTGGACTCATTGTGAAAGTGGTGCTGTGCCAAACTTTGGAATATTCTCCACTACTCTCTACTACTTACTCTCTCCCACTCTCTACTACTCACTCTCTACTGCTCTCTACTACTCACTCTACTACTTACTCTCTACTACTCTCTACTACTCAGTCTCTACTACTCACTCTCTACTACTCTCTACTACTCACTCTACTATTCACTCTACTACTCTCTACTACTCACTCTGCTACTCTCTCTACTGCTCTCTACTACTCTCTACTACTCACTCTCTACTCTCTATTACTCACTCTCTACTCTCTACCTCTCTACCTCTCTACCTCTACACCTCTACCTCTCTACCTCTCTCTACACGCACACATATAGACATATATGCATATATATATGTGCATATGCATTTATATATATGTATGTGTATATATAAAAAAAACAACTAAACATTTTTTTTTCTAATCAGCTACTTTTAAAACTGTCATTCTTTTTCCCCATGGTACACTCCCCGGTACGCTTACCGGTGCGCGTACCGGGCGCTCACCCCGCGAAAATCAAAAAAATTTTTTATTTTTTTTTTGCCCCGTGGGGCCCTTTTATGGCCCCCACATCAAACCTAGGGGGTCAAGGGGGGTCTACTCTGCCCCCTTATGGTCATTTCCCCCTTTGTTTTGGCCACCTCTTGTGTCTCGATCCTACCGAGACACAAGATGGCGGCCGCTCCGGACTGTTTAGAATGTTTACAGACCCCCCAGAGCCAATCAGCTTTCTCTTGTACAGAACGAAACGTTTCGGCTGGCTGTGGTACATAAACTTAAGGAAAATAAAAGCATTTGAATATACACCAAGATTCAGCGCTTCAATAAGTACTCTAAGTGATATGATTTGATTGGACTCATTGTGAAAGTGGTGCTGTGCCAAACTTTGGAATATTCTCCACTACTCTCTACTACTTACTCTCTCCCACTCTCTACTACTCACTCTCTACTGCTCTCTACTACTCACTCTACTACTTACTCTCTACTACTCTCTACTACTCAGTCTCTACTACTCACTCTCTACTACTCTCTACTACTCACTCTACTATTCACTCTACTACTCTCTACTACTCACTCTGCTACTCTCTCTACTGCTCTCTACTACTCTCTACTACTCACTCTCTACTCTCTATTACTCACTCTCTACTCTCTACCTCTCTACCTCTCTACCTCTACACCTCTACCTCTCTACCTCTCTCTACACGCACACATATAGACATATATGCATATATATATGTGCATATGCATTTATATATATGTATGTGTATATATAAAAAAAACAACTAAACATTTTTTTTTCTAATCAGCTACTTTTAAAACTGTCATTCTTTTTCCCCATGGTACACTCCCCGGTACGCTTACCGGTGCGCGTACCGGGCGCTCACCCCGCGAAAATCAAAAAAATTTTTTATTTTTTTTTTGCCCCGTGGGGCCCTTTTATGGCCCCCACATCAAACCTAGGGGGTCAAGGGGGGTCTACTCTGCCCCCTTATGGTCATTTCCCCCTTTGTTTTGGCCACCTCTTGTGTCTCGATCCTACCGAGACACAAGATGGCGGCCGCTCCGGACTGTTTAGAATGTTTACAGACCCCCCAGAGCCAATCAGCTTTCTCTTGTACAGAACGAAACGTTTCGGCTGGCTGTGGTACATAAACTTAAGGAAAATAAAAGCATTTGAATATACACCAAGATTCAGCGCTTCAATAAGTACTCTAAGTGATATGATTTGATTGGACTCATTGTGAAAGTGGTGCTGTGCCAAACTTTGGAATATTCTCCACTACTCTCTACTACTTACTCTCTCCCACTCTCTACTACTCACTCTCTACTGCTCTCTACTACTCACTCTACTACTTACTCTCTACTACTCTCTACTACTCAGTCTCTACTACTCACTCTCTACTACTCTCTACTACTCACTCTACTATTCACTCTACTACTCTCTACTACTCACTCTGCTACTCTCTCTACTGCTCTCTACTACTCTCTACTACTCACTCTCTACTCTCTATTACTCACTCTCTACTCTCTACCTCTCTACCTCTCTACCTCTACACCTCTACCTCTCTACCTCTCTCTACACGCACACATATAGACATATATGCATATATATATGTGCATATGCATTTATATATATGTATGTGTATATATAAAAAAAACAACTAAACATTTTTTTTTCTAATCAGCTACTTTTAAAACTGTCATTCTTTTTCCCCATGGTACACTCCCCGGTACGCTTACCGGTGCGCGTACCGGGCGCTCACCCCGCGAAAATCAAAAAAATTTTTTATTTTTTTTTTGCCCCGTGGGGCCCTTTTATGGCCCCCACATCAAACCTAGGGGGTCAAGGGGGGTCTACTCTGCCCCCTTATGGTCATTTCCCCCTTTGTTTTGGCCACCTCTTGTGTCTCGATCCTACCGAGACACAAGATGGCGGCCGCTCCGGACTGTTTAGAATGTTTACAGACCCCCCAGAGCCAATCAGCTTTCTCCGCGCAAGTCGCGGTAAGCGCCCGGTGCGCGTACCGGTGCGCGTACCGGAGCGCGGCTATAGATATATATATTTTTTTGAACCTTAATTACTCAAAATCCACTGGAGCACATATCTTGAGACATAGCAAAGGCACATCGGGCTACCAGTCCCTACAATTTTGCCAAGTTTGGTGGAAATCCATTCAGCCGTTCGGGCTAAAAGTGAAATCGACCGCCCTATGGAAATTAACATGGGGAAAACGCGTTTTGGGACCCCCCTTTTATCTCGGCCCCCGCTTGATGAATCCCCCCCAAACTTTCAGGGAAGGACCGGACCGCCATGAGACCATTTTCCTGAAAATTTCAGGCAGATTCGTCAACCGGCGCCAAAGTTATTCAAAATAGAATGTTGAGATTTAACATTGAAAATTATCCTAACTATAACTACCTACTGGCGACCGCCAGTAGGTAATATATATATATATATATATATATATATATATATATATATATATATATATATATATATATATATATATATATATATATATATATATATATATATATATATATATATATTACCTACTGGCGGTCGCCAGTAGGTAGTTATAGTTAGGACCTAGTTTCCATAGGAAATCTTCAACATTCTATTTGGAATAACTTTGGCCCTGGTTGAAAAATATTAGCGAATTTCTCAAAGAAGATGGCTCGGTCTGCTGCGGTCCTTCCCTAAAAGTTTGGGGGGGATTGGTCAAGTGGGGGCTGAGATAAAAGGGGGGTCCCAAAACGTGTTTTCTCCATGTTATTTTCCGTAGGACCTTTAGACTCGGCTACAGGTCGAACGGGTGAATGGATTTATAAGAAATTTGGCAAAACTGTACAGTCCGGCTCGCAGATTACGCTTTTTTTGGAATGGTGTAAATCCGTTCAGTAGTTGCTGAGGAAATTAAAGTTAAAGTCAATTATATATCTATACGCGCGGACACGTGCGCGCACCCTAACGGCTGCGTGCGCGAGCGGAATTTTGCTGCGTGACGTCTGTTAACGTTCGATTCGAAGGAAATCAGGAAGTGTTGACCGCCATTTTGTCATTGCGAGTAAATATATTGTTGATTTCAAAGCGTTGGAATATGGAAAGGGGAGAAGGTAGAGATTGTTTTGCTGCGTAGGTTTTCTCAGGGTGTGCAGTAAGGGCCTTAAAGGCGAAAATATATATATATATTTTTTTTTTAAAGTTGCGTGGTGCGCGCACTCGGTCGCGCACACCTTTTTACAAGAGTGTGAAAATGGAGATAAATCAGAAGTTTGAGTGCTTAGATATAAGGTGGCTCTGAAAAGAGCCATTGTGTTAATTGAGTGTTTTCTGCATTTATAAGTAAGTACCGATGCAGAGCCTGATGTTGCAGAGGAAGATTCTGTTTCCCTCATTCGTGAAATGAACACCGTCTCTCCTATAGACATCTTGCATGTGGTATCGCAAGTTGTTGTGGTAAATAGAACCCATGCTATAATCTCTGAGTAACCTAGAAACAGATTTATTTACATGTCTCCTTGCTTTCTCAAATTGTGCACAATGGTGATTGGACCAATTCCATTTCTGTCTTTGGCATATATTGGAATATACCAAGGCAGATCGAGGAAAAAGTGTCATCAATTGTCGA
This sequence comes from Lissotriton vulgaris, assembly GCF_964263255.1. Taxonomy (NCBI): domain Eukaryota; kingdom Metazoa; phylum Chordata; class Amphibia; order Caudata; family Salamandridae; genus Lissotriton; species Lissotriton vulgaris. The sequence continues at coordinate 657,086 of NW_028249872.1, read as the reverse complement.
AAGGTGTCTTTTAGAAGCATTTCCAGACCTACCCCAGTGATTGTGCCTAGATCGTTCCCACCACAGTGCACAATTATAAGGTCTGGTTCTGGGAGATGCATAAAAGTTTTCACCAATGGAATCAATTGGTGACATTTCAATCCTCTTTTGGAAATCCATGTTATGTGTACATTTGGTAAGCTGAGGTTGCAAATTCGTCTGCTTACTGCATATTTTTCACTCCAGTGAATATAACTGTGTCCTATTAGCCAGACCTTCATTTTCAAGGGATTTGTAGTCGTCCTCCGATCGGTTCTGGAAGTGGAATGGTAGTTAGAAATTGAAATTCTAAATAAAGAAAAAGGAAGAGGCTGGGTGTGGTTTAAAAAATAAAAATGATTGGTTGATTGTAAGAAGTGGAGATTGAACAGTACGTTGCATGTTAATGTTTATGTTAAACGAAAAGTACTATTGGGTGTGAAAAAAAAAGACATGTAACAGAGCTGTGGATTGGCAGGTGTTTCTGGAGGGAAAACAGTGTTGTTACTTTGCTGTAGAACGTTGAGATATGAACTTTTGACCTGTGCCTTCAGCCAGGTGCAGAATGAGGTGTTACCATGGAAACAGCCAGAGATGGCAGTGGGTGATGGGTGACTTTTATGTGACATTGAAAATATTGTGAGGGAGAACCAACTGAAATGTAAATGCTTACGTTACGCGCTCCGCATTGCTTCCGGGAAGCTGCGCTTCGCGCCTCGCACACCGGAGCACTTCCGGGTGCGCTAACGCGGCGCGTCATATGACGGATTATGCAACAACGCGATACGTCGTTGGGGCTCCACCGGAACTGATCGAATTGGTAGTCTACAGTGTTTCTGGATGTTTCAGACTGAAGCTGGCGTCAGCATGAGATCACCCCGTGGCTACGTCGTGGCTATTCCGCGAGCAATCATGGCAGTCGCTCCCCACCGGAAGTCTGCAGGAGTCGGGGGCCTCGGTGACTCTTGTAGAATCTTCAAGGCTGAGGGGACGCTTTTGGGAATGGGGCTCATGCCCTAGCAGTCAAGCGTCCGAGTTCCAGGGTTGCCCAGAGCCATCCTTGCAGGCCAGGCCCAAGTCTGTGGAGCCGAACGCCATTTCCTGAGCTCCGTGGCAGCCGCCTGTCGCTGTATCGGAAGAGTGGGTGCAATTCAGCCAGATGGCGGGTGAGACGGTGTAATAGCAAGAGCAGGCGTAATTCAGCTGGCCGAGCGAGGCACTGTGCCGCAGGATCAGTCGGAACTCAGCTGGCCGAGTGAAGCGCTAGGGTGTAGCTAAGAAACCTCCACCTGGTGAGGTGGGAGAGGCTCGTTCGCGCCGCCTCTCCCTTCCAGTGCACCCCACGCCGTCTCCTGGCGCAGGTATATGTGATGGTCGGACCAGGGCACCGCAGGACGTGTCTTCAGGTCAAACGGATTGTGGAACAAGGTCCAGAATGGAAGAGGCATCAAAAGGCAAGAAGTTCCGCCTGACCCCGGGAGCCGGCCGCCTATGTCGGGGGCGATCTCAGGCCATACCAGGGGAACAAGACTTGGGGAGGGGGCAGGAGCCAAGCGCCCCCTCCGAGTCCGCGTTTCTTGGACCCTGAAGTATGGCACTCAACATTCAGAACTTATGACATTTGTGCAAGGCAGGGACATCGAAGCCTCTCAGGGACCAAGTATATCCAGAGTCCTTCCTACAGAAGGTGGTGGGGGTGGCGGCATTAGCAAGGCATCCCCCCACACAATTTGTCGGACCCTGAAGTATGGCTCTCAACATCCAGAACTTATGACATTTGTGCAAGGCAGGGACATCGAAGCCTCTCAGGGACCAAGGATATCCAGAGTCCTTCCTACAGAAGGTGGTGGGGGTGGCGGCATTAGCAAGGCATCCCCCCACACAACTTGTCGGACATGACCTCTGGATGTACTGGGTGTTCAATTTCAGAATTGAAACTACTAAGAAGCAATTAGAAGTGTTGTTTCATGTTGCAGTAGGCTGCCATGTAAATAGTTATTTAATAAAACGTTTTATCCTGTTACTTTGCTGGTGTGTTGTATATATTTATAATATTTGCATAGTGTTTATCGTTATTTTGGGCGGGGTGGGCGGCGGAGCCGAGCTGTCTTGCAGCCATCATGGCGTCGAGCTCGGTTCCTCTCTCTAGTTTCATGTTTTTTCTAACGATTTATATGTTATAGTTTGCTACCACGATACAGCGGATAGTCCGCATTTTATATATATGTCCTTTTTATTAGGGGGGTCCTCCGGTGGAGTCGGACGATCTACCTCTAATAAACGGTCCGGGTTGAACCAACTACCAACAAACGGGGCAGAGATAGGCATGACGGGTTACAAAGGGGACAAAAGTGTGCACTACCTATCCTTCACTATCTGCAAAAACTAAACAGAGTATTGCGACTTTATGCTTATTTGTGAACAGAGAATGACCCAAAGAGAACCAATTTCGAACAATCATAGGCTATTGGCAGTGGGCAGAGAGGCCATGACACAGAAAATGGCTGTTACTTACGTGCATGATGGGGCCTAAAAGGGACTAGATGGCGTGGCCACTGTTTCGTGACTTTCACTTTACTTTTAACAATGGCTGTGGTGAACATAAATGAATGCCGCTTATGTATACCTAATTTTAGTCATTTTTCACAAAAAAGCTTTTGATATTTGCTATTAAAAAACCAAAGAAAATCACTGAAAAAACCATAGGTTATAGACCATATATAGTTAAATATCTGAAGTCCATCTCTGCACTCGATGGAGATACAGGTCGTCGATCAGAAGATGTGCTGGCCACCTCTAATGGTAATAGCGTGGCCAGGGCTCTTGTCGTTGCCTCTGCAAATTGCAGAGGGTGCACTTGTTTGACATGCCACACCATGGTATGTATGGAAAAGGAATATTTTTTTGCTGGATTTCTTCTTGAGAGAACCAAGTCACATATCGTGCAGGTTACTTTTGGTGCATTCACTTTCTTTTGATCTTCAGGATAAGTGAAAAATTGCCAGATTAAAGATTTATTTTTTCTTATTAAAGGTAGTCGATCATTTTGGTCAGATTCGGAAGATGAATGAGATATGGTAGCCATTTCACCAAAGTCTTCCGAAAGATGTAGGACGTTGTTCTCTCTTGAGAGTAGAAAAGATAGTGAGGGAAGTGGGTGGAGTGCTGCGTGTAAATTCCAGAATTGAAACTATTAAGAACCAATTGAAAGTGTTGTTTTCATGTTGCAGTAGGCTGCCATGTAAATAGTTATTTAATAAAACGTTTTACCCTGTTACTTTGCTGGTGTGTTGTGTATCTTTATAATATTTGTCGTTATTTTGGGTGGGGTGGGCGGCGGAGCCGAGCTGTCTTGCAGCCATCATGGCGTCGAGCTCGGTTTCTCTCACTAGTTTCATATTTCTCATGAGGGGTTGTTCCTAATTTTTCTATTTTAGCGAGGTCAAAAAAAGATCTCATCAGTGGCCTACTGATTTTGCTTGATTCCTTTTGTTTTTTCTAACGATTTATATGTTATAGTTTGCTAGCACGATACAGCGGCTAGTCCGCATTCTATATATATATGTCCTTTTTATTAGGGGTGTCCTCCGGTGGAGTCGGACGATCTACCTCTAATAAACGGTCCGGGTTGAACCAACTACCATCCTGATTTTGTATATCTTCTGAGCTGGATTTAAGCACACAATTGTTAAAGTATGAAACGTTTTATATTTCTAAAAAAAATACCAAGGTGTGTACATCCGGTAACGCACGAAAGTTTAAAAAGACATTCGGCTCCATTTACTGAAAAGTTTCATAAGAATAAAAAAGAAGTCTAGGTACAGTCTCTTTGACGTACTATAAGTTCTTTGAGGGGTGTATGTAGAAATTCAATAAGTTCAAATCGCAAGGTTTTTACGAAATATATAGGCCGGTGCGCGCACTCGGTCGCGCACGAAAGCCTGTAAATGCGATATCCATTTTATTGACAACTGTTGCCGAGAGTGCGCACACCGGGTCGCGCACAAAAGTTTAGTAAGGCTATTTTTATTTACAGACAAATTTTAATGTGTTTAAAAAAAGGCAAGGTACAGACTTTCGAATTCTGTATTGCTTTACAAGGAGTCTCTATGCAACTTGAACAGTGAAGAAAACGGCTTGTTTTCGAAAAAAATATTGCAAGAACTTTATTGCCAAAAGTATAGGTTGCATACACGACATTTTTCTGAATTAGCATTTTAAAAACCAATGAAATTCACAGAAAAAACCATAGGTTTTACACACGTTATAGTTAGGAAGTAGCATTTAAAAAACCTATGAAATTCACTGAAAAAACCATAGGTTTGACACATGTTATAGTTAGCTGGAAATTTTACTGACATAAAACCAATGAAATTCCACGTTATAGTTAGTTGGACTCACTATAACTTGCGCGTGCAATGCACTGCTGATGACGTCACATATTACATCACTCATGACATGGTCAGTGACATCACTCATGACATCACTGATGACACCATCCAGTGAATATGTGTCTTTCTGAAAAATAAATATTAGTGAGTAATGTTTAAATGTTTAAATATTTAAATATATATATTAGTGTTTCACTTTGTGTATAAGTTGCTACATGTGTTGGTAAGTAGCTACATGCGTATGTATATGGGTTATTAGATGTTTCTCTTAGTATCAGTATGAGTGTCTATATGGTTTGGTGGGGGTATTACTTAGCACATAGATGCATGAGTGACTGACTCTCTGTTTGTATGTGTTTTGAAGACAGCATATGTGCAGGACTGTATGGGTAGTTGAGTGTGTATATGTGTTTGTTAGTGAGTGAATGACTGTCTCACTAGTGTCTTTATCAGTAACGACATATGTTTTAATCTAGTATATGTGAATATTGCTGTATATAAGTGAGTATATGTGAGAGTAAGAGATTGAAAGAGTTCCTGTTTAAATAAGTATGTGTTTCTATAAGTGATTGTTTAAGAGAATAAATATGTGTAATTTTCAATAGAAGTGAGGTGGAAGTGTGTGTATAACTCTATATTCAAATAAATGGATGTTCAATAGTTTATTTGCATGTGTGAGTATGTGTGTGAGTAACTTTTCGATGATTGTCGGTGTGTAACAGGATGTATAGGTGTATCACTTCATATGATGAGTGAGTATATGTATGAGTTGATGTGTATATAGATGGTGGAATTACTGAATTACTTGTTGTAACTGATATGGGTATCTGTATTTTTTTTTTAATTTCAGTTTCTATTTTTGAATATGTGTTTCAAGGGTTACATTACAGTGAAAGGAGGTCTGTCACTATGTCACAAGGATGGTGTCATCAGTGATGTCATGAGTGATGTCACTGACCATGTCATGAGTGATGTAATATGTGACGTCATCAGCAGTGCATTGCACGCGCAAGGTATAGTGAGTCCAACTAACTATAACGTGGAATTTCATTGGTTTTATGTCAGTAAAATTTCCAGCTAACTATAACATGTGTCAAACCTATGGTTTTTTCAGTGAATTTCATAGGTTTTTTAAATGCTACTTCCTAACTATAACGTGTGTAAAACCTATGTTTTTTTCTGTGAATATATATATATATGCATATATATATATATATATATATATTCACTAAAAAAACATAGGTTTTAGGCCTTATATAGTTAGGAATTAACATATAAAAAACCATTGAAATTCCTCCTATATAGTTAGCTGGACATTTTATTGACATAAAACCCAATGAAATTCCATATATAGTTAGTTGCAATAACTATATATCGCGCACCCGCAATCCACTGCTGATGATGTCACATATTACATTATTCATGACATGGTCAGTGACATCACTGATGACATCACTGATGACATCTCAAATGACATCACTGATGACATAACTGATGACATCTCGAATGACATCAATGATGACATCATGACACACCAATACCAGTTACTACATACGCACTCACTGATTCCTACGTCTACGCACACATTCACTCATTCACCCATACAATCACTCGTACATAAGTCACTCATTATTACAACACTGTCATATGCACTCATACACCTATGCAGACACTCACACACTGCCACTCATCCATGGAGTTACTCACACGCCTAGTCAGTCCTGTAAAGAATCAATCACACTTCGATTTCCTCATCTATACAGTTAAACACAGAACACCTTACTTTAAAAATAAGGTTTTTTAAATGCTAATCCCTAACTATAAATGGTCTATAACCTATGGTTTTTTCAGTGAATTTTCAAGGTTTTGTAAATGCAAATTCCTAACTATATATGGTCTATAACCTATGTTTTTTTCTGTGAATATATATATATATATATATTCCTCCTATATAGTTAGCTGGACATTTTATTGACATAAAACCCAATGAAATTCCATATATAGTTAGTTGCAATAACTATATATCGCGCCCCCGCAATCCACTGCTGATGATGTCACATATTACATCATTCATGACATGGTCAGTGACATCACTGATGACATCACTGATGACATCTCAAATGACATCACTGATAACATTATCTGGATGAAGGATTTAGTAGGTGCATGACTGACTGTATGAGTGAGTGATTAAATGTGTCTCACTGAGTGCATGGGTTAGTGACTAAACTGTCTTAATTTGTGCATCATTATATCTGTTGATCAGTAAACTGCTGCATGTGTTGATCAGTACGTATATGAGTAACTATATGGGTTATTGATTGGTTGCCCAAGTATTTGTATGGAAGACTGAGTGTGTGTGTAACTGGCTGGGAGGCGAGTGACTCTGTGCAGATCAATTTGTACTTGTATCAGTAATTGTATAAGAGAGTAAGTATGTGTTAGTATATGTTTGAAAAAGTAAGGTGTTCTGTGTTTAACTGTATAGATGAGGAAATCGAAGTGTGATTGATTCTTTACAGGACTGACTAGGCGTGTGAGTAACTCCATGGATGAGTGGCAGTGTGTGAGTGTCTGCATAGGTGTATGAGTGCATATGACAGTGTTGTAATAATGAGTGACTTATGTACGAGTGATTGTATGGGTGAATGAGTGAATGTGTGCGTAGACGTAGGAATCAGTGAGTGCGTATGTAGTAACTGGTATTGGTGTGTCATGATGTCATCAGTGATGTCATTCGAGATGTCATCAGTTATGTCATCAGTGATGTCATTTGAGATGTCATCAGTGATGTCATCAGTGATGTCACTGACCATGTCATGAATGATGCAATATGTGACATCATCAGCAGTGGATTGCGGGTGCGCGATATATAGTTATTGCAACTGACTATATATGGAATTTCATTGGGTTTTATGTCAATAAAATGTCCAGCTAACTATATAGGAGGAATTTCAATGGTTTTTTATATGTTAATTCCTAACTATATAAGGCCTAAAACCTATGTTTTTTTTTGTGACTTTCATTGGTTTTGTAAATGCTAATTCCTAACTATATATAGTGTATAACCTATGGTTTTTTCAGTGAATTTCATTGGTTTTTTAAATGCTAATATATAGATATGTAAGGGCAGAAACCTATGGTTTTTTCAGTGAATTTGCAAGGTTTTGAAAATGCTAATTCTATTAGCGGATAACGTTTAAATATGTTACTATCCTTGTGGGACCACCTGAGCAGCCCTAGGGATCCGATTTTTGATGCATGAACGATGGTTGGATGCATGATGGATGAATGATTGTTGGGTGGATGCATGGATGGATGCATGCATGATAGATGGGTGAATGGATGCATGAATGATGGATGGATGCAGGATGGATGGATGGGTGGGTGGACAGCTCTGATGATGCACCTCACGTACGGGGCTGACGCAGTTATTATTCACACAGCTCTGATGATGCACCTCATGCACGGGCTCACAGCTGTTATTATTCACACAGCTCTGATGATGCACCTCATGTACGGGGCTGACGCAGTCATTATTCACACAGCTCTGATGATGCACCTCACGCACGGGGCTGACACAGTTATTATTCACACAGCTCTGATGATGCACCTCACGCACCAGAGGAGGATGGAGTGCTCATTGAGGGTACAATTGCACACACTTGAACTAGATATTGCCCCACTTGACAAACCGCCTGAAAGTAGTGGTGAAAGGGCAGCCTGGGTAACCCTTCAGCAGAAACAAACCCCATCTAAAAAAAAAACCACAAACACAACTTCAAGATACCAAACTTCAATAGCAAAGGCATAGATAGCGAACTCGAGGTGGCCTATGTAGTTGTAGCCTCATTACAATATAGGAGAGTAAGGCAACTAAAATACAAGTGTAGGAGAAAATATCTAGAACTGACAGTCTGAGGGCATAGTTACACAAGAGATATGTAGATAATCTAGTGCTGCATGCCGCGGTGACAGGTGCAGCTCGTGTGCAGGGGCTACGCCACCTGTCAGATTCCCTATACTGAGGGGGGTTCTGTCGCTATAGCTTCCCCCCGCTCCCCCCCCCCCACACACACGACACCGACTTATTTAAACAGGGAAGGCGTCCTAGTTCTTGCCGGAATAAATATATTTTCACCATTTTGCCCCAATTCCACCTTTTTCCCTGAGTTCGAACAGTCCATCCACCAACCGTTTCTGATCCTCTGTCTCCCGGTGACAGTGACAAGACGCCTCAGCCCCTCGCCCACTTCTACTGAAGCTGCTGACCCTCAGTGTGTGCGTGTTTTGGGGTGCAGGCATCCCCAGGCATCCCCAGGCTATATCCATAGTCTAACAGATGCCATTCCCTCGCCTACAACAACCCCCATAACTCACACCTCAGCTGGTTCTGGGCCCTACGGAACCGGATTATCCCTTCGCCTCCACCCACTAACGTAGCTCATCGTTCTAGTTGCCCTTCACATGCTGGTGGCTGTATTGACCACAACATCTTATGCCAACCACTTTCCACAGTTACTCACCTGCTGCTGGTTGTAGTTGTTCTGCTGCTGCTGCAGAAAGGCGGCCGCAGCCTGGTGCTGTTGCTGCTGCAGCTGTGGACTAGCCGGGGAACGCCGGTTCTGCGGCGGTGGAACACTCATCTGCGGTCCGGAGAAGGGTCCCCTGAAGCCAGCCGGGGCCTGCAGGGCGCTGTGCGGGAAGCTCTGGAAGAAGGCTCAGTCTGGCTGAGGAGGGTAGTAGGTGTCCTGCGACTCCAGCAGCAGTGGACCTCCGCCATTCCCGGGGTGCTGCATCGGTGATGGCGAGGAGGTCTGCCAGACCAGGGAGTTCCGAAGCCTGGCAGCGGAGGCGGCGAATAGCCTGCGGAGGATCCTGCGGCAGGCGCCAGACTGTGCGGCTCCAGAGCGAGATTCCATGCCGGGGATGCGGGGAGGCGAGGGCATAGCATGGGATGGGGGTCGACCCCCTCCTCAGTGGACAGCAGCAGATCGGCGGGGCCGCCGCTCTAAGGGGAGGCGACGGGCAGGTACTGAAGCCCTGTCCTGGATTTACCCAGCTCCTGGGGCTCGGTCTGCGGGGGTGAGGGGTGTTACCGGGGCCGCAGCAGCCGATAGTCCCCTGCTTTGTGAGGTTTCTCGTGGCTCAGTAGAGGCTCGTCCCGCATGGGCGTCTCACCGTTCTGGTGGTGCCGCAGGCAGGAAGAGCGAGGAGATGCCGCCGCCACCAGGAAAGAGGGCAGATCCCGAGGCGGATAGCGGATATGCTGATCTGAAACCGCCGCCGCCAGGCAGGTTAGCCGTCGGCAGGAAGCCGAAGCCGTAGTCCCCCATAGAAAGAACGGGCCGCCGCAGTGCCGCCATCTACCTTCTTCCCCCTCGCGGCGGGGGCGGGCATTTCCAGCTGGCCGCGCTGGGATTGGCCGGCCGGCCCCAGCACTTCCGGGTCGCCGCGGGCATCGCGGCGGCCCCATTTCAGGCATATATAATTGGCATATATACTTACTTTTAAATGCAATTTTCTCGGCAGGAGGCCGAAGCCGTAGTCCCCCATGGAGAGAACGGGCCGCCACAGTGCCGCCATCTTCCTTCTTCCCCCTCGCGGCGGGGGCGGGCATTTTCAGCCGGCCGCGCTGGGATTGGCCGGCCGGGCCCAGCACTTCCGGGTCGCCGCAGGCAGCGCGGCGACCACATTTCAGGCAGGCAGGCGGGGACAGTGCGCGCACGCGTGCTCTCTTATAGATATATAATTGCTTTTAAATGCAATTTTCTCAGTAAATACTGGACGGATTTACATCATTTAAAAAAAAGCGTAATCTGCGAACCAGTCTCTTCCATTTTGCCAAATTCCAAATAATTCTGTTCAGCCGTTCGGGCTGTAGCCGAGTCTAAAGGTCCTATGGAAATTAACATGGGGAAAACACGTCTTGGGACGCCCCTTTTTTCTCAGCCCCCACTTGACGAATCCCCCCCAAACTTTCAGGGAAGGAGCGGAGCGGAGCGAGCCATCTTCTTTGAGAAATTTGCGAAGATTCATCAACCAGGGCCAAAGTTATTCCCAATAGAATGTTGCGGATTTCCTATGGAAAACAATCCTAACTATATAATTATATATATATATATATGTAGATCTAGAATGTCGCTGGTGTTGAGAGTGCTCTGTACAGGAGTGATTTCCACCTAAACTTGAGAACTACCCAGAGTCCTATTCTTCTTTTTTGCATAAATGATGCATCGCTCTAAGCCCGAAAGGTTATTGTTTTGACTTATACTGGGTGCTCCCTTGTGTCTGGACAAAGCTATAACTCTCTGAGGAGCTCTAATTAGAGCGAAACACTGTGTCAGGGTTTGGTTTTACTCATTTCAGGTTGGATTGTATTTTCCCAATTCAAAGCTGTAATACTGTGCCTGTAGTGATAAATGGCTTTTGTCATTTTGCAGCTCGACATGAACAGCACTGTGCTAGTTCTATGCTTTGAGGTAATTGAAATTTTTATGGTCAGTTGTGTCCCCTAACGTGTACCCCAACGGCTCCATGTGCAAGTTTTAAGTACATGTAATTTCCCTCCACAACCGAATCTGAAGACGCAAATACATTTGCGTCCAACGTTAACATGTCCTCTATCAGATCCACCATGGATGGATCGATAATTCAGTTCCTAAGTATGCCGTGCCACCGTCTTTACATGGTGCACTTTCACGTTTTTTCCTGGCTCTGCCGAGCTAGGCCCTGATTTCTGCCTCGAGCCACTTCTGTCTCTGCCTCTGAAAGCTGCAGCATGGAGATGCATCCCTGACCTCTGCCTTACTTCCTGCCAAGCGAAGCAGTGCCTGGCTCGGCCTGGCCTGCCTGCCAAAACAGTATTTTGCCTTCAAGTTATCTGTCCAGCCTCCTCGAAAACACATTCCTGTCTAGTGATCTAGGTAAACATATCCCCGGCTGCAGAGCAAAGAGCAAGTCTTCCTGTCTCCGTGCAAGTAATTTACAGTTCCCGTTGCCATAGTAGGCCCATGGCCCCGCACGTAGACACGCAGACACCTATGCACGCACTAGCATTCAGTATAGTATAGCCTCTGCCCGAGAGACCTTTTACTCCCGATAAAACATCCTCCAAACATGAGATACCAGATATGTTTTAGGTTCAGTTCATACTGACATCCCAGACTTCTGTCTCCCTTACTAGTGTTAAAGTTCTCCCCAGTTACACGTCTATATCGCGTCATACTAGTTGCGCGCGCATCCGCACTTCCTGCTGACTTTGCAGAATTCTCTATGCATACACCCACTTATGACACTTTTCTGTGACGTTTCTAGTACACGCCTTTGTGCACACCCCTGTACACGCCTTTTCTGCTATGCACATGTGTTCTTATCATATACATTTCACTTGTCACGCCTACTGTATTCACTGCCATTGTGTCATTTTACTATATATGTCATGTACTGTTAATAAATCGTTGACATCTTTCTGCCATCATTGCATACCCGACCCCTTGTATTGATGGAATTGCTTTCCATGACTCGAGTCATCTTTCTTGATTAAAGCCCTTATGACTCAGACACCACGGACTCTGCCTCTCATTTGGTTGAGCTATTCTTTACTTGTCCGAAATTATATGGCAAACTCGTATACGGTAAAATATTTACCACATAATTTGGCGCCCGAATAGGGACCCCTCCCCCACCCCACGCGCCGGAGATGCGTCGCAGGCTTTGCCCCCTGCCACAGCCGTGACGGACCCCATGCGCATCTGCAGGTTTTCCTGTATCTCCCTCAGGCCTACGGAGGTGACGGAGACTGCGGTCGACATCCAGACGAGGCGGTGAGGAGTGCGGAGGATCCCGACCAGAGCCCAGCCGAGAGAGCAGTGTCCGAGATATCGAGATTCCCACCTGTAGCGTTGAGGCGCATGCGTAGTGCGCAGCAGCAGCAGTGACGTCGTAGCGGTCCAGTCCAGTCGAGTTTCCGAGGCCTTCCGTTCCGTGCTTCCTGGTGAGTACCGTTGCTGGGGACATATCAAGGTGGGTGCATTAATTTGTGTCCGGTCAAGACGGGTTTGGGTACACAGATCCGGTCTGCACTGTTTTAGCAGTGTATCTGTACTGTTTAGCAGTGCATCTAGTATTCAGTTATTCAATGTTTCAATGTGTTTTAATGTTGTGGTATGAGTGATTGTTTGCATTTCTATACTGGGTTTATTGTGTTTGCGTCTAGATCGAGGTTGCAATGCCTCTGTTCTCAAAGTTACGACAGATAGGGACTAGGAAAGGGATCCTTGAAGAAGCAGTTCCCATCCCGCCTAGGGACACTCCTGGATATTTTATGTACCACAAGCATGGCTTAGATGCCATTCTATACTTAGACTTGTGGGTGGACTATACCAAAGACTTGGGAGAGAATCAGAGATGGCCCGTTACAGGGACATGGGATGCCGAGTGCATCATGAGAGTAGAGGAAGCATTGTGGAAAAAGAAAGCCAGACAGTCACAGAAAGATGCCATTGAATTATGGTGTAAAGAATCACCTAGACGGACAGAGAAAGCACTCAGAAAAACAGAGAAAAGTAGAGAGGATTCCGAAAAAGCTAAAGAAAAAGAACTGCTAGTAGAAGGACAGCGAGTCAGAATGGAACAACGCGAAAGACAGAGCAATGCAATTATAACAGGACTGTATCCAGTTCTGGTCGAGGGCCTGCCCAAGGCGACCCCGGAAATACCGAAAAATCTGCCCCCTCCATTGGTTCCGACTAAATTACGTCATAAAAATACTGCAGCAGACGTTTTCCTTTCTTCTTATTTAGACGATGTAGCTCCCGCATATACCAATATGCCCGTACAACCTGTTAATGATAATCTGCTCCCACCTGCTAATAATCTGCAACAGCAGATCCCTGCTGACCAAGCCGCGACCCCTCCACGTCACCCACTTCCCGCACCTGTTGTCACTTCCCCTCCTGTTCCCCCTGTTATTAATCCGCTTAATCCCTTTGGGCCCGCTGCTACTCAGGGCTCAACCCCGTTACGGATACCGACCCTACAGTCAGGTTATGCTCAAGCTTCCGCCTCAGGAGGTGCTACAGGAGGTTATCGCACCCCGCCACATTTACAACGAATGACAATGAGAGAATTAGCAATGCAGCGTACACCTAAAGCAACCCCAGCCGAAAAGCTTAAAGAATATCTTACAGATTGTAGATATGATACAGTACCTGGCAAGACAGGACCCATGATGTTAGCCTCATTACGTTTAAGACGTGTTACAGATTATTTGATGTTATTACCAGAAATGCCAGAACATCTAGACAATATATATCATTTTATCAGAACAGGAGAGAGACCAGAGAGTATTCGTGAAGCCATGGCACATCAGAAAGTTGAGACGCAAGGTTTAATTATGCGATTTTTGATTAATTGTTTGATCAGGGAACAAGACCAGCCCAACTTTTCGCAAGAAGAGATGGAGGGTTTGTCCAAATGGAGTCAGAATATTGCAGAGTGTAAACACGATAAAGAGAAATGTATAGAGGCTATGACTAGAAAAATCCGTAAAGTAATAGTAGCAATACATGCCCGACGAGAGACTGAAAGACATCTCGAGTCAGACGATAAAGAAACCTCAGATGAGGAAGAACCAGAGGATACCGCAGAAACTAGAGACCTGATAGCGTACGTAGGTAGAGAGAAACTCCCTAGACAGTATCCTCTTGATAGGCCCTTCGACAGACCCGTTAGTTTAGAAAACAAGAAACGTTACCTTTTGTCCGATACCAGAGCGATGTTCCCTCGAACATACTTTCCAAATTACTGATAAAATCCTGAAAGAAAGAGTAGGTTATCATGAACTCAATACTTTACGAGATCAGGAACTAGCCCGGTCCGCCGTCCAGTGGGCCGGGGATGACAGCATATATAAAGACGATTCAGTAGTGCAAACATTTTTAAGCCTTACTCCAGAAGAACAGCGACTAGCTGGTATATACATGACCCAACATCTCATTGTACAGTATGAAAACCAAGCATCTAATCCAGGTCCGTTATATAATTTATTACAAGACTTACTCCTGAGAAGATGGAGAGGTCTAGGTACAGATTTAATTGACATCATTTTAGAACAACGTCACAAGTACAGAACTTTCCTTACTCCACATCTTGTTTCTGTTCCACCCCCAGTAAGACAATCATATCACCCAGACAAACAGAACCCTTTACGAGAAGTACATCCAGTCAGGAAACCAGATAATACATTTGAATGTGTATTTGTATACACGCCCATAACTAAAATGGAATTATTGGAAATGAAGAAAATAGTGCCAAGTCATGATAAAGACCCTGCAGGTTTCCACCGTGAAATAAAAGACATGTTACTCATGGGAGATTACACCTATCCCGACATTATGAAAATATTGAAAGTGTTATTGCCTGACGGTATTTACGAGAAACTCAAAGAAAAAGAATGGGAGGTGGGAGATAAAAAGATCAATTGGACTGAATTAGAAAACGAGGAAACTGGCCGAACCCCAGGTTTAGGTCTTGGGGACAAAACTAAAGCATTACCAGGATTATTAGTACAAGTTTTGCCAAGATTGTTGGCAACTAAAAAGGAGGACTGGGATGCAATCTCAGCCTGCAAACAGAAACACGACGAAGATACTAGTGATTTTTACTCCAGATTCGAGAAATGTTTTATAATCAACAGTGGCCTGAAAACAAGTAGCGAGTCATACCCACATCTTTTTGTAACCAAATTAGTCGAAAATTCATTGCCCCAGGTTAAGAACCGTGTATTAAAGGTCGAGAGCACATGGCAAGCAAATACGCCTTCCCAAATGTTACAGATGTTACAGTATCACCAGAACAGAATCAGAGAGGAACATGAATCACGAACAGAGACGTAAGAGAGACACGAAAATGAAAGTGCTAGTTGCTCAGTCAGTTCCAGCTGATGGTCATAAAAGGGGTACGACACAGTCCAACAATTTAGCAGCTCCTGTTAAAGGGACATGCAACTATTGTAAACAGCCAGGTCACTATGTAAACGATTGTACAGTTTTGAAACACAACATAGCCACAGGTAAAACTAAAGAGAGACCGCGTCCTCCCAGACAGGACCAGGTCCAACAACACGTTCCGCAGAATATTCAGCCTATGCAGATCCCACAACAGACCGTAGCGGTACCACAGCCTCAGCCCATTGCCGCAACACAACATGTCACACAGCAGATGTACCAGTATGCACAATCCGACTACCCCGATTATCAGCAGTACACATGAAACAGCCTAGAGAGGGAGGTTGGATTGCCTCTTATTGAGGTTCCTGTAGATCAAGAGGGTCCTTATGTACATAGTCAGGTATTAGGAAAGGATAGAAAATTTTTGATTGACACAGGGGCAAGCAGAACTACCATCAGTCATGACGAGGTCCCAGGGGCACCCCTCTCAGGCTCACAGAATGTTTCCCTTGGATTTTCAGGAAAGCCTATAGTTAATGAAGTTTCGAAACCAGTTCCCCTTGCAGTTGGTCCATTATCCCGTACTACAGATTTATTGCTCACGAAATCATGTCCAGAAAACTTGCTTGGTATAAAGGCCTTGAAAGCTCTAGGAGCTGTAATTTGTTGTTCTCCGGAAGGAGTAAGGTTGTTCCTTCGTGATTTTAAGGGACATTATGTATTGAGAGATTTTGATCCTAGGTTACAGAATGTACCTGCACATTTATGGGCAAAAGGCCCCACTGATGTAGGTTGTATGCACATTACTCCATAACGTGTCACACTCAAGCCAGGAGTTGTACTACCACGAATCCGACAATACAAGTTACCACCTGATGCTGTAGTGGCTTTACTGAAAATCATTGACAAACTCATTGCACAAGGAGTGGTTGTAGAAACCGACTCCAATGTTTGTAACTCCCCTATCATTCCGATTCTTAAACGCACTGATCCAAAAGCACCTCCAGTCTATCGATTAGTTATCGATTTGCGAGAGTTAAATAAATGCATTGTACCACAGTATCCAGTGGTCCCAGACATTTCGTCACTATTGACAGCTATTGATTCTGAAGCGACGTTCTTTACTGTAATAGATCTCAAGAACGCCTTCTTTAGTGTCCCCATTGATCCGGAAAGCCAATACCTTTTCGGATTCTGTTTAAATGGCCGAAGCTTCAAATTTGCACGCGCACCTCAGGGATTTACAGAAAGCCCCAGCATCTACAGCCAAGCATTGAAACGACAACTTGACAGTATTCACATGCCTGCCAACACTGCCCTACTCCAATACGTCGATGATCTACTGATCACCGCCCGTAGTGAACCAGAATGTGAACAAGCATCACTGACAGTTTTGCATTTCCTGGCGGACAAGGGACACAAGGTGTCTCCTTCGAAGCTGCAATTTTGTGCCCAGCAAGTGGTGTACCTTGGGCACTTGCTGTCCAAGTGGGGTAGGCAGCTGACACCTGATCGTATTCAGTTGATTGCACAATTACCGCAACCCAAGACACAGAAAGAAGTTAGAGCCTTTATTGGACTCACTTCCTACTGCAGACAATGGATTCCACAATATGCATTTCTAGCGAAACCACTTATACAGTTGACAACACAGGAGGCAGAGTCTTCGACTGTCCTCCCTTGGACTTAGGAACAAACACAAGCTTTTGACGAATTAAAGAAAGCCTTATGTCAAGCACCAGTTTTAGCAACACCATGTTACAGTAAACCTTTTACACTTTTGTCACAGAACGTGATGGCACAGCGTTGTCAGTTCTCACTCAGCTTCAAGCAGACAAACACAGACCGTGTGCTTATTTTTCGAGTACATTGGATCCTGTAGCCCAGGCTTTGCCCGCGTGCTTAAAGTCAGTTGCAGCAACAGCTCTAGCAATCAGACAAAGTGACTCCATTGTATTAGGGCATCAATTGACAGTACAGGTTCCACACTCTGTGGAGGTTCTCCTAAACAGAACACAGACCCAACACTTGACTTTAGCACGACTGAAAGGTTATGAATTGACATTATTCCAACCACACATAGAAATCAGACGCTGTAATACACTAAATCCTGCTACACTTCTACCATCGAGCACAACAGATCCTACTCCACATGATTGCGTGGATGTCGTTGACACAATTACGAAACCCACACAAGACTTGACAAATGTTGCATTATCCGATCCAGACCTGACACTTTATGTGGATGGTTCATGTTTAAGAACTAGTACAGGAGAATTGGTGGCCGCATATGCAGTGACAACTGGAACTGAAGTCATAGAAACACATCGCATCGACACCTTGTCTGCTCAAGCGGCAGAGCTCATTGCTCTGACTCAAGCTTGTATACGAGCCAAGAACCTGAAAGTAAACATATACACAGATTCCCGTTATGCAGTCGTACATGACTTCGGTGTCCTCTGGCAAGAAAGAGGTATTCTGACCTCTCACGGAGCCAAGATCCAACATGGTCATTCAAGCTCTTTTGGAAGCAATACATTTGCCTACAGCCATAGCCATCATGAAGTGCAAGGCACTTACGAAGGTCACAGACACTATTTCTCAGGGTAACGACTTTGCAGATCGAACTGCAAAACATACAGCATTGACTCATACTCAAACGACGGACATGACAAAGACTGACGCAACCTCACTGACACATTGCATGACAGTTAGGGACCCCACACAAGATGTCATTGACATACAGACACATGCTACTCCAGATGAAAGAAAGAAATGGGCTGAACAAGGAGGGGTCCAGACAGACCAGGGATGGATGACGAAGGGAAAGACCACATGGTTTCTACCCGACTCTATGGTTCAGGTTATCATCAACACAGCACATAGTCCAGCACATTTGGGAGAGAAAGACATGTTAGACAGTTTACAGAACCTTTGGTTCAACAAACATTTACGAGCAGCAGCGAAACAGAAAGTGCGTACCTGCATGATCTGTTGTCAGTTCAATCCCGGAAAAGGAATTCCCGTAGAGCAAGGTGGATTTCATCCTCCCGATCATCCTTTTGAAGTCCTCCAGATGGATTATATTCAGATGGAAAGATGCCGAGGATTCAAATATGTTCTCGTAGTTGTATGTGCCCTATCCCGATGGACAGAAGCATATCCCGTCCCTGATTACACTGCCCCGACCACTGCCAAGCAGTTGGTTCGTGAGTTTTTCCCTCGATACGGTTTGCCCCGTGTCGTGTATTCAGATAACGGACAGCCATTCTCATCCGAGCTTATGAAGCAGGTTTCACTTCTCTTGGGGTATCAGTGGAAGTTTCACTGTGTCCGACATCCCGAGGCAGCAGGTCTCGTGGAGCGACACAATCAGACCCTGAAAACTCGCCTTGCCAAAGTGTGTAAAGAGAAAGGAGTAGATTGGATAGTAGCCTTGCCAGTTGCTCTTTTTTTATATGAGAATGGTAGCCCATTCTAGGACAGGGCTATCCCCGTATGAGGTGGTCTTCGGTAGACCTCCTAATATGTGGGGGATGCCTCTGCCACGCAAAATAACCGATGTTGATAGTAATATGCTGACAGATTACCTTGCTTCTTTGATGTCTGCACTACAATCATGTCGTTCACAGGTTGCGGCCGCCTTCCCAGACAATACCGAGGTGAAGCCACATGAACTGGTCCCGGGGGACGTCGTTGTAATACGGAATTTCGACAGGTCAAGCCCTCTGGGGCCCCGCTGGAAGGAGCCGAAGATTGTTTTGTTAACAACCAGGACTGCAGTCAAATTAAAGGGGAGGGAGGGCTGGGTACACTCCAGTCACGTGAAACGTTTTTTTGGACTTCCGCCAAAGACTGATTCCCATAACTCTCACATACCCGAGACTGATACCAAACTCCCCCTTTTAGAGAAAACTCCCCAGGAGGAGTTTCGAATGAAATTGAGGTCTAGTAAGTCAGACAGTTTAATTGTTTAAGTCCCCTCCTAGGTGAAGCGGTTAGGCAGTTTCTGACATGTACAAGTTAGACCCAAATAGAGAGAGAGATAGACAGGAGATCAAGAAATATTGTAAAAATCTCCGGAGCAGATGCGTCTGCACACTACTTATTATGCTTTTTCTGAGTCTTACAATTATTATTATGAGTTGGGTGTTTTACATGTATTTTCCTCTTGCACATTCTTTTTCTAATGACACTGTCGAGCACACGTTTAGTGCTCTACCTCCACACGAATTGTCTTATCGACTTGCGCTGCGCAACAATACATTCATTCGTATGTTACACCATTCTCACCAGATCAATAATGCTACTAATTGTTGGAAATGTGGCCGACTCCCTCCCTATCAGAACTACAAGGGAGCTCTGCCTCTTTTTCCTTACCCATTTACACATAATGGTTCCTGTGGTGTATGGTTTAGTTTAATATCTTCTATAGACACAGAATCCAGAGTTTCCCAAGGCAATTGGATATGGGGAAATCTGAACTCAGTCATGAACAAAGCATGTTTCCCAAACGAGGAGGGTCTTCCACAAATGACAGGGACAGATCTAGAAAACGAAGTGTATGGATTAGGCAATTTTACACTTAATCTCATGATTCTAAATGTTCAGTCAGAAACCAGTCCAGACTTGCCATCCATATCAGTCCTACCAGCGAAAGGTGTATTATGTGTCAGAAAGAATGGTTCAGTACATCTAGGTCACAGTGACTGTACTACTGTGGTCGAATTCAGTGATAAAGGCAAATCTACATTCAAAGCTTCCAGACATTCCTATTTTATATGTGGTCAGACAGCTTATGTCCGTTTACCTCCAGACTGGGGTGGTACCTGTTTCATTGCATTCCTATTGCCACCAGTTTTCCTAGCCCCATCTGACTATCACAGGAATTCCCGCCTTGATCTCGTTAGACACAAGAGAGGTCTCCCAATAGTTGATCAGACTGAAACTACATGGGAACAATATACAGATTTCAATAAAGGATTCTTTCCCTATCTAGGCACTGTCTCCAATAGTAAACTGATACACAAATTAACCAGAATACTTGAAGCAGTAGTGAATGAGACTACTTCTGCTTTAGTTTGGGCAACTTAACAGAGGAGCAGTCTGCTATGAGACTTGTTGTTCTTCAGAACCGCCTTGTCCTTGACGTCATCCTAGCCGATAGGGGCGGAGCTTGTAGAGTCATCGGATCCAGTTGTTACGTGTTTATTCCTAATAACGCGCCATCAGTCTATAAGGCCATTACCCGACTTCACGAGATTGCCCATCTGATACACCAGAATCCAGGCTCCTGGACTTGGTCCGGTTGGCTCTGGGGTGTAGTCACAACCTGGGGATGGAAGCTACTGTCATTCCTAGGAATCATATTGGCCATAGTATTCAGTTGTTGTCTATGTCTACAATGTGGGCAAGCGATTTGCGGCTTGTGCACCACATCATGTATTCCCCGTCCAAGTTCACGTTCCCATTCTCGAATCAAGAAAGAAAAACAGATTGATGGTCTCATGAAAATCGACATATCTTGAAGGGTCCGTAGGGGACAAGGAGGGAATGAGGTGATTGAAATTTTTATGGTCAGTTGTGTCCCCTAACGTGTACCCCAACGGCTCCATGTACAAGTTTTAAGTACATGTAATTTCCCTCCACAACCGAATCTGAAGACGCAAATACATTTGCGTCCAACGTTAACATGTCCTCTATCAGATCCACCTATGCAGATCCCACAACAGACCGTAGCGGTACCACAGCCTCAGCCCATTGCCGCAACACAACATGTCACACAGCAGATGTACCAGTATGCACAATCCGACTACCCCGATTATCAGCAGTACACATGAAACAGCCTAGAGAGGGAGGTTGGATTGCCTCTTATTGAGGTTCCTGTAGATCAAGAGGGTCCTTATGTACATAGTCAGGTATTAGGAAAGGATAGAAAATTTTTGATTGACACAGGGGCAAGCAGAACTACCATCAGTCATGACGAGGTCCCAGGGGCACCCCTCTCAGGCTCACAGAATGTTTCCCTTGGATTTTCAGGAAAGCCTATAGTTAATGAAGTATCGAAACCAGTTCCCCTTGCAGTTGGTCCATTATCCCGTACTACAGATTTATTGCTCACGAAATCATGTCCAGAAAACTTGCTTGGTATAAAGACACTGAAAGCTCTAGGAGCTGTAATTTGTTGTTCTCCGGAAGGAGTAAGGTTGTTCCTTCGTGATTTTAAGGGACATTATGTATTGAGAGATTTTGATCCTAGGTTACAGAATGTACCTGCACATTTATGGGCAAAAGGCCCCACTGATGTAGGTTGTATGCACATTACTCCATACCGTGTCACACTCAAGCCAGGAGTTGTACTACCACGAATTCGACAATACAAGTTACCACCTGATGCTGTAGTGGCTTTACTGAAAATCATTGACAAACTCATTGCACAAGGAGTGGTTGTAGAAACCGACTCCAATGTTTGTAACTCCCCTATCATTCCGATTCTTAAACGCACTGATCCAAAAGCACCTCCAGTCTATCGATTAGTTATCGATTTGCGAGAGTTAAATAAATGCATTGTACCACAGTATCCAGTGGTCCCAGACATTTCGTCACTATTGACAGCTATTGATTCTGAAGCGACGTTCTTTACTGTAATAGATCTCAAGAACGCCTTCTTTAGTGTCCCCATTGATCCGGAAAGCCAATACCTTTTCGGATTCTGTTTAAATGGCCGAAGCTTCAAATTTGCACGCGCACCTCAGGGATTTACAGAAAGCCCCAGCATCTACAGCCAAGCATTGAAACGACAACTTGACAGTATTCACATGCCTGCCAACACTGCCCTACTCCAATACGTCGATGATCTACTGATCACCGCCCGTAGTGAACCAGAATGTGAACAAGCATCACTGACAGTTTTGCATTTCCTGGCGGACAAGGGACACAAGGTGTCTCCTTCGAAGCTGCAATTCTGTGCCCAGCAAGTGGTGTACCTTGGGCACTTGCTGTCCAAGTGGGGTAGGCAGCTGACACCTGATCGTATTCAGTTGATTGCACAATTACCGCAACCCAAGACACAGAAAGAAGTTAGAGCCTTTATTGGACTCACTTCCTACTGCAGACAATGGATTCCACAATATGCATTTCTAGCGAAACCACCTATACAGTTGACAACACAGGAGGCAGAGTCTTCGACTGTCCTCCCTTGGACTCAGGAACATACACAAGCTTTTGACGAATTAAAGAAAGCCTTATGTCAAGCACCAGTTTTAGCAACACCATGTTACAGTAAACCTTTTACACTTTTGTCACAGAACGTGATGGCACAGCGTTGTCAGTTCTCACTCAGCTTCAAGCAGACAAACACAGACCGTGTGCTTATTTTTCGAGTACATTGGATCCTGTAGCCCAGGCTTTGCCTGCGTGCTTAAAGTCAGTTGCAGCAACAGCTCTAGCAATCAGACAAAGTGACTCCATTGTATTAGGGCATCAATTGACAGTACAGGTTCCACACTCTGTGGAGGTTCTCCTAAATAGAACACAGACCCAACACTTGACTTTAGCACGACTGAAAGGTTATGAATTGACATTATTCCAACCACACATAGAAATCAGACGCTGTAATACACTAAATCCTGCTACACTTCTACCATCGAGCACAACAGATCCTACTCCACATGATTGCGTGGATGTCGTTGACACAATTACGAAACCCACACAAGACTTGACAAATGTTGCATTATCCGATCCAGACCTGACACTTTATGTGGATGGTTCATGTTTAAGAACTAGTACAGGAGAATTGGTGGCCGCATATGCAGTGACAACTGGAACTGAAGTCATAGAAACACATCGCATCGACACCTTGTCTGCTCAAGCGGCAGAGCTCATTGCTCTGACTCAAGCTTGTATACGAGCCAAGAACCTGAAAGTAAACATATACACAGATTCCCGTTATGCAGTCGTACATGACTTCGGTGTCCTCTGGCAAGAAAGAGGTATTCTGACCTCTCACGGAGCCAAGATCCAACATGGTCATTCAAGCTCTTTTGGAAGCAATACATTTGCCTACAGCCATAGCCATCATGAAGTGCAAGGCACTTACGAAGGTCACAGACACTATTTCTCAGGGTAACGACTTTGCAGATCGAACTGCAAAACATACAGCATTGACTCATACTCAAACGACGGACATGACAAAGACTGACGCAACCTCACTGACACATTGCATGACAGTTAGGGACCCCACACAAGATGTCATTGACATACAGACACATGCTACTCCAGATGAAAGAAAGAAATGGGCTGAACAAGGAGGGGTCCAGACAGACCAGGGATGGATGACGAAGGGAAAGACCACATGGTTTCTCCCCGACTCTATGGTTCAGGTTATCATCAACACAGCACATAGTCCAGCACATTTGGGAGAGAAAGCCATGTTAGACAGTTTACAGAACCTTTGGTTCAACAAACATTTACGAGCAGCAGCGAAACAGAAAGTGCGTACCTGCATGATCTGTTGTCAGTTCAATCCCGGAAAAGGAATTCCCGTAGAGCAAGGTGGATTTCATCCTCCCGATCATCCTTTTGAAGTCCTCCAGATGGATTATATTCAGATGGAAAGATGCCGAGGATTCAAATATGTTCTCGTAGTTGTATGTGCCCTATCCCGATGGACAGAAGCATATCCCGTCCCTGATTACACTGCCCCGACCACTGCCAAGCAGTTGGTTCGTGAGTTTTTCCCTCGATACGGTTTGCCCCGTGTCGTGTATTCAGATAACGGACAGCCATTCTCATCCGAGCTTATGAAGCAGGTTTCACTTCTCTTGGGGTATCAGTGGAAGTTTCACTGTGTCCGACATCCCGAGGCAGCAGGTCTCGTGGAGCGACACAATCAGACCCTGAAAACTCGCCTTGCTAAAGTGTGTAAAGAGAAAGGAGTAGATTGGATAGTAGCCTTGCCAGTTGCTCTTTTTTATATGAGAATGGTAGCCCATTCTAGGACAGGGCTATCCCCGTATGAGGTGGTCTTCGGTAGACCTCCTAATATGTGGGGGACGCCTCTGCCTCGCAAAATAACCGATGTTGATAGTAATATGCTGACAGATTACCTTGCTTCTTTGATGTCTGCACTACAATCATGTCGTTCACAGGTTGCGGCCGCCTTCCCAGACAATACCGAGGTGAAGCCACATGAACTGGTCCCGGGGGACGTCGTTGTAATACGGAATTTCGACAGGTCAAGCCCTCTGGAGCCCCGCTGGAAGGAGCCGAAGATTGTTTTGTTAACAACCAGGACTGCAGTCAAATTAAAGGGGAGGAAGGGCTGGGTACACTCCAGTCACGTGAAACGTTTTCTTGGACTTCCGCCAAAGACTGATTCCCATAACTCTCACATACCCGAGACTGATACCAAACTCCCCCTTTTAGAGAAAACTCCCCAGGAGGAGTTTCGAATGAAATTGAGGTCTAGTAAGTCAGACAGTTTAATTGTTTAAGTCCCCTCCTAGGTGAAGCGGTTAGGCAGTTTCTGACATGTACAAGTTAGACCCAAATAGAGAGAGAGATAGACAGGAGATCAAGAAATATTGTAAAAATCTCCGGAGCAGATGCGTCTGCACACTACTTATTATGCTTTTTCTGAGTCTTACAATTATTATTATGAGTTGGGTGTTTTACATGTATTTTCCTCTTGCACATTCTTTTTCTAATGACACTGTCGAGCACACGTTTAGTGCTCTACCTCCACACGAATTGTCTTATCGACTTGCGCTGCGCAACAATACATTCATTCGTATGTTACACCATTCTCACCAGATCAATAATGCTACTAATTGTTGGAAATGTGGCCGACTCCCTCCCTATCAGAACTACAAGGGAGCTCTGCCTCTTTTTCCTTACCCATTTACACATAATGGTTCCTGTGGTGTATGGTTTAGTTTAATATCTTCTATAGACACCGAATCCAGAGTTTCCCAAGGCAATTGGATATGGGGAAATCTGAACTCAGTCATGAACAAAGCATGTTTCCCAAACGAGGAGGGTCTTCTACAAATGACAGGGACAGATCTAGAAAACGAAGTGTATGGATTAGGCAATTTTACACTTAATCTCATGATTCTAAATGTTCAGTCAGAAACCAGTCCAGACTTGCCATCCATATCAGTCCTACCAGCGAAAGGTGTATTAAGTGTCAGAAAGAATGGTTCAGTACATCTAGGTCACAGTGACTGTACTACTGTGGTCGAATTCAGTGATAAAGGCAAATCTACATTCAAAGCTTCCAGACATTCCTATTTTATATGTGGTCAGACAGCTTATGTCCGTTTACCTCCAGACTGGGGTGGTACCTGTTTCATTGCATTCCTATTGCCACCAGTTTTCCTAGCCCCATCTGACTATCACAGGAATTCCCGCCTTGATCTCGTTAGACACAAGAGAGGTCTCCCAATAGTTGATCAGACTGAAACTACATGGGAACAATATACAGATTTCAATAAAGGATTCTTTCCCTATCTAGGCACTGTCTCCAATAGTAAACTGATACACAAATTAACCAGAATACTTGAAGCAGTAGTGAATGAGACTACTTCTGCTTTGGGCAACTTAACAGAGGAGCAGTCTGCTATGAGACTTGTTGTTCTTCAGAACCGCCTTGTCCTTGACGTCATCCTAGCCGATAGGGGCGGAGCTTGTAGAGTCATCGGATCCAGTTGTTGCGTGTTTATTCCTAATAACGCGCCATCAGTCTATAAGGCCATTACCCGACTTCACGAGATTGCCCATCTGATACACCAGAATCCAGGCTCCTGGACTTGGTCCGGTTGGCTCTGGGGTGTAGTCACAGCCTGGGGATGGAAGCTACTGTCATTCCTAGGAATCATATTGGCCATAGTATTCAGTTGTTGTCTATGTCTACAATGTGGGCCAGCGATTTGCGGCTTGTGCGCCACATCATGTATTCCCCGTCCAAGTTCACGTTCCCATTCTCGAATCAAGAAAGAAAAACAGATTGATGGTCTCATGAAAATCGACATATCTTGAAGGGTCCGTAGGGGACAAGGAGGGAATGAGGTAATTGAAATTTTTATGGTCAGTTGTGTCCCCTAACGTGTACCCCAACGGCTCCATGTACAAGTTTTAAGTACATGTAATTTCCCTCCACAACCGAATCTGAAGACGCAAATACATTTGCGTCCAACGTTAACATGTCCTCTATCAGATCCACCATGCATGGATCGATAATTCAGTTCCTAAGTATGCGTGCCACCTTCTTTACATGGTGCACTTTCACGTTTTTTCCTGGCTCTGCCGAGCTAGGCCCTGATTTCTGCCTCGAGCCACTTCTGTCTCTGCCTCTGAAAGCTGCAGCATGGAGATGCATCCCTGACCTCTGCCTTACTTCCTGCCAAGCCAAGCGGTGCCTGGCTCGGCCTGGCCTGCCTGCCAAAACAGTATTTTGCCTTCAAGTTATCTGTCCAGCCTCCTCGAAAACACATTCCTGTCTAGTGATCTAGGTAAACATATCCCCGGCTGCAGAGCAAAGAGCAAGTCTTCCTGTCTCCGTGCAAGTAATTTACAGTTCCCGTTGCCATAGTAGGCCCATGGCCCCGCACGTAGACACGCAGACACCTATGCACGCACTAGCATTCAGTATAGTATAGCCTCTGCCCGAGAGACCTTTTACTCCCGATAAAACATCCTCCAAATATGAGATACCAGATATGTTATAGGTTCAGGTCGTACTGACATCCCAGACTTCTGTCTCCCTTACTAGTGTTAAAGTTCTCCCCAGTTACACGTCTATATCGCGTCATACTAGTTGCGCGCGCATCCGCACTTCCTGCTGACTTTGCAGAATTCTCTATGCATACACCCACTTATGACACTTTTCTGTGACGTTTCTAGTACACGCCTTTGTGCACACCCCTGTACACGCCTTTTCTGCTACGCACATGTGTTCTTATCATATACATTTCACTTGTCACGCCTACTGTATTCACTGCCATTGTGTCATTTTACTATATATGTCATGTACTGTTAATAAATCGTTGACATCTTTCTGCCATCATTGCATACCCGACCCCTTGTATTGATGGAATTGATTTCCATGACTCGAGTCATCTTTCTTGATTAAAGCCCTTATGACTCAGACACCACGGACTCTGCTTCTCATTTGATTGAGCTATTCTTTACTTGTCCGAAATTATATGGCAAACTCGTATACGGTAAAATATTTACCACAGCTTAATGACTTTGCTGTAGAAATGGCAAAAGACTTTGTCCCTTTCTATCTCGGTGTGGTTGGCACAGTGGTATTCCTATGCTTAAAGACTTTGATAGAAAAGCAGACATTTGAGATAAGCAGATCTAGAGTGTCACTGGTGTTGAGAGTGCTCTGTACAGGAGGTTCTTTCCACTTAAATTGAGAACTACCCAGAATTCTCTGCTTCTTTTTTTGCATAATGTATGCATCACTCTGTGCCTAAAAGGGTATTGTTTATGGTCGCCAGTAGGTAGTTATAGTTAAAACGTATTATCCATAGGAAATTCGTAACATTCTTTTCCAAATAACTTTGGCGCCGGTTGACAAATCTTTGCCAAATTTTTAAAACTTGAGGGCTGCTTTGGTCAGATCCTATTTTGGAACTTTTGGGGTGATTCGGCAAGCGGGGGCCAACAAAAAGGGGGATCCCTTGTTAATTCCTATAGGAAACTTTAGAAAGGGCTACAGCCCGAAGTGCTTAACGGAATTACACAAATTTTGGCAAAAAGGTAGCCCTTGGTTCAGAAACGACTTTTTTTGTTAATGGTGTAAATCTGTTCAGTAGTTCCGGAAATAAAAAAAGTGCTAAAAAATGCATTTCACATGGCAAACTTTAGACACAGCAACAGCTCGAATTGCTGAACGGAATTACACCAAATTTGGCAAAGAGGGAGCCCTGCCTCAGAAAGAACTCTTTATCTTAAATGATGTAAATCTGTTCAGTAGTTGCTGATAAGATCAAAAAATAAAGTTTCAATATATATAGAGGTGTGGTGGATCGCGTACCCTGTCGATCACGAGCTTCATGCTAATTGGCTGTCAACACTCCAGACCAGGAAGTGTTGGCAGCCATCTTGTGCCTCGGTAGAACCAAGGCACAAGAAAAGAGAAAAACAAAAGTGCAAAACAAGTAAAAGGGGCAGGGTAGAAACACCCTGACCCCTAGGCCTGCTCAGAGGGCCCCCCAGGGCCAAAAAAAGCATTTAAAAAAAAGAAATGGCAAGGTGCGCGGAGGATCCGCGGATCCGGACGCGAGAATAAAGAAATGAAGTGCGGTCTCCGGCGCTTCATTTAATTTAAGCCCCTCGGTGGCCAAGGTCCTGGGGGCAGTTAAAACATGTGTGGGGGCCCCCATCCCCCCAACACTGCCCCAGGGACCCCCACCCCCATGGGCTTTTCAAAAATATTCATGGGGGCACATGGCTGCCCGCAGCCCCCGGGACGACCACCCCCGTAGCTTCTATTTTAATCTGTGGGGGGCCATGTCCCCCCCCAAACACCGGGAACCCCCACCCTGGGAAATCGTTAATTAATTAGTGGGGGCAAACAGTCCCCCGCTGCCCCAGCGACCGCCACTCAGGGGCTTTTTAAAAAATAAAAAAAAAATCCTGTGTGGGGGGCTTGAGATCCCCCCACGCCCTGGGGATACCCACCTCCCCGGGGCACTAATATTCTAATTTGGGGGTCCACTACGGACCTCTCAGTCCTGGGGAACACCACCCCCTGGGGCTGTTCATTGGTTGAGAGGGAAGCCACGCGGCCCCCCTCATGGAGCCAGTAATGGCCCTGGGGACCGCCACCCCCTACGGCCGGCTCCTGCAGTGTCCCTGTGTGCCCACCCCTGGAACACTGCTGTTTGCAATGACAGAGTGCCGGCCTCATGCCTCCCACTCTGTCATTCATTGAAGCGAGAGCAGGCAAAACTGCTCTTGCTTCAATGAAGCAAAGTAGATTGCTTTTCCACAAGGGGAGCTGCATGTCCCCTTGTGGAAAAGCAATGCTGGTTCCCGTAGGATGTGGGGAGCCGGCAGGAGCTTGGGGGGATTGGGGACCACCCCACAGTCCCCAAAGGAGAGGGCTAGCCCCAGGGGATAGGGGCCCGGGGCTGGCCCCGCTCCCATGGCCCCACCCCCTCCCACGGCCCACCTCCCCTGTGCATTTAATAAATACAAAAAAGAAGAGGCTAGGCCCCGAAGATGGGGTCCCCGGGGCCATATTTGGCCTAAGAAGGGGATCCATGCGGCCCCCTCACAAAAAAAGGATGGCCAGGCCCCCGAGATGGGGTCCCCAGGGCCAGAAGTGACTCGGGAAAGGGGCCACATGGCACTCTATCCCTTAAAAAAATTAAAATATAAATGCGGGCCCGGGGATGTAGGCCAGGGCCAAAAAAAGACCTTGGGAGGGGGGCATGCAGCCCCCCCTTCCTATAAGAAAAAATATGTTTGGCCATGCCCTAGGGGATAGGGTCCCTGGAGCCGGAATTGGCCACAGGAGGGGGGCCCACGCGGTCCTCCTCCTATTTACTTTTTCATCTTTTTTAAAAAGGAGACAGGCCCTGGGGGATGGGGTCCGCAGGGCACAAAAAGGCCAAGAGAAGGAGGGTAACGCAGCCCCCCTTCTTAAAAAAAAAATGTAAAAAAGATTGCATCACGGCTAGGCCCTGTCACCTCCCTGCAACACTCAGCAAATGCGCCCCCTGGTGCATTTAAAGTTGGGGAATTAATTCCCCTTGAATACTGAGGGTCCCTGTTGGGCAACAAGCCTACCAGGTACCTCCAGCATGCGCCAGGGAGCTGCTTGCAGAGAGGTGTTTGGAGGCCACGCCCCTTTTTACACTTCTCTGCAAGGCAGCTCTATGGCACTTACTGGAGTTACCTGGTGAGCTAGTTGTACCCCAGGGATCCTCAGGATTCAAGGGTACTTTATCCCCCAGCTCAAAATGCACCACAGGGTGCGTTTGCACAGTGGTGAAGGGAGGGGGCGGGGCCTGAGGTGACATGTGTGCAAACACACCCTGTGGCGAGTTTTAAGTTGGGAATTAATTCCTCTTCAATCCTGAGAGTAACTGGGGGCCAACTAGCCCCCACTTACCTCCAGTAAGTGCCAAGGCGCTGCGTTGCAGAGATGTTGCCCAGGCCATGCCCCTTTTTACCCCACTATGCAAAGTGCTGCGTGTGAAGGGACCGTATTTATAATGACAGGAAGTCACGCAGGGTGGCTGTTCCTCTCCTTGTAAATATGGAGGAGCCCCTCAGTGCCACCACTATGTCACAAAAAGTGACGTACTGGTGGTGCAGGGGGCTTGTAAAACTGCCAAATAAGTGCTTAGGTATTGGCGTAGTGATACGATAAGAACATAGTAGTACTTCAGTATTTAGCGGAGTGTACCAATAGTATATATGTGCTTAGAGGTTTGTAGGGATTGTGCACATAATATTGTAAGTGTGTTAGTGGCGAGGCCATTCTATGCGAACATCACTAGTAACTAAAATGATTACAGAGCTGCAAACAGAGTGCATGGTGAATTTGTAAGTGTTTAGATATTGGGGGAGCGATAGAATAAGTAGATAGTGCTGGATGAATGATTGGAGAAGTGCATGGGACTGACAGGAGGATTCCTAGTCTGCATGGGTAGTATCTTAGTATTTACAAGAGTGTACCAATAGTATGCAGCTAGTTAGAGATTCCTAAGTGTAGTGCATAGAATATTGTAGGTGTATTTGTGTTAGTGGCTAGGCCATTCCATTAGTACATGACTAGTAATTAGAATAATGACAATGCTGTAAACAGAGTGCCTGGTGAATTTATAAGTGCCTAGGTATTGGTGAAGTAATAGGATAAGTAGATAGTGGTGCATAAGTGATTGAAGAAGTGTATGGGAGTAACAGGAGGATTGATAGGCTGCATAGGTAGTAAGTGGGTATTGCAAAAGTGTATGAATACTATATACCTGGTTGGAGGTCTGCATGCATACTGCACAGAATATTGGAGTTGTTCTTGTGTTAGTGGCTAGGGCATTACATAAGTACATGACTAGTAATTGGAATGATTACAGAGCGTTTGATGAATTTATAAGTCCTTAGGTATTGGTGGAGTGACAGGATAAGTATATAGTAGTGGATGGGTGATTGGAGAAGGGATTGGGACTGACAGGAGGATTCCTAGGCTGCATGGGTACTACTTGGGTATTTAGTGCAGTGTACCAATAGTATGTATGTGATTACAGGTGTACATGCATTCTGAACAGAATATTGTAGGTGTACTTGTGTTAAAGGCTTTGTCATTCTATTAGTACATGACTAGTAAGTGGAATGATTACAGTGCTACAAACAGGGTGCCTGAAGAATTTATAAGTGGATAGATATTGGCGTAGTGATAGCATAAGTAGATAGTGGTGGGGAGGCGTGGCTAAGCGCGCGATGCAGCAATACGTGCGAGGGTAGAGCTCCGGCGTGAGCTCCCCTTCCCGGGGCAATTATCCTGCTTTTGCCCCACACCAGTGGGCCACAAACTCGGAGGCCGATTACAGAACCCAGGACCTCCCTCCCAGCCGAGTGCGGCGCTGCTGGGACCCGCCGAACCGCAGCAGGAAATCTGACCAGAGGCGAGCCGGGAGATTGCACGCCAGGCAGGCGGGGCGCCACTACAAGAAGCCGTGGCTTGTGCCGGAAGTGCAGGCCCTGTGGAAGAAGACATCGGAGGGCGGACGAGGCGCCCCCTGGATTGGGTGCCGACCCCGGGCGGGGGACCCGCGAACAGAGGTGCATGCTGGTAGGGGAGGATCGCGCCTACTGGTGGAGGGAAGCGCCGGGTGTTGGTCCCATACGCCGCACCTTGGCCTGTAAGACGCCCGGCCGTGGGGACATCTACTACTTGCGAGTCTGTTGTGCGGCATTTGGGGGAAGCTGAGGTGAAATGGTGAGGAGACCCTGGCCTGGGGGGCCGCTGCCCTATCGGACTCTGCAACAAACATGAGAATACCGCAGACATTGGGGCTTGCGGGCCTGACACCGGGGCGCCACGGAACTGGAGGCTACCTGGGACGCCATCTTGGAGCGGGCTGGGGGAGGCAACTAAGAGGCCCACTATCGGGTGGAAATGCCCACCCTGGGCCAGGAGTGAGACCGGCTGGTTGCTGGGTGATCCCCCCCTGGGCGGGCTGCGGTGGTGACCCCTAGGGTACGGCTCAGACAGACACTGTGGCCCAGGGTGCGTCAGGCCATAGACAGAGAGGAACACTAGAATGTTGGGACTTGCACCAGAGTTGAGACACAGGCCTCCCCGAGGTGCGCTCCCCGGTGGAAGCGGCAGCCAGCCCTGAATCACAGACAAAAAGACCTAGGGCCCTACACGGATGGCGTTGCAGAGCCGGCTGCCGACCCCCTGCCACCACAGCTGCAATTGAGTGTCTGTGAGGATTGGTGAACACGGGGGCGAGGCGAACAGCCCTCACGGGACACAACACAGGGAGTCAAAACACGCACGCGCACGGGCAGGACGGGAGGGGCGCAGTCCAGAGACAGGATGAGCAAGCTCTCAAAGCAAGGGGAAGCTGACCTAGTGTCGGCCAAGCTGGACACTGTATTGGCAGCGATGGAAAGAATGGAGGAGTCGCTATTGACCACACGCACATCCCTGGAAGCGAAAATAGACGGAGACGCCATTGACCTCACACACCTTAAAGCCGACCACAGGAAGCTC
This sequence comes from Lissotriton vulgaris, assembly GCF_964263255.1. Taxonomy (NCBI): domain Eukaryota; kingdom Metazoa; phylum Chordata; class Amphibia; order Caudata; family Salamandridae; genus Lissotriton; species Lissotriton vulgaris. The sequence continues at coordinate 623,982 of NW_028249872.1, read as the reverse complement.
ACAGACCGCACCTCCGCCTTGGAGACCTCTGTGTCGGATATAGAGCCTCGAGTCACTCAAACTGAGAAACACGTGAGAGACCTTCTCAATAGGGTCTAGTTCCTGGAGGACCGAGCGGAAGACGCGGAAGGGCGGGCGAGGCGCAACAACATTCAGATAGTGGGAGTGCCGGAGAAATGGGAGGGGTGAGACCCCACGGCGACTGTGGAGAACTGGCTACATGCCCTGCTCCCAGAGGGGATGCTGTCGCCCCACTTCGTGATCAAGCGAGCACACCGCGTCCCAACACGGCCTCTCCCGATGGGCTCGAACCCCCGCCCGCTGCTGATCCGTATTCTGAACTTTAGGGATCGAGACTCAAAACTGAGGGAAACACGTAAATTCCAGAACAAACTAAATTGATAATGCCCACGTCATGTTCTTCCCCGACTACACGATCCAGATACAGCGCCAGAGACACGCCTTCCTGGTGGTGAAACGACGCCTATGCAAATTGGGACTCAAATACTCTTTTCTATTCCTGGCTAAGCTCCGAGTGGTGGCACAGGACAAAACACATTTATTTTCTAACCCAGAGGAGGTGGAGTCTTGGCTGGACAGCAGCATTGATAAAACACCACCGAGGCATACAGACGCCTTCCACTCGAGGCACACCAGGGGCTCCAGACGGAGGCGTAGAAACAAATCACCATTGGCGACTGAGAACCGAGTGCAGCCGGGCGCTGGCCCGCCGGAGGAAGAGATGCATCGGGAGCAACTCGATGCACTTCGTGTGGTTGCAGAGATCAGTGGCTCACCGGCCGCCCGGTCTCCCCTGGCGACGGACCCCGATGCCGTGCAAAGTGAGGATGAGGCAATATATGGGATATCGGACTCGCAGCAATCATCGGATCTTCCGGGCATCACACCCCAGACGGCGGACCTGTTTGGCTGAGGAACCAGTGCATTACCACCTGCCTCCTGCTTGCTCCAGCTCACCCCTCCTCCCGCTACTAGGCCGGACGCTGATCATTGAGAACGCGACACCTGACTACTGGAGGCTGGCGGCCTGAAGATGCAGGAACTCCGTGCCGTGATTTGCTTGCTGGAGGAGTCAGCTACCGACAGAGAGACACAGTGAGTACACCCTTGCCAGTATAATAGAGAGCGGATGAGCTGCGGGCCGACTGCAGAGACAATAATAAACAGCGGGCCTGTCTTGCTACCCCACTTAGACAGTCGGGTCTCACCTGGATGCCGGTCTCTCGCGTGGGAGACTGGCATACACTGGGGATGAGGTTCCGTGGAATACTTTCATCCTACTGATTCCTAACTGGCCCACCACACAGCTTTCTGTCACTGACAATTACCTCCCCGGGGGGGAAACTTTTCACTCACATCTGCTGCCTGATGCTGAACTTCTTGATCTGCTAAGCGAAAAGCAAACCCCCTAGACTTGAATGTTGATTATCTTACTAGAGTGTTTGGACAGCTGCGCAGTTGACAGCCGCCCTTTTGGTATTCTATCCTGTATTTGTACCCCAAGTTCCACTGATGTTGATACGCTCACTATAGACATGCTGTACCTTTATGTCCTTAAAACGGGTGATTGTGTTTGTGTTTCAGAGGTGGGAGGCGGAGTGCTTTGGGAGTGGGGTTGGCGCACTCCCTCAGCAGGTATAGCAGGAGACACTTAGGCTACCTTAATGACAGAGTCCAAGATATGCACGTGGAACGTGCAAGGCATGCATACACCCTCTCGTAGGTATCAGATATATGCATACCTGCAAAGACACAAAGTCCAGATAGCGCTCCTGCAGGAGACCCACTTGAATGACACCGAGACACACGTGCTGAGGCGCAGATGGTGTGGGCAACTCTATACCAAAGGTTACTCCTCGTACTTCAGGTTAGCGCTCATATGGATCCGGCCTGGGACCCCCTTTGAAGTAGACCATACCCATTTAGACCGAGAGGGACGCTTGGTGGTGATACAGGGCGGATTAGACGGGTGCCCCATAGTGTTGGTATCGATATATGCTCCTAATGTAGACCAGCAGAGGTTTCTCGCGGATCTCTCAGAGGTCCTTTCCCCATGGCATGGTCTCCCTTGGGTCTTAGGTGGAGACTACAATTGCATATTAGACGCCACGCTAGATCGCTCAGTCCAACCTCTCCCGGGGGCACCCATAATAGGGGCCATGAAAGCATTCAATTCCTGGGCAACCCAATGGGAGCTACATGACATTTGGCGCAGTAGACACCCTGACACCCGCATGTATTCCTTCTATTCAAGCGCACACGACCTACATGTGCGACTAGACAGGTTCATGCTCATGACTGACTTACTTCCGCAGGTGACAGACACACATTACATGGGTCGCACTCATTCGGACCACAATCCACACATCCTAAGCTTTGCATGGACGTGCGCACACCCACCCATCCCCACCTGGAGATTGCAGCCAGACCTATTGTTAGACTCCCCGTTCCGGGACTCCTTGTCCGCTCAGATAGGGCATTTCTTCGAGGACAATACGGGCACGGCATCCACCCCCCAGGTGGAGTGGGATGCATTCAAGGTAGTGATTCGGGGGCACTGCCTGGGCACGCAGGTAAATCTTAGGAGACAGTTGGAGAGAGACTTAACAAAGATTGAGACGGAACTAATGCGAAGGGAGCTAATTGCAGCCGAGGATGGAGAGGGTGGCCCGCAAGAGTTCAGGGAACAACATGAGCAGTTACTAGAGAAGTTACGATGCCTAAACTATGCAGCTCATTCGGCACGCACTCACCACAGGGGAGACAAGCCAGGCAAACTATTAACCTGGCTAATTACACGCCCGGTGACGGCAATACAGACGGATAGGGGAGACATGCTTTATATACAACATGAAATCCACGACGCCTTTACCACCCATTATAGCATGCTAAATTGTTCCTACCTACAGGCCCCTATTCACAACATTGTTGATTACCTGACGGCCATACATAACCGATGTTGAGTGATGCACAACATGAAGAATTGGCGACACCTATCACGGCAGACGAACTCCCAGAGGTCATAACCGCACTCTCCAATGGCAAATCCCCAGGCCCAGATGATCTGCCAGCGGAGTTTTATAAGGCGTACTCGGCTCTGCTTATCCCGGAATTGATCAAGATGTACACGACGGCGATAGATGACTCATCACTCCTACCCACTCTTAACGAAGCTACCTTGATCTCCCTCCTTAAACCTGATAGGGATGGAAAGAAGATGGGGTCATACCGGCCCCTTGCTCTCCTCAATACCGATTACAAAATGTGAGCGTCTACTCTAGCGCAGAGTTTGGCCCCTCTCACTCCAACTCTAGTACACACGGACCAAAATGGTTTTGTGCCCACACGTAGCACTTCTTATAACATTTGCCGGCTATTTAGGGTACAGACATACGCCACGACCCACTGGCCAAGATCGGGATCCTTGGTGCTAGACCTAGAGAAGGCCTTCGACTCCGTGGAATGGCCTTATCTCAGAGAGGTGATGCTGAAGTTCGGATTGGGAGAAGACTTTACGGACATGGTTAGTCTGTTATACCAGGCGCTGACGGTTCGTGTGTGCACCAGAAGTTTGCTGTCCGCAGCGTAAGGGTATGAAGGGGCACGCAACAGGGCTGCCCACTGTCACCATCGCTTTTCTCCCTGGCGATTGAACCACTGGCGGCACTACTGAGAAGTGGAGGTGACATGTGGGGTAGCCCATTGGCGGATGGGACCCATGCAATTTCTTTGTACGCTGATGACTTGCTGATTTATATAAATGATCTCACACAGATGCCACAGGGACTCGCAGACACGCTGCAAGTCTTTACTACCCTTTCGGGTCTTAAAGTCAACTGGAGCAAATCCGGTGTGTATCCCGTCAATCCCGACATGCAGGAATGGGAGGTACGACTCGGCGGGGAACGGCTGGCCTGGCACGCCACCACGTTCCCCTACCTCGGAATACACATTTACCGCACCCCTGAAGATATACTGGAGGGCAAACTGGTCAGGGCCATTTCCTCCCTACGGGCTCAGATGGCCTTTTGGAGAATGCTCCCCCCGAATGTACCGGGCCGGATAACCCTAACAAAGATGATCGTGTTACACCGACTCCTGTAACACTATTCCAAATTACCAGAATATGTACCCAACCGCATTTTCCGGGAACTGGAAATTATGACACGGGGACTCATTTGGAATGCAGGACGACCCAGAGTGGCGTTACGAAAGCTTTATGCCCCCACCAAAGCGGGGGGCTTGGCGGTCCCTAACCAGGAGCTCTATTACCTAGCCGCAATGCGTGGCCGGCTGGCTAGCCGGAAGACATCTGGAAGACACGTCCTCTATTGGCCCGGCCCTGACACATACACAAGCCTCGCGTTATTCCACCCCTTGACCAGGGCCCCTAGCCCTACACAGCTGCATTTAGCTGTCACATACAGATGTTATTAGCGATACTTGTGGCTCACACGAGCGGTACTGTCCTATGCCCCTGCCCTTCCACTATTGAGAACCCCCAGCAATAGAGGGACTGTATCGGCACCCATGTTGGAGCACTGGGTGCAGGCAGGGATCGAAACGATAGCTGACTTGTATACAGATGGCGTCCTTCTTACATTTGAAGGGCTGCGAGCAGACACATGCATACCAGCAGGGCAGTTCTTGTTACACGCCTCCATAGTGCACACCTACATGGTGACTTGGGGAGACATGACAGAAGAACCGCAGACTCACCTCTTAATACAATACCTACACTTCATGGGTGGTGGGACACATGTAGTACACTGGTTAACACAGGCGCTGTTGACGCACACTGTTTGAAACCTTCAGTCATTGCAAGAGAAATGGACAACTGATAGAGGCAGGGGCTGGTCAGACAAGGAATGGGAAAGGATCCTGGAGGGACCAAGCAACATCCCCCGTAACTCCCGATTCAAGGTCATTCAGCTTTACATTGTGCATAGAGCATATCTGTCGCCGGACAGAATAAACAAATACTTTGATATTGATACATCGGAATGCCCCGCGCTGCTCCCTGGTAGGTGCCGATATACTCCACATGCTCTGGGCCTTCCCCGGATTACACGCTTATTGGCACTACTGAATGAGGGGGCCGGGGCGGAGCTACCAAACACGTGGGAGGCCTGTTTACTTGGGTTATTTAGGAGAACGAAGCACAACAAAGTCCACTCGAGATTCTTGGACTTAGGCCTTATCACCGCCAAGCAACTAATCACCAAGCGTTGGAAACACAAAGTTCTACTACAACTCCGACATGGTACACCTCTTTTCATAACTGGGCGATGGCCGAGGAGGTGACCCTGCGCAGAGAGGAAACAGCAGGCCTGAGAGCCATACCTATAGCGCAGTTGTGGGGGGATTTCCTGAAGACTTTCCGCCAGGCATACACCGACCAAGACAGCGCTCAACCACCGCCCACCCCTGCTGCTCCTCCCTTGATAGCAACGCCATAGAGTTGGAGGACCAGAATGTATGATGCGACAGGGAGGAGCACTGGTGTGCTGCATCCAGGACACGACTGCTGACTCCTGTTCGCTACCACCCTGAGCTGAAAGGTCCCCCCCCAGATGCACCACATAGCAGAGCCACTGCGCTCTGCCCCTGCCCCGGAGTGAGGCCCCCTTCCTGATTGTTAAACATCAGCCTATGCGGATACACTCACCCGCCCACACCGCGACACGCAGACAAAGCACTCACCCTTACACCACACCAGACATGTCTCAATAGCGTATCCCCCTTGCTCTTTCCCTCCCTCCTTTCAAGCCCCTTTTCTTTTTCCCCCTTTGGCTTACTTGTTCTCCAACATGGTAGGGAGCCTCACCCCGAGTTTCCACCTTTGTTGTTCTTCCCCTTCCCGTTTGCCTAGTTCTTATTCCTGATTCTCCTCCCAAACTACCCCAGTTGGATGATAAGCAAAGAATTGATTTCAGGACGCCATGTTTGCCCTGGTGAATAAACATTAAGACAGACGCGAGATATCACTGGCAGTGACTATTGGCACACGTGACAGAGGTCACGGGGGAATCACACATACTGGCTTTGCAGGACGCATTTGTGACAAAGGCACATAGCGTGGCGTGGATGGCCCGAGACGCCTGTCTATAGGAGTGCCTATGTAATAGTATAGTTGGGAATGCAGCCACTGCTACATATCATTGACAGACACAATAGTGCATTTCACATAGAGGCATAACTACATAATAAATGTTATGAATCAGACAGGTTGGAAATGTCAGCCTCATTAACACTAGCACAACACTCAGTGGAGATAGCGAGCATGAGCTCATATTGAAAAAATGAGGAGTTACTGTAATGTATCTATGATTCCTTAGTTCCAGCACTGACATCTAGGGCATGAGACTATGGCACTATGTACTATGGATGTTGTATACGATTTTCATGATGCCTGATATGATATTACCTCCAGCTGTCTCACTTGAATGGTTGTAATGTGTGACGTTCTTGTGCTATGTCCTCAATAAAACATATTCAAACAAAAATAAATAAGTAGATAGTGGTGGATGGGTGATTAGATAAGTGCATGGGACTGACAGGAGGATTCCTTGTCTGCATGGGTAGTATCTTATGGCCATTTGTAGGGAATCACTATTTACCGATTTTTAATAACCAAATTTTACTGATTCAGTATTTGAAAATCAGTAAATAGTATGTGGGTAGCAATTCTGTGAATTTTACCGAATCGGTAATATTCAGTATTACCGATTCGGTATTTACCGATTTTGTAATTCCCATTCATTTCTATGGGCCTGGAGGCCATTCACTATTACTGATTCCGTAAATACCGAATCAGTAATAGGGGAAACATATTCAAGGGTGGCAGGTTGTCACATTAACACCCTGTTGCACACCTGAATCGTGCATGTGTGCACATGTGGCACACATACATGTCCTAAGGGCATGTATGTCTGCCGCATGGCACATTTAAAAAAGCACAAAATTGCTTTTTTAAAGGTTTTTGATATTTACCACCAACTTGTAGTTGGTGGTAAATAACGAATCCTTACATGAAAAATACACTCAATTGAGTGCTCCCTACATAGGATATCAGCATTCAGTAATTTACCCATTCGGTATTTTTAGGATTCAGTAATTTACCGATTCCTTAAAATACCGAATTGGTAAATTACCGAATGCTGATATCCTGCCACCTACATCTCAAATCCCTATATACCGGTCTGTAACGGTGAAATTTACAGAATTTCACAGTTACCGACCAGTAATACCCTGCCTACATATGGCCATTAGTGTTTACAGGAGTATTCCAATAGAATATAGCTTCTGAGAGATCTGGAAGCATAGTGCATAGAATATTGTAGGTGTATTTCTGTTAGCGGCTAGTCCATTCCATAAGTACATCAGTAATAATTGGAATAATGACACTACTGTAAACAGAGTGCCTGGTGAATTTTTTAGTGCTTAGGTATTTGCGGAGTGATGTGATAAGAAGATAGTGCTGGATGAATGATTGAGGCAGTGCATCAGACTGACTGGAGTAACCCTAGACTACGTGGTACTACTTCAGTATTTAGTGTAGTGTACCCTTAGTATGTATGAGGTTAGAGGTTTGTAGGCATGGTGCACAGAATATTGTAGATGTATTTGTGATAGGGGCTAGGCCATTTCATGAGAACATCACTAGTAATTAGAATGATTTCAGTGCTGAAAACAGGGTGCATGGTTAATTTATAAGTGCTTAGGTACTGGCGGAGCAATACGATAAGTAGATAGTGGTGGATACGTGATTGAAGAAGTGCATGGGAGTGACAGGAGGATTGCTAAGCTGCATGGGTAGTAGGTGGGTATTTGCAAGAGAATATGAATACTATGTACCTTTTTGGGGATCTGCATGCATACTGCATAGAATATTGGAGGCTTACTTGTGTTAGTGGCAAGGGCATTACATAAGTACATGACTAGTAGTTGGAATGATTAGAGTGCTGCAAACATAGTTTATGGTCAATATATAAGTGGTTAGGTATTGGTGGAGTGATAGGAAAAGTAGATAGTGCTGGATAGATGATTGGAGAAGTGCATGGGATTGACAGGAAGATTCCTAGGGTGCATTGGTACTACTTGGGTATTTAGTACAGAGTACCAATAGTATGTATCTGGTTAGAGGTCTACATACATTCTGCACACAATATTGTAGGTATACTTGTGTTAGTTGCTAGGCCGTTCCATAAGTACATGACTAGTAAGTGAAATGATTACAGTGCTACAAACAGGGTGTTTGGTGAATTTATAAGTGGATAGAGATTGTCAAAGAGATAGCATAAGTAGATAGTGCTGTATGTGTAATTAGAGAAGTGCATAGGACCGACAGGAGGATTCCTAGGCAGCATGGGTAGTATCATAGTATTTACTAGACTGTTCCAATACTATGTATATGGTTAGAGGTCTGCATGCCTAATGCATAGAATGTTGTATGTATAGTGGCTAGGACATTCCATAAGTACAATTGGAAAGATTACAGTGATGCAAACAGACTGCATGGTGATTGTAAAAGTGCTTAGGTATTGGTGGAGTGATAGGATAAGTAGATAGTGCTGGATGGGTGATTGGAGAAGTGCTTGGGACATACAGGAGGATTCCTAGACTGCATGGGTAGTACCTTACTAAGTAGCTGGTGAGAGGTTTGTATAGATTGTGCACCTTAATCTTACCTTGATAGTAGTAGATATCAAACATTCTAAACATTTTTTTCAGTTGTTTTTTATCATTTAAAGTTTTTTTTAAAGTTGAACTTTAGAATTAGGATTTGTGAAAGAGAAGATATATAATAATATAATTTTTGAAACAGAACATAATTTTAGCATAATATACATTATTCAGTTTACCTTTTTTGCTGTTCACAGAATATATTGAATTTCACAATAAATAGTGATTTCAATGTTACTCATCACATAACAGCAAGCAGTAAGATTGTTTAAAAAAACAAATCTGTGTCAAACACATTTTCAAAATAGTCAACTATCTCTGCACATTGCATAAAAATACCACCCTCAATAGCATAGCATATAATACAAATCACACATATATAAAAATGCTTTTTCTAAGAGAATTTTGTCACTAAAATATGAAAAAACTGAAACAATAATTCAATTCAATTTAAAATATCTTTATCTGAATATAGAATATCCAAAAAAGCACGATAAAAGGAAGAAAGAAAATCCATACATAAAATCACATTAAAACAAAGAGGTACAGTTCATTTGAAACAATGACTAAAATGGACCATAATTTGCAGGAAGTATCATATATTCAAAATCGATAGGGTACATTTAACAACATCACAATGATATGCTGTTCTGACGACCTTCATTGAGTACACATAGATCTGTGTGACCGTACAGCTGACTTCAGGAATGAACCAACACGGAAAATGAATTCATCTTTCATCCTCCTCTAGTTGAAGCACTTCCGTGTAGGATGCACTGAAGTCGAAAATGGTGAGTTTTTTAAGGAAAGGTATCAAAAAGACTTTTGTAAATTTAGAATAAAAACTACAAAAGAATACAAAATGCAACATTAGTTGATTACCATGTGCATTGCTTGGGCAGGGCAGTGCTTCAGGATCAGCAGTGTAACCCAGAGGGAAACATAAAAAATATTTCATAGTGCTTGCCCGTAAGCGAAATAACAGCCCCCTTTCCGAGTGTCCTATAAGTTTTAAAAGGTATCTGGGATGCAAGTGAGAACAATCCTCTATGGGAATTCTTTATAATTTCCATATACTCTAAATGATGTCCTTTAAAATACATGCTGTCAGAATATTTCAGGAAAAATGCTTAATTCATATTAATATCTTTCCTCTAGGCCAAATGATATTCCTGAATCCTTTAAGCTGAAATTGTTCAAAGTAATCGTATTAATACATTTTAACATATTCCCAATAGGTGGAATTATGTTCTTAGAACTTTGTCTTAAAATATTGGGTATGAAATTAGTAATTTGTTAGGCAAATGATATCTAAAAACCAAATGAGTATCATTACAATATGTCCATCCTTTATTACATTTTAAATAGACAGTGTAATGTCCAGATATTTTAGATGTAACATCGTGGAAAATAATTGCTACTGCTACAAAATGTCTTCCTGATATTGATAGTTGGCTTTCTACAAAATGTTTGATTAAAGTATTTAATTTTCTTCCATCACCTGTACAACGTTGTATCATTAAAATTATATATTGTCCAAATCTTTGTATAAAGAGTGTTGATAACATTTCTGATTTGCATTGGCTACACATGTTTTGATTTGCTGCTTTAAATAATTTTTTGAAAGGCACTATTTGACAGTCCGGTATTGTGAAATATATGAATCTTTCAGTGTCTATGTTAGTGGTAGAAGTAAATCTACAATTTTCACATTCATGTTCCTATTTATAAAAAAGTCCTAATAGATTTTCGAATTCTATTCCTTCATCTTCTAATACTGCAAGCATATACATTAGAAATTCCTGAGCATCTTTTTGCACAATCTGTATAAACTGCTTAGAACCAGAACATATGTACAGAAGATTGCGAATATCAGAAACACTTTGCATTTTACTTTTATCAGTTATCAATTTTTCATAAATAGAATGCAACAAGGAACAAAACCTTTTTCTCGATTCTCCATAATTTGCAGTTGCAGAGTTTCTAGAAAAAATACATTTACCACTTAACTAGTATAGCAGTTGATACCTGAACTATTTTCTAACTGATATCTGACAATCTCTTCAATAGTGTCCTTTTTCTTTTTGCTTGGAATCTCAACATTATCTTGATTTCTTTTCTTCTCTTTAACTTCACTACAGAAATTCTCATATCTTCTATTTTGACCTACTACACGCTTTTCATATACATGATATTCAATCTTCTTAACCGATTATACTCTCTTACACAATTTGCATCTGCACTAATCTTTCTGTCATCAAAATCAATTAAATGCAATCCAGATAGAGTTCTGACTCAGGACAACGCAACATATGCCATAACCTTTTTAAATAGGGTACTTCCAATGTTTACCAAAGCACTGTCTACACTTAAACCTTGAGATTTATGAATAGTCACCGCATAAGCCAAAGAAAGAGAAAAGTGTTTTCTACGAACATACAAACCTTTAACAAGCAAAAAACTAACAAAACAATGACACATTTGTTTTAATTCTTCTATCTGATCAAATTTGAGTTTCAAAAATTCTATTCCATCTCTATTTTGATAATTAACAAAATCAACAACTTTACCCATTGCTCCATTTCCAAAACCTTTTTCCACATCCAAATTACGCCGTACAATTACCCGACAGTTTACACATAAATATAAATTCTTTTCTAAACCAGCAGTTTTAGACATAGATTTTTCTAAAGAATCCTATTTTGTTTTTATTTTTTTCATCAAAATAATAGTGATTTCTTCATGCTCTATTTTATCAATAGCTTCCATTTTTAATATTTGTTAATTTTCCAGCTTTAAAAGTTCTTCATTGAATGTAGAACACTCGCACAGTATTGGCAATAAGCAGATTATAGATTTATTTTCTGCAATTTTTTAGTATATTTTTTCAGGAACTATATCTTCATTTGGAAACAAGTTTGTAAGTAGGTGACTTTGCAAAGCTTATTTGCCATGTTCTGTCAATACTCCAATTCGTATATCTTGAAGAATAGTTCCATTATCAAAATAATTTGCCTCTCACATAATATTAATGAGTTCTTTGTATTCAAAATATGACCAAATATTAACATTTCCAACACTTTCCGAAGACTTTCTGGTGTCTTCATGTACAAGCCTTTTAAATACTGGCTGTCCTTTTACAGGACTGAGTTGCAGTAGATCTCCGAAAACTATCACATGTTTTCCTCCAAATTAAGACACAACATTTAAGAATAATTTACTGCATTCTTAAATGCACAAATGCAAGAATTACGTTTGAGACCATGCTCACCTAATCAATAATCAGAAGTTTTATTTTCTTTAGCATTCTTGATACTTCAAAACAAGCTTCTCCAGATAGCTTGCTATATTCTAATTTGTTTCCATGTTCTACAGGTAGCATTAGCAAATTATGTAATATAATTCCTTTAAACGCTTCGCCGCAGCGGCTTTTCCCGCTGTGCGTGGCATTTTTAAAAATCCCGCGTAACGTGACAAAGCCAGCTCGTCATCCGCGCAGCGCAGGTAACGCCCATGACGAGCTGGCTTTGTCATCCGCGGGGAAGGGGTTAATGTTGTGTGCTACCAATCTAGTTGGAGCAGTTACAACACAAGACAAATGTGAGTCAATTGTTTTCTGTAGATAACTGGTCAAAACTTTAATTAAAAAACTTTTTCCTGCACCAGCTTGACCACTGACATACCTTTGGATAGGTTGAAATGGTGTGCATGTGTATTCTTTCTTTTCATGAAGAAAACCATGGTCAATCTGCTGTCTCACTTGCTGATATATTTCTTTCTGTTCGAAATTAGTTGTTCTTTCAAGTTTCCTAAGTCAATAATATCTTCTTGAGCTTGATGCATTGCTGTTTCCACTTCATTCATGGTGATCGCCACTACATTTTCATGAATAGGTTGTCCTAGTGCATTGTGGGAGGGCAGGTTTGATAAACAGGCATGGAGGCTGTATTAAGGGTTTAACAGAAAAAGGTTTATTGATTATTGGATGGGTTGAAAAGTGTTGTGATGAGTGTCTTTGGTGTTCTTCTTCTTCTGACGACTCAGACACAGCCAGAACCAACCTACACGAAGGCATGAAAGACGTAGCCGAGGGGATGATGAACAGCCGCCTGAAACTGAACTCAGACAAGACAGAAGTCCTCATCCTTGGATCATCACCCTCTGCCTGGGATGACTCCTGGTGACCCCCTGCCATGGGCAGCGCACCCAAACCAACGGACCACGCACGCAACCTGGGCTTCATCCTGGACTCCTCCCTCTCGATGACCAGACAAGTCAACGCCGTCTCATCATCGTGTTTCAACATCCTACGCATGCTCCAACAGATCTTCCGATGGATCCCCACCGAAACCAGGAAGACGGTCACCCAGGCACTCGTCACCAGCCGACTGGACTACGGAAACACCCTCTACACCGGAACCACAGCCAAACTGCAGAACAGACTCCAACGCATCCAGAACGCCTCTGCATGACTCATCCTGGACATCCCCTGACACAGCCACATCTCCGGACACCTGAGAGACCTGCACTGGCTCCCCGTCAGCAAGAGAATCACGTTCTGACTCCTCACCCACGCACACAAGGCCCTCCACGACCTGGGCCCCAGGTACCTCAACAACCGCCTGACCTTCTACACTCCCACCCGCCAGCTACGATCGACCAGCCACACCCTCGCCGCCGTTGTTCGCATTCGAAGAGCCACCATGAGAGGAAGATCCTTCTCCTACCTGGCAGCCAAGACATGGAACTCCCTCCCCATCCACCTCCGTCTTACCCAAGACCACCTCTCCTTCAGGAAGCAACTCAAGACCTGGCTGTTCGAGCAGTAGCGGACCCCTCTCCCCCAAGCGCCTTGAGACCCTCCGGGTGAGTAGCGCGCTATACAAATTTCTTGATTGATTGATTGATTGATTGCTTGATTGATTGATGAGCTTTAGGGGGTAGATATGGGCAAAGGTGTGGTCTTGCTCTCTGTATCTTCTGGACCTTGGTGGTCTCCCCGGAGGCTCATAGGAGGAGAAAAGAAACAAAATAGTGGAATCCGTAGGAATGAGGTTCTGGTAGTATACATTTGTTCTCCCTTCACCACACCATTGTGCTCTATCCAGTACTTGTGTGTCAAGTCTAGAAAGGAATGGGAACCAAGGGCCCAAAACGAGTTCCAGATGAGAGGAAGGGGGTTTAGAATTTACGTGCCTAGGAGAGAGAATGGAAGGGTGCGCACAGATTCAGCAGATGTTGACGAACAGTACTTTTATGTATATTCTGACCAAACTAGACTGTTGTAGCTCCAAAAGGAATCACAGTACCATTAATGCCCGAGGCACACCCACGGTTCCCTCCCGCTTCTTTCACCCCCTCCCACTCCCAACAACCCCGAGCCGTTAGTAATCACCGGCTCCGCCGTAACTCTCCTGAGTTACGACCGCTCCCCAGCATCCTCCGGACACCACCAGTCCTCGTACCAGCTTTCTTCTCCTTCTTGGTTTCCTGGTGTTCCGGTGTCCGGTAACACAGGTCCAGCCTCTTCTCCCTCGGGTCCCGTGACTTCTCCGTTCCTTTTGGGTCCCGTGTCTTCTTCTGTGTTCCTTCTCTTCCGTCCTCTCCACTCCGGCGTTCTCTGGCTCCTCTCGCGCCAACTCTCTCTGAACCTCCTCTTTGACCCTGCCCGTTTTTCATTGGTACGTGTTCGTCTCTTCCGGTTTGCATGGGCGGCACTTTCGGGTCATACCGTTTGGCGTATTCCTGTGGAAACATAGTAGATGCACATGTATTTTGTAGTCCAGTATGGCGTCGCTGCAATGACACCCGTGACTGTTGGTTTCCTGATGCCACTGATCCTAATCATTTTTGGGGAAACCGAGCGCAGGACGGACGCTCACGCCGCCACGCTTAACTTTTAAGGGCATTATCCTGCCTTTTCTCAATCTTTAGAGCTGCTGATTGCCATACGGAGTCTTTGAAAAGAAACCCCCGCTATACTGCAGCTTACCATTCTTTCCTGCGAGGCCAAGCTAACCTTAAGATTTTATTGCTTTTTGCTTATTCGTTGCATGAGGATTATCAGCTTCAAAGCATTCCTACAGAGCCCTAAGGATACACTTATAAGGAACATATTCAATTTGATGACCTCTATACCCTTCGCTTTTTCAAGAGATTTATCGCAGCCTCAGTCTATACAGCTTGGGCCTTTTTATAGAGAATAATTCATCACTTTTGTGTGCTCCTGAAGAAGGCGTCTTTACGCCAAAACGCGCTTCAAGTTGCACTCGCCACAGTGTGATTTTTATAAATTTAATGATATTGATTTCATATGTATGTTTATAAACTAATGAAATGTATGTTTTTTAAGCTTTATGTCCATATTGTATGATTATGATTATGTCATGTATCTATATGATTTTTAACTGTCTTTATTAAAATTTTGATTACTCTTTTTTAAACTTTTCTTTACCTATAGTTTTTACTGTCAATTGATAATACTTGTTTTGCCACTGCCTTGACTGCCTAGGGTGTTTGTTCACATACTAATCCTGTAAGTGTCTTTCCCCTCACCGTGTCATTCTCACATGGATCTTGACTCAGTGGAGCAGAATGTTGACTGTCTTGAGAACTGTCTCTATCAATCTCAGCTGCAATAGCAGCTTCTTGATCAATTTCTTCATTCAACATTTTGAAATAATTTGAAAAAACTGTGCATTCAAGTCTAACTTTACATGCATTGAAAGAATCTTCATAGCACTGAAAATCTCCAAGTAATTCCAATTCTGTACGCCAAGATTTGAAGAGTTGCAAAAGTGCTAAATAGTAAAATTCTTTTCTATCAGGAGTAAGACAACTTAGTTTTCTGTGATTAATCAGATTTCCTTTGCTTTGTTTCGACAAACATCTTTCTGAACCAATCACTGCATATTTTCCTTCATTTATGTTTTATGTAGTATTTCTACAAAAACTGTAATATTGCAGCACTTCATGGAGACATGTGCTCTCAAGATGACGACTTCTATTTGGATAGTATGTATACAAAATATTAGTATTGACAATATGTGTGCTTTTCGGTTCATTTACTGCTAAATATTTAATTTCTTGTATAGGTTTAAGTACTCGATTTTGCGTTGCAGCAAGACCTATACTCACCCAAATGATTCCTCTAGACTTTGAGTATAATCCTGCAGATGACAAGCGATCCGAACGTTCGTATGCTCCAATCTCTCGAAGGTATCACATCTTCAAACTAAAACTGTAAAATATCTTACTAAGACTCTTCTCTTGGGAAATTTCTTCCCACATTTCTTTCAGCTCTTTCTTTTCTAATTTTGTTATGTATGACATCACATACCTAACAACGGCAATGGAATTATCCGCAACACACTAGATATTAATATTAGCATTCCACATTGAGAGAATAACTGGGTTATAATTATTGATATACTTTGATTCTTCACTTCTTCTCAAATTGTACTTATTTTTGGGAGATTTTCAAGTGATGGTATGTCTCACTGCTGACATGAAACTGTTCACTCTTCTTTTGGATAAAACTGGACGTGGAAATCCAAAACGATATTTGGTATAAAACTTTTCCTTTGACTTCCGTCAACAGTGATTGCCACATCGATGACTTTGGAATAGAAACACTTGTTGCCTGAAGGTGTTTTCTTCTGTTCTTTTTGGTATAGCACATGTAACATAATCTTCAATAAAAGATAAAAGAGTGTCATCCGAATCAGTTCCAAATTTGGGTGCATCCTTGATCATAACAGCATATGTATATGAGATGCACCTCTAGATTGATCCTCCTCTCTCCAAAAGAAATCAATAACTTCTCCAAGAGGAGGATTATTTTTATTGCAGATAAAATACATCATAGCTTCAAACCTATGATTGAAATATCTGCATACATTCACAGGATCTAAAGAGCACAATTCTCCAGGTTTCTTGTATTCAATATTTTTAATATTTGAATTTGGATCTCGAAGAAACCCTAGTAAATCATCCCAAGCGTATTCAGCACAGCTTAGGGTAACAAACCACATTGGAGTTCCTAAGGGGCATATTATCAAGGGCACTATCACCGCTTCAGCGGGAAAAAATCCTGATAAAGCGGCAAAAAAACTATCGCCCTATTAGCAAGCTGTTGCTAACTACTTTTAGCAACAGTTTTCCGGCATAGCGACTAAAAAAATATCACCATGCATGGAAGTGATAAATATCGCTAATGATATGCGAGGTAGGTGTACCCTCGCTAAATCTCATGGAAAAAGTTGCTAATACACGATCGCACTATTAGCAACGATCGCCCGGACTTGCTTAGCGACAAAAAAATCAAGCTAAGGCCCCTTAACTGGAGATAAATAAGAACTGCTCAAACCAGTTCTAAAAATGAAAAACTGGAGATAAAAAGGATACTATATAAAGGGAGACCTATCCCAGCCCAACCCCGCCACATAGCTGAGGACCTGCAGATGCCATGGTGGCTGTAATCATACATCTTGGAGTCCCACAAAGGCCACAATTCCCACTGCCACCGCCACCGGCTCCTGGACCACGACCAAGGCAGCGCCAAAGATGACGGCGGCCAATGCCCACTTGAATCATCCTTGGACACCTACAACCACAGAATGTCATAGCACACTACAGGCTGAAACGGACATCAATTGACTACATTCTTAACCACATAGGCCACAGGCTGACACTACCAACCCAGCGGGTAACGAATATCCCCCTGCAAACAAAGCTGCTGGCTGTGCTGCATTTCCTTGCCTCAGGGACATTTCAAACCAACATCCAGACTCTGTGGAGTCTCACAGGCAGCTCTTTCAAGATTTCTCCCATTGTGTTGGATGGCATAATCAGCCTGATACCCCAGCAACTCTACTTCCCAAACACTGTGCGGGAACAGCTACTGGACAAGCAGGGTTTCCATGCCATAGATGGATTCCCACAAGTTCTGGGTGCTATAGACTGCACACATGTCCGATTAGTGCCACCTGCGGACAGTTCACACATATATAGAAACAGAAAGCCCACTCACTCAATGAATGTGCATGCGATAGTGGACCACCGTGGACTGTTCACAAATGTCATTAAAAAGTTTCCAGGGAGTGTGCAGGATTCGTACATCTACCAGCAGTCAGTCATTAACCAGCGCTTCCAGGATGAGACATATGGGAATGCAGTCCTAGTTGGTAAGTAGCCATCCAACATACCACTTGCATCAGTATTACACACATGCAAAACAGATTTGTTCTAATCTCAATGTCACAATTTGCATACAAGATGTCAAACAACATCACCCCACACCAGACACATTAACACCATGGAGTGTGGGAACTGCAGCTAGATACATTGACCAATAACTTTTTAAGTTGTACACCCCTGCACCCCCAGCAAATGTTGCAAGATGTGTGAAACAAGCATGTGTGATTGAGAAACATCACTCACAAATAAACTTAAAACACAAGTCCCACTGTGCTTGTCTTGTTCTGGACAGGCAGGATGAATACCACAGCATAGTTTGACATGTTGCCATATAGTGTGAAAATGTAGAACAGCATCATGTCACTTGCCGTCAGTGACCCAGTAGCACACAACAATGTGTGCAAACTTGGGAAGGCTGCATGGAGGATTCTGAGGCATGCGAGGCAGATGCAGACCGCCTGGTACACCTGTAGGTATATGGAGATTGAGCCTCAAATATGGAGCTGAGTCTGGACTAGCAGTGTTCATAAACATGTCCTGCTACTTCACTCATTATACGCACATATGGAATGTGGATTCATGCCATATGATAAAGTAAATCTAATCCCTTTTGTGATTTGTGAGTCAACAACGTTTCTGAAGCCACCAAGCAGATGTCCATACGAATGACACTCCTTCTATGAGCAGCACCTCTTTAGAACTGCCATTAACTGACAGAAATTGATTAACCCTCCATGTAGCAACTGCCTCCATACATGAAGCAAATTGTCATGTGATGAGGTCTGGCTATTGGAACAGTGTGAAGATAAGCAGAGTATCATCAGCGTACGATACAATTGCAACCCCGTGCACCTACAAACATGCAGGAAAGTGGTAACAAATATAAATCAAACTGTCTGGCGTCCAATAGCTAGCCATGAGGGTTCCAATGTAGGAGTGGACTAATTCCAGAAGAAAATCTGGCATGTACCACATGAACGACCCTTGATGTGATGAAACAACTCATCCATCTAAGGGCCAAGGTCTTTACTCCACATGACTCCAGTCACAGGAGAATCAGCCCATAATAGATGTTGGCAAATGCTGCACTGAAAAGCAACAGGATCCATGCATCAGTCTGACCCACGGCTGCTCGTTGTCCCAGAGGTAGACTAGGCAACAGCAACGCAGTTTAAGTCGAGTGTGTACTTTGTAAAAAAGATTGTGACATGTGTATCAGGCCCTTGTAAGTGCAATGGTTGCTGAACTGTAGATAACATTAGTTTTCATCCACAATCCTCCAAGAAAGGTAGTGTCAAAATGCTCCACAAACAAACATGCAGCTCATGGTCCCTGTGAGGTAACATCTCAATGTACAGACCAGCAAGACCACTGACTCATTGTCAGTGAAATTGCTCTCCCACCCTCGCAGCTCCACCATTAAGTGAGGTGCCCCTGCCCCTGCACTCTTCAGTGTTGGTGATCGAGGCCCTCCTCCACCCGCAGGTTTCCCTGCGCCTCATCCCTGGTGGTCCAGTGGACCTCTGTCTCCTTTCTTTCTTTCTGCTCCTTCACTCGTTTTTCTCCCCTTTCTATCTTTCACCTTTCTGCTCCTCTGCTCTTTTGCGCCTTATTTCTGCCCATTCTCCCTTTTTCTCCCTCTGCTCCTTCACTCGTTTTCACTGTTTTTTTTCCCCTTTCTATCTTTCACCTTTCTGCATCTCTGCTCTTTTGTGCCTTATTTCTGCCCGTTTTCCCTTTCTCTCCCTCTGCTCCTTCACTCGTTTTCACTCGTTTTTTTACCCTTTCTATCTTTCACCTTTCTGCTCTTTTCTGCATCTCTGCTCTTTTGTGCCTTATTTCTGCTTATTTTCCCTTTTTTCTTTATCCCTTCTTTCCTCCCATTAACTTTCCCCGCCTCTGCTGCCCCCGCAGCCCCTCCCCCCCCAGCATGACCGGCCCAATCCAGCTCCCCTTCCCGCCTCCCAGCTGTCCAGCCCTCCCCGGCCCCTACTTAATGGCGGCCACTGCGGGGACAGGCGAGCAAGACCACTGACTCATTGTCAGTAAAATTGCTCTCCCACCCTCGCAGCTCCACCATTAAGTGAGGTGCCCCTGCACTCTTCAGTGTTGATGATCGAGGCCCTCCTCCACCCGCAGGTTTCCCTGCGCCTCATCCCTGGTGGTCCAGTGGACCTCTGTCTCCTTTCTTTCTTTCTGCTCCTTCACTCGTTTTTCTCCCCTTTCTATCTTTCACCTTTCTGCACCTCTGCTCTTTTGCGCCTTATTTCTACCCATTCTCCCTTTCTCTCCCTCTGCTCCTTCACTCGTTTTCACTCGTTTTTTTCCCCTTTCTATCTTTCACCTTTTCTGCATCTCTGCTCTTTTGTACCTTATTTCTGCCATTTTCCCTTTCTCTCTCTCTGCTCCTTCACTCGTTTTCACTCGTTTTTTTACCCTTTCTATCTTTTACCTTTCTGCTCTTTTCTGCATCTCTGCTCTTTTGTGCCTTATTTCTGCTTATTTTCCCTTTTTTCTTTATCCCTTCTTTCCTCCCTTTACCTTTCCCCACCGCTGCTGCCCCTGCGGCCCCTCCCCCCCCAGCACGACCGGCCCAATCCAGCTCCCCTCCCCGCCTCCCAGCTGTCCGGGCTGCGGGCGCGCCGCTGGTGCACCGAAGGCGCGTCAAAGGCAAGCACGTCTGCGCCCGTCTGCGACCCGTCCGCAACCAGCACCAGGAACCCTGGACCTCCGCCCCGCCAACGCTTCGACCCAGCAGCACTCCACGCACTCAACCCAGGCTGCAACAACAACTGCAAGCTAGCATCACCAGCCGACACCCATGGACCCTTCAGCTGTCACCGCTGCCGGCACACCTGCAGCACCGCCAAGAACACGGATCCATCACATCCCGCCCACAAGAACACAACCGAACCGAAGACCCTGCAATGCATCCTCCTCAACGTCCGATCCCTCCACAAACACGCAACAGAAATCTGGGACCTCCTCGACAGCACCACCCCAGACGTAGCATTCTTCACCGAAACCTGAACAAACACCACCTCGGGACCGGACATCGCCATCCCCCAAGGATACAAGATCTCCAGGAAGGACCGCCCCATCCACCCAGGAGGAGGAATCGCCATCGTCCACAAATCCAGCCTCCGCCTGAGCACACTCCCTGACGAGTCCACAGAACTGATGGAATACCTTCACTTCAAGATACTGGCCAGCCCCACCGCCGCCCTCCGAGGAACCCATATCTACCGACCCCCTGGACCCCGATGACCCTTCGCCAACTCCATCACGGACATTATCTCCCCACAGGCCATTGCATCCACCAACTACACCCTGCTGGGAGACCTCAACTTTCACCTCGACAATCAACTGGACCCCAACACCACATCCCTCCTGGACAACCTCCACAACATTGGACTCCGCCAGATCGTGACCGAGCCCACGCACTCAGCAGGACACACCCTCGACCCCCTCTTCACTACAGGAAACTCCATCACCTTCAGCCACACCACCAAACTCCCATGGACCGACCATCGTTGCGTCCACTTCACCTTCAGAACACCCACCATCCACAGACACCAGCACCTGCTTCCACAAAGAAACTGGACCAAAATCACCGATGACCAGCTCACCTCCTCACTCAACAACTCCACCCCAACCATCGCAGTAAAAGGACGACCCCAACACCGCAGCCCTAACCCTGCATAGATGGATCTCGGACAGCACCAACACCATAGCCCCCCTCAAGAAAAACAATACCCGTTCCAAGAAAGCCAGATGGTTTACCACCGAACTTCGAGAGTCCAGGCACACATGCCGCCGCCTTGAAAAGGCCTGGAGAAACACCAAATCCACAGAAGCCCACAACAACTTCAGAGCCGCCACCAACGCCCACCATCAACTCATCAGAGAAACAAGGAAAAAAGCGATTGAAGACAGAATCTCCACCCACGCACACAACAGCAAGGAACTCTTCAGCATCATCAAGGAGTTTGCCCAACCCACCAGCGAGTCTACCGACATCCCTCCCTCACAAGACCTCTGCGACTAACTCAGCATCTTTTTCCACCACAAAATCAAGAGCATCTACGAAAACTTCGATGAAGACAACCAACACACTGAACCCTCACCAACCACCCCCGACACCCGGAAACCAGCGATTGATGACTGGACAGCCCTCACCACCGAAGACACACTGAAGACAATGAAGTCAATCCACTCAGCGGCCCCCACGGACCCCTACTCCCGCCACATCTTCAACAGAGCCGCCAACACCATCGCACCCATGCTCCGCCAAACCATCAACCGCTCCCTGGCGACCGCCTCATTCCCTGACGACTGGAAACACGCCGAGGTCAACCCCCTCCTAAAGAAACCCTCAGCGGACCTCACCGACCTCAAAAACTACAGACCCATCTCCCTGCTCCCGTTCCCAGCGAAAGTCATCGAGAAAGCCATCAACAGCCAAATCGCCACATTCATTGAAGAACACAACATCCTCGACTCCTCCCAATCCGGCTTCAGAAAAAACCACAGTAGGGAAACCGCCCTCCTCGCTGCAACAGACGACATCCGCACCTTACTGGACAAAGGAGAAACAGTAGCCCTCATCCTCCTCGACCTATCAGCGGCGTTCGACACAGTCTCCCACCGCACCCTAATACGCAGACTCTACGATGCAGGAATCCAGGACAAGGCCCTCGACTGGATCTGCTCCTTCCTCTCCGCCAGGACGCAGCGGATCAGACTCCCCCCTTTCCTCTCGGACCCCACACCGATCACCTGCGGAGTCCCCCAGGGCTCCTCCCTCAGCCCGACGCTCTTCAACGTCTACATGGCTCCACTTGCCCCCATCGTCAGAACCTACGGACTCAACATCGTGTCATATGCAGACGACACCCAGCTCATCCTCTCCCTATCCAACGAGCCCAACACTGCCAGACGCAACTTTCGAGAAGGCATGGAAGCCGTCGCCAAATGGATGAAAAACAGCTGCCTTCAACTAAACACCAACAAAACACAAGTACTCATCATGGGCCCAAACCCCGACGCCTGGAGCGACACCTGGTGGCCCACCGCCCTCGGAAACCCGCCAACCCCCACAGACCACGCACGCAACCTGGAAATCATCCTGGACTCTGAGCTAAAAATGGACCGCCAGATCAACTCTGTCTCATCTTCCTGCTTCCACACCCCCCGCCTCCTTCGTAAGACCTTCAAATGGATCCCCCTTGAACACCGAAAGACAGTCACTTACGCCCTGGTCACCAGAAGACTCGACTACGGCAACGCACTCTACGCCGGAATAAACAAAAACCTCATCAGCAAGCTACAGAACATCCAGAACGCCGCCGCAAGACTGGTCCTCAACCTGCCAAAACACTGCCACATCTCCCAGCACCTGCACACACTCCACTGGCTCCCCGTCGAGGCGAGGATCACCTTTAAGATGCTCACCCATGCACACAAGGCCCTCCACGGCACCGGACCAGCATACCTGAACAGCCGACTCAAATTCCACGCACCCCAAAGGACCCTGCGATCAGCCCAGCTTTCCTACGCCGTGGTCCCCCGCACCAGAAAGACCAGATCGGGAGGCCGCTCCTTCTCCTTCCTCGCGGCCAAAGCATGGAACGCCCTTCCGCTCCACCTCAGACAGACAACATCACTGGAGAAGTGTGGCTCAGGGGTTAGAGGCGGCAGACCCGGAAGCTGAGATCGGCCCTGGACCAGGGTTCAATTCCCCGCCTCGATGGGGCTTGGGCTCAATAATTCCACGGACTCGATAATTCTTGCTCCGGTGCCTACTCGACTCACGGGTTCACGACTCTGGGCAATAGCTTGCTTAATCTCCACAACGGCCCCTCGCGGCGGGATGCCTGGCTTTCACCTTGTGGATACCCTGCCGGGTCATCTCACAGGGGAATACCAGGACGGGTTCCCTAAGCAAGCGCTTAGATGCCTGCGATGTGGGTAATTTCCGCTATATAAATACATGTACATTTACATTTACATTTACACTCCCCATCTTCGCAAGAAACCTCAAAACCTGGCTCTTCGACAGACCCCCTCCTTGATGGA